>NC_058196.1:11175104-11535596 GCF_907165205.1 Coccinella septempunctata
ACATCGGAACTTTTCACCGATAATTATTGTGTACATCGCTGCGACAGAAATTTAAGTTCAACTCAATCCTCGACTGGAGGGGGTATAGGTACTGCATGCCATTGATAGGAAGTATCGCTCTGAAACCTTAGATATCACAATGTTGCGCAGTTTGACTCCTTCTATAGATGTGGTGGGATGTAAATTGTATACTGGATCGATGTATGTGTTTGTCTTTGTGATATATATCCCTCCTAACACAAGCAATGGTACATATGAACTTTTTTTTGATGCTCTTTGCTCTATGGATTTTATGCAGGATAAAAATGTATTATTTGTTGTCGACTTCAATGCACCTTTGTTCAATAGCGGCCATAGTACGGATGACAGGTCAGTCGCAATATCAATGTTCTCAGAAATATTAGATCTCAGGCAATTTAATAATATTGTTAATTGCAACGGTAGAATGTTGGATCTCATACTGACAAATTTACATCTGTCTTCACTAGACAGGGCATCGGGTCTGGTTGACATTGATTCACATCATCCTCCTTTCTGTTTATATTTCGGTGAACAATCTCCTTATTCCGATAATTTTGGAGTTCTTGATAACATCAAAGAATTCAATTTCAAGAAGGCGGACTTTCGGCTGATGTACGAAATGATAGGTACCCATGACTGGTCTGAGGTTATAAATGCTACTCACCCAGATGAGGCTTGCGACATTCTTTACTCGGTTTTGAATAGCATTTTCACAGCCACTGTTCCGTATAAGAAATTCAGGACACGAAGATATCCGCATTGGTATACATCGGAACTTATTAAGTTAATACGCATAAAAGAATGCCGTCGTCGTAAGTACAAACGTACCAGTGACGCCTGTGATTTCAATCAACTACGAATTGCTAGAGCTAATGTCGAAACGAAAACCAAAGAACTCTACCGAGATTATAACGCTTCTGCGGAGCGCTCAATAAATAGTGATCCGACCCAATTTTGGGCTTTTATGAAGGGCAGAAAGGGGCAGAAAAGAATTCCTGGTGTGATGAGGGATGGAGACCACAGTTATAGCAGCCCTGTTGAAATTGTTGATGCATTTGCTAGTTATTTCGGGTCCGTGTATGAAGCTGATGTCCAAGTGATTTGTGAAGGAATTGGAGATTTAATTTCAGTAGACAGTGTATCTGAAAGTGAGGTTAGATCGGCGTCCCGTAAACTCAGTAACAAATTGACGGCTGGTCCGGACTTGGTTCCAAGTTTCGTAGTAAAGGACTGCATCGGTGTGCTATCGCTACCACTCAAGCATATTTTCAATTTAATTTTAAGGACTCATACGTTTCCGACAAGATGGAAGGTGGCAAAAATTATTCCTGTGCTAAAGAGGGACAACTCCTCCGTCATAAGTAACTATAGGCCTATATCCATATTGTCTAACCTTTCTAAATTGTTTGAGATAGTTCTGTTTAATGCCATTTATCCTAAAATTAGAAGTAGCATTTCATCTGAGCAGCATGGATTCATGAGTGAAAGGTCGTGCTCAACTAACTTAATTACTTTTTCGCAATTCGTTTTTGAGAGATTGGATTTGGGTGGGCAAGTTGATGTTATATATACAGATCTTCAAAAGGCTTTTGATAAGATTCATCATGGAATTCTGGTTGCGAAGGTTAAGAAAATTTTTGGTTTTTCCGGTGAGCTAACTGATCTGATCGAATCCTATTTGAGTAACCGTGCGCAATTTGTGCAAATAGAATATTGTAGGTCTAAAGAATTTGCGGTTTCCTCAGGGGTACCTCAAGGGTCAAACCTGGGGCCCCTTTTGTTCATCATATTTATTAATGATCTTTTTCCAAAGCTGAGAAACTTAATGTTGGCCTACGCTGATAATTTCAAGGTCTATGCCGGCATATCATCCACTGCTGATTTTTTGAGTCTGCAGGAAGACATTGATGTTGTAAACTTGTGGTGCAAATGTAATAGACTTCAATTGAATATTCTTAAATGTAGCGTGGTATCTTACTCGCGAAGAAAACGGTTGGTTCAGTTCAATTACAACATTGAGGGTGAAAGTCTTTCCCGGCTCACTGAGATCAGGGATCTGGGCGTGGTATTCGATCAAAAGTTTTCATTCATACCGCATATTACTCAATTGATATTGTCAGCGTGTAAAATATATGGCTTTATTGTAAGGGGTGCGAGATTGTTTGAGAATTCGGCAACTATAATTCGCCTGTTCAATGCTTTGGTAAGAAGTAAGCTCGAGTATGCATGCCTTATTTGGCGCCCTATATATAACTGTCACGTTCACCATCTAGAAACTGTACAAAGAAGGTTTTTGAAGTGGCTTTCATTTCGCGAGGATGGACAATATCCCCCTAGAGGATATGATCATAAGATATTGTTAACCAGATTCAACTCGAAGAGCCTTGAATACAGAAGAGGTTTGCATGCCATCAGATTCCTTCATGGTCTTCTGAGTGGCAGACTTGACTGTGTTGAGTTGCTGAGTAAACTTGACTTTCTCGTGCCTCGCCAGGGTGCCAGAACAAAGTATCTTTTTTATATAAGTACACCTAGGACTAATTTGCTCCTACAATCACCAATAAGATACGCTTGCACCGTTGTTAATAGTATATCGGACAGATGTGATCTGCATTTTCATTCTCTGGGTTATATTTGTGATTTGTATTCACTTGAAAATGTTTGATATCGTTTTAATCAAGAATGAATAATGTATGCTATATTGATCTATTTCTTTATGTTTTGTGTAGCTGCCTCAATGCATTTTCTGGCGCACAGCCATAACGACAGCTATCTTCCGCCACTGAGGCATCCTTGGCGATGTACTTCATGTAATTTCTTGTTGGAATCACATGATCCTGGATGGCGAGCATGAAGCCATCTGTCTCAGGAAACAACCTTCCGGAAGTCAACCAGTGGTTCGACGCAGATATGTCGACGTAATCATGGTTGGCCTCGTTCTGGTGCCTCCCATGCGGAGGTTTGCCAATCAGTTTCTGCATTTTACTTTCTGCAGAGTGTTCGACGGTTTCCAAGTGATCCTGTTGTAGCTTTAATGGTGTAGAACTATCAACAACACAAACTACTCGATGGAGCTCTGACGAAGCTGCCTTGCTCAAGAAATATTTTCGAAGTCCTTCAATTTCCTGGGACATACGGTTGGACAAATTAACAATTCCTCTACCCCCAAGATGTCGTGGCAGCTCTGTCCGTTCTATTGAGCTTTTGGGGTGATGTTTATTGTGTTTAGTCAGCATCGTCCTTATTTTTCTCTGTAAAGCTGCTAAATCGGTGGTCGTCCAAGAGATAATACCAAATGAATGGCTCAGCGCCGAGCAATCGTAGGTGTTAATCGCTTTTATCAGATTCTTGCTGTTAAGACCAGTTCTCATTATCCTCCTCAATCTTCGGGTGAACTCCTCCGTTAATTCTTTCTTCATCTGGGTCTGATTGATTTTTCTTGCCTGTTTTATGCCTTGTTCAAAATCGAGGGTGTTATGATTTTGTAATTCAACAGTAGTGGACTGTATGGAAAGATAATTGAGTTGAAGATGGTATAAAATCATTTATTGAGTATCGTTCACAATCATAAAATGAATATGTCACCTGCATGAAGCTAATACAGTAAAAGCAACTAATATTAACCACATCTATAAACTCAGATAGACAATATCCAACTAAAAAAAGAGATGGTCTAGAGCAGTTCAAATGAGAAGTCACTTGATAGCTTTTATTTTGACTACTAATCACGCAAGATGATTTTTGTTGAAGAATTCAACATTCTTGTAATTATCCGTTCATTTCTTTAAGAGATACCCATTCCCTACCACCTTTGATTATTCAACTCAATGCTAACACTGCATCAAATGCATTTCATCTTCGGGTTGATTTTTTTGAATTCTACAACTGATGTAACGTCTTCAACCTCCAGCCAAAGAAGATAAACAACAGTAACTCTCCTCAAGCTACTGATCACTTGTATTTTCCATATAAATAAATAGATTTAGTATGTCTTCAATCAGTTTGTATAAACGTCAATTATGTTCGTTACATATTTTCGACTCAATATTTTCCGAAGTGATTTGACATTGTGATGAAATACGTAATTACTGAGAGACTCACGTAGAACGGACTACGTAGCACTGATTTAAAACTCAAGAATGTTTCAACAAGCTTCTTAACCCAACATTTTCGTACCATACAGAGTGAAAGGTATCCAATTTCCATGGCCAATCCAGTGCTAAAATGAAAGTGAATGAAGTATAGAAGCTGAAAGTAAAACCTATATCTTTATTGATTCATTCAGGAAAAACATTTATATGGATTTCCTAATGTCGTGAATATAATGCCCAAAAATTAGACTACTATTTCATACCAGAACAAATTCGGTAAAATTGTCTTTTGAATTAATCCTATATGTCACGAAAAATTTCATTTTCATGCATCATTCATTTTGGGACCTATATGGTATTAAACTCCCCTATCGGACGAAGTATCGTAGACATAAGCATATTTATTCAAAACTGTCCAAATTCATTTACACCGAGATCACGAACCTTATCAATCAATTATCAGCGTATGAAGTTTATTAATATTATCTAGTATCGTTCTCGAACTATTTACAGTTTTCAATATGTGTGAATGAATCGGAAGAGCAGCTGTATTCTATATATGAGTAGAATTCGAGCTGTCTTACTTTCTGTCCTCCTGAAATCTGGCAACGTTGCGGGAGGTGAGAGCGCACTACTAATAAGAAATATATGCGGAGGTAGTAAGGTCTGATTCGTTTAAAGAAAAATTTTTCAATGAAAATCTTTTCCCCTCTTTAGGTACCCCTGTTATTTACCTTCCCCTCCACATATATAAGCAAAAATTATTCCAATTAAAAAACTCCTTCACCTGGAGGTCAGGTCGCCCAATGAACTTAACGGAGGTAACAACGAACTACGGGTTCATATATATATATATATATATATATATATATATATATATATATATATATATATATATATATATATATATATATATATATATATATATATATATATATATATATATATATATATATATATATATATATATATATATCCGGAGCAAATCCGGGCAAAGTCCGGAGAGCATCCCAAAATATTTCACCCAAGGTGCGACCTGCATGCTTCCCAAAACAGAAAAATTGTCTGACCCCAAGAACTACAGACCAATCACGTGTCTTCCATCAGCGTACAAGATTTTAACATCTACAATAGGTTTAAAAATAGTCACACACTTAAAGAACAACAAACTACTAGCCTGGGAACAGAATGGCTGCAACAAAAACGGCAGAGGAGCTAAGGAACTTCTTGTTATAGACAATGCGATCACGAAACAGGCCAGGAAAAGGTTGAAAAACCTATCCATGGCTTGGATAGACTACCGCAAGGCTTTCGATTCCGTCCCTCACACCTGGCTACTCCAAGTGCTTCAAATATATAAAATCAACCCTCGAGCAATCCAACTACTAAAACACCTTATGACCACGTGGCGCACAAAGCTGACAGTTAAACACGAAACCTTGTCCTACCAAACTGGTGAGATCAGGATAGCAAGAGGGATTTTTCAGGGTGACAGCTTCAGTCCCACATGGTTCTGTGCAGCCATGAACCCCATCAGTAGTATGCTGAACAGATCAGCATATGGTTACGCCATTGATAGTAACACTATCCTTTCACATTTGTTCTACGTGGACGACTTAAAGCTCTTCGCCAGAGGACGAAAACAGTTGGAGGGAGAACTAGAGCTGGTAAGGAAGTTTAGCGGCGATATCGGTATGTCGTTGGGGTTGGAGAAATGTGCAGTTGTGGAAGTCAAGAGAGGAAAGCTGGTTAGACAACAAAACATCAAACTGGGAGATGGTCGGGAAATAAGAAGTTTAGGAGTTGAGGACAGCTACAAATACTTGGGCATCCAACAAACTTATGAAATACGTCAGCAAGAAAATAAACGTGAAATCGAAAGTGAACTCCTTAGAAGAACGCGGAAAATACTCGGGACACAGCTGTCAGCAAAGAACATTATAACGGCAATCAACATGTGGGCCGTACCAGCGTTCACTTATACCGCTGGTGTGCTGTCATGGTCAAAAACAGATTTACAAAGAATTGACCAAAAGATTAGAACAACACTCACCAAACATGGCTTGCTCCACCCTAATTCAGCCGTGGAAAGAATATACCTACCTCGAAGAACGGGCGGACGTGGATTGAGCAGTCTTGAAGATACCTGTCAGAGAGAAGAGAGGAACATTATAGACTATTTTCGCAAGAGAAATAACCCTGTACACCAATGGGTGGCTACTTACCAGCAAACATCCAATAGAGCAGGAACATCGCCACCGGTAGAACCTGAAATGGAAAATAGGTTAGAAAGGCTCAAACAGAGCTGGCAGTCTAAATCACTTCATGGCAGAGTCTATGCCAGCCTGCAACAGGAAGAAGTGGACAGAACAAAATCACATACTTACCTCATGCAAGGCTATTTATACCCACAAACCGAAGGAACATTAATGGCGATTCAAGACCAGGTGGTGCCAACTAGAGTGTACGCGAAACACATAATGAAATTGCAGGTTGAAACAACTAAATGCCGCCTCTGCAACATTGCTGAAGAAACAATTCAGCATCTCTCTTCAGGATGCTCACAAATAGCTGGTACAAAATACCTGGCCCGGCATAACGATATGGGGAAGGTAGTGCACCAACTTATATGTCTCCGAGAAGAACTACTACCTCACTTCACCCCTCACCACTTGTATAGCCCACAGGCGGTACTAGAGAATGACCAAACGAAGATCTACTGGGATCTGACCGTGGTGACTGACAGGGGTGCGGAACACAACAGGCCAGACATGGTGGTGTGGAATAAGACCAAGAAAACCGCACATATCATCGATTTTTCGGTGCCCCTGGATAACAACTTGTCGAAGGCATATGGGGAGAAGATCACCAAATATAACGTCCTCGCTCGTCAGATCAGAGACATGTGGAAGTTGAAGTCGGTCACAATACTTCCCTTGATCATAAGCGCCAATGGGCTGGTCCACCGAAAAAGTTCCGCACATATAGAAGAACTTAAC
Source organism: Coccinella septempunctata (assembly GCF_907165205.1). Lineage (NCBI taxonomy): Eukaryota > Metazoa > Arthropoda > Insecta > Coleoptera > Coccinellidae > Coccinella > Coccinella septempunctata. The sequence continues at coordinate 11,182,216 of NC_058196.1, forward strand.
CTGCCTCCAAACACCATAGCATGGATGCAGAAGGCCGTAATACTGGGAACGGTTGGCATAATCCGACAGGTTATATATCCTTATTAGTAACTTGCCCTTGGCTCACGGGTCCGGGTAACCTGGTGAATCCCACAACTGTGTGAAATTAAAAAAAAAAAAAAAAATATATATATATATATATATATATATATATATATATATATATATATATATATATATATATATACTGCTAGGTTAAGGGTGTAGTGACTCAGGTATCTGATGTAATAAATGTGAACTCTTTTTTCTTTACCGAGCTTTCGCAATTAATTTATTGCATCCTCAGGGTTTCTAAAAATACAGATATACAATAGTTATATTGACAAACATAAAGGAGTCGGTTCTCACCGAAAACGAGATTTTTTTAATAAAACACATTGAGAATTTCGTCCAACGAAACATACAAGGTCGCGTACAGGAATGTCTTTGACACACACATACAAAAGTAACATCCAAATATCCAATATTTCACTGTGATGTACTATGATTAATTATTTGTTTTTCATGTTAAAATATAACGATGACAAGTTGTGTCAAAGACATTCCTGTACGCGACCTTGTATGTTTCGTTGGACGAAATTCTCAATGTGTTTTATTAAAAAAATCTCGTTTTCGGTGAGAACCGACTCCTTTATGTTTGTCAATATAACTATTGTATATCTGTATTTTTAGAAACCCTATATCTGGTTCAAACGCAGAAGAAGGAGATATTCGACATCCAACGACTCTACTACCTTTGTTTTACAGTCGAACCAAAAAAGAAGGCAGAAAGTCCAAGCCAATGCTTCAGATGCCAAAGGTACGGACACGCACAAAATAAATGCTCCTGTCCGTGGAGATGTGTGAAGAGTTCGGGAAACCATAGCAGCAAAGATTGTGAGCTCACCAGGAAAGGTGAAGAAAAAAACGCTACATGCGTTTTATGTGGTGAAGAAGGCCATCCAGCAAGCTACAAGGGATGTAGCGAATTTAAGCTAGTGACCAGAAAGAAGAGAGCCGGCCAAAAACAGACAGAACAGAAAAAGCCGTCGAATGAAGCAACACCTGCACGAAAAGTTCAGGAAACTGTAATAATCAAACCTGCAGAACAGGAAAAGAAGAAGAAACTTCTAAGTCTATGCAGGAGAAAGAGGAACAAAAAACGACTCAATTAAGACCGACTGTAGTCAATCAGAAAAAAGAAAAATATCTGAACCAGCCGATTATCTAGATATATTCACGGAAAAAATGTTCAACAAGATAATGTTGAAATTTGAATTCGTCTTTTTGTAGATTCATTTCCTGCAACGGGATATAGCAATGAATGAATGAATGAAATTTGAAACAGAAATGCAGAAAAAACTCTAAGCATTATTCAGTAAACTGAATTAATGGACTTTACGGATATTAGGAAGAAATCCCTCAAGATAATCTCGTGGTACATAAACAGGATCAACAAAGTCGAGATAGAAGAAATAATATCAGAGAGACATCCTGATATTAAAGCCCTACGGAAACAGGAATAAACCGGAACAGACGACTGAATTTAATGAATTATGAAACATATAGATGTGAAACACTGGAGGAGGAGTAGCAATATTGGTGAGAACAAATCTGAAACACTACATCAAAAGTAGATCCGACGAAACACAAGGAGAAACAGAAACAGTGACGATTGTTGCCGAATTAAATCGTCAAAGAGTCGAACTTACCTCGACAAAACCACAAAACAATAAATTGGAAGAAGAGATAAACAACATGTTCGAAGAAACAAACCCGAAAATCTGCATCGGAGATTTCAGCTGTAAATCCCCATTATGGAACAGCAAAACAGAGAATCCAAATGGCAAAAAACTTTAGGATTTCGCCGAAAAACAAAATGCCATAGTGATTGTACCAAAGTTACCGACATATCTTGCTTTTGGTATAGGAATACCAGATGTGATAGATATCGCGATATTGAAATATAACTCAAGAATTCTCGATTGAAACTTTGGAAGATAGAACCTCAATCCACAATCCCGTGGAATTGACAATTGGGGAAGAGCCAAGAAAAAAACTGATGGAAATAAGAGAATATACCATTTGGACTAAATACAGCCATTTAATACAATCGAAAATAACAGAAATTCCAACAATAAGCACTCCAGAGGATCTGGAATGTGCGGTTGATAAACTGGAAGAGATTATATTGAAAGCTTACGAAAAAAGCACAAGAAGAGTGAAGAGACCAGCACCAAGTCATCCGCATGGCGATACGCCTAAAGAAGTAAAAGATCTTATACGAGAAAATCGAAGAGTCAGAAGAATATATCGGATGAACAAAAATGATCTGAATAGAAGGAACCTCAACCGCCATACCCAAGTTCTGAAAAATGCCCTGAAAGATCTAAGAACAAGCAGATGGAACAAAAGAGTTCAAGAACTGAATACAATCGATCATTCTGCATGGAGAATACAAAAAAGCCTACAAGGATAAGAGACTAAAATTCCACCCCTACTCGGAGAAAGGGGAATGGCGTATACCAATACTGATAAGGCAGATGCATTGGCGGACTCGACAGAACGAGAATCTTTTTTTTTTATTGATCCCCTCTGACAAGTTCATATTTGTATGGGACAAGTCAAACAAATATGAGAAAATAGACAATAAAAATCAACAATTTGTCAATACATCGCATAGATAATCATCTACTGAGTAATAACATTTTTGACAAGTATGTTTTAACAGCTTTCTTGAAAGAATTACAATTCAGAGACTGAATGACACGCGGCAAATGGTTGTACAGTTTGATACACTGATACAAAGGAGACTTCTCAAACTTGGTTGTTTTGTGTTTGGGGATGTTTAAAGTTCTCTCACTTCTTGTGTTGTAGTTATGAAAACTAGACAGCTTTGCCACGCCCCCTTCATTCTCTTTCACATATATAAGACATCTCAATATGTAAATGGAGGACAATGTAAGAGTGCTATTTTCTACAAAAACAGGTCTACATGTGGAATGCGGAGGTATACCAAATATCATGCGTAAAATTCGTTTTAGCAAAATAAAAGCTCTACCAGCATCCGAGGAGTTTTCCCAGAGCAGAATATTATAGTTCAAATGACTAAAAACCAAGCTATAATAGATGTTAATTAGGGAATCTAAGGGGACAGATTTTTCTTATCCTATTTATGGCTTAATATGAGCTGTTCAATTTCCTGCACAACATGTCGACATGTGTACACCACTATCCAGACTGATGCCAAGAAACTTGGTACTTTCCTTAGACCGGACGGTAATATCTAGGTAACGAATGACGAATTCACGATCATCCTGCCTAATTGAAAAATGTACACACTCAGTTTTTCCAACATTGATAATTAAGTTGTTTTTGTGACACCATTCCACAAAGCACCCCAATAGTGTCTCACATAAAGTTCGTAGCTCATCCAACGATGGAGCCGCAACCGCTACCGAGGCATCATCAGGGAATAAACCCAATAAAAAACTTTTCATGATATTCGTCAGATTTCGAACGGTTAACAAACTAACGAGCATCCTACGTAAGTTAACAGGAAGATCGTTAATGAAAATCAGAAATAGAAGGGGTCCAAGAACGGATCCTTGTGGTGAACCCAGATTTGATTCGTGCTCGGTTGATACAAAATCTTGAACTTTTACACACATGACTCTACCTTCCAGATAGCTGCGGACCCATTCCAAAAATACGCCCCGAAACCCCAGATTGTAGCATTGGTCAAGTATGAACTGAAAGGACAAACTGTCGAATGCCCTAGACAGATCAAAAAACATACCCGCAACACACAAACCATTATCGAGACATTCGTATACAAAATTAACAAAAGTAACAGCGGCCGTTTGTGTTGAGCGACCAGGTCTAAACCCATGCTGGGCAGTATCAAGTATATCATACTTGTCGAGGAAATCCATCATCCTATTAAACACAATCCTTTCAAACACTTTAGCAAATACGCTCAAAATTGAAATTGGTCTATAATTTGCAATATTTTGAATATCATTTTTTTTACATATAGGTATAACTTGAGATCTCTTGAGGAGAGGAGGAAAAACGCCTGAACTAATAGAAATAATGATACAATGTGCAAGATGGTGGCATATGTTTGTACTTATTAATTTCAAAATTCTAGCGGAAATTGAATCAGATCCTGCACACTTATTATTTTTCAAGGATCTTATTATGTCAGCTACCTCACAATCTAACACTGGATGAAAGAAAAAGGTCGAGCTTTCTATACTTGAGGTGGTGCAAGATAGAGATAAGGAATAACTATAGTAGCAGCTTAGACTAGTTTCGGTGATTGAAGAAGAGTAATCAGCAAAAATCTCCGCTAACTCGCTGTCTTTGGTATGCAGAAAACCATCAACAAAAAGTTGAATAGATACATTTCTCTCCTTAGCTCGACCAGTCAGAGCATTCACTATGGACCACACTGTTTGGTTCTTGTTGACTGATGCATTTATTTGCTCACTATGATATCTGAGTTTTGCAGTTTTTATCATTGAATTGTAGGACATTTTAGCAGTTTTATACAACTTATGTCTATTTTGACATTTCAGATTCATGTGTAAGCAGTGGAGATTCATAAGTTCCCGTTTTGCAAGGGTTATTTCTGGAGTAATCCACCTCCTTACTTGACTATTATTACTAGAAAATTTTTTCACTGGGCAGCATGATTCGAATGTGCTGACAATCGTCTGAATGAGAACTTCAAAACATTTCTCGGCATCAACAGTCTCATAAAGAGCCTGAAATCCACAATTTGAAATATTCGAAATAAAACTACTGATATTGTACGGACTCAAGTTTCTGACCAACTTTGATAGAGATTGAGGTGTTGTTTCGAATTCAGTGGTGAAGTCCAACAGAATGGTCCTGTGGTCGCTAATAAAGGCTTCAAAAACTTCCACGTTGCACTCAGACTGTTCAGCATTAGTCAGAATATAGTCAACCTTAGAAATCGATGTGACCATTCACATCAGTAAACACTCTAGTAGGCTCTGTAGCAGTAATCTTAAGACCAAAACAATCAATTAAATCCATGAAAAGCTTACGATTCATGCAATCAGTCTTCAAAAAATCAATGTTCATATCACCACACACAAACATTTTATCAACTAGATGTGAGCAGTGTTCCAGAGTATATGTTAATCTGTTCAGAAATACCCTGAAGTTACCTGAACAAGGCCTGTATACACTTATGACACCAACCCGATTTATATCAGTTACAACAATAGTTCCACATATTTCACAGTGCAACTCTTCCGAAAAAACCGTCACGCACAAATTTTTCACCCTCACCCCGGATCTTACATAGATCATCGATCAACCGTGAGCTCTAGAGGGGCGACAATAATAATCTGCTAACAGGCTAATGACATTGTTTTAACACTTAAAGAATTACACCAGTGTTCAGCAACACACAAGATATCCGGATTTTTTTCCGCCATAAGCAACTCTATGATATCCATTTTGTTCGAAATACATTGTGCATTCATTTGTAGATGTCTTAACTTAGATTTTTTTAGATTGTTTAGTCTGCCGGGCGGTTCATTTTTCTCGGATGAAAAAAACGATTTATGCTTGCCATATTTGGCCAACTAGATCCATCTAAAGCTCTTCCATATTCAGAGCTTGGGATTGTTACCTTGAACGACGAATATGCTTCGGGGTATTTAGAAGTGATTCGCTCACAACGTACGGAAGAGAACTTTTTGTGTAGAAAATTCATTAAAGTCTCCTCTGTCGTGTCAGGTTTTAAATTTGACACATGTAAAACACTAAATTTTTCAACTCCCTGAACAGATGACTCCTGTGAACAGCTTCCAACGACCAATGTTCGATTTCGTTTTCTAATCTTTTTATAATATTCCATTCTTCATTTGGCTTAATTGAAGGTACTTGGGTGCTCCCATGCTGTATAAATCATTCCTCAACTAAAGCTTTCACATCGCCTGCTGAATTATTTCCATCCACTTGCTTATTTAGTTCCAACGTTGTTCTCGAAGGAGCTCTAGAAGTACCGGCGCCCGTAACGAATTTGACTAGATACTGAACCGTGAGGATCGTGAGTTACAGTGCCAGTAAGCAGCTCTTGTACTCCAGACTGTCTATGTGAGGATTTAATCGCCTTGTTATGTTTATTATTCGATTGCACTTTTTTTGGAGATTTTCGATTTCAGCATTTTTATTCGTTATTTCATTTTCAAGCGTTGAGATCTTAAACTTCAAAAGGTAGTTGTTTTCTATAAGTAGGGAATTTTTCGCTTTCAACTCGGATATTATTTTCAACAAGAGCTCCTGTTGGGTAGATTCATTAGAAATATTTTCAACGATACTCTCAGACATCGGAGATATACACGTACTTCCAGAATTGCAATCGGTTGAAAATGAAAAATCTTCATCGCAGCACTTTTTGACTTTATTGGCACAACCGGGATGGTAAACTTTATAACAAACAATACACTTTGTGGTGTTTTTATAATTTTTCGATTACATGAAGAACATTCGGGAATAATTATTTGAAGAGACTCGCTCGACACATATTGCTGTAACTCGATGACGAGTATAAAACGTTACACACGCTCGACACAACCTTCCTGCTCGATGACATATTGACTATGAATCGAGAATAAATTACAGGATAGACGACGATAATGAAGATTTGGAAGAACGTGTTAAATAAAATGATGAAGAAATGGATGAATTACCAGCGACTACTGAAATAGACAAGCCAACATCGCCAAATGAATTCAGGGAAATAATTAGAAGTTTGAAGAAGAGGAAAGCTCCCGGAAGCGATAAAATAACGAATGTTATGTTCAAGAAATTACCTAGAAAAGGAATAGCCGCTCTAACAAATATCGCGAATGGAATTATGAGGACAGAACACTACCCAGAAAAATGGGAAACAGCGGAAGTCATAGTATTCAATAAACTATTCAAAGAGAAGAAGTTCCCACAAAACTACAGACCGATAAGTCTACTGATGGCGTTAGGAAAAGTAGTAGAAAGAATTGTCGCCACGAGGCTAAATGGGGAAACCGAAAATGTGAAACTATTACCATCAGAACTGTTCGGATTCAGAAGAGGGCATTCAACAGAGCAACAATTTTTAAAGGCACACAGAATACTTTACAGAGGGATTCCAATATAAACAAGCTACAGGTTTTGTTTTACTAGGCGTCGCCAGAGCATTCGACAGAGTATGGCATGAAAGATTAATATATAAGATGAGATGTGCTGGATATTCGATCAAAAAAATATGCGAGTTGATCAGGAATTATCTCAAAAATAGAAGATTTCACGCGAAAGTGGAAGGAGAATGCTCCTCAACAAGAGAAATAGAGGCTGGAGTACCCCAAGGATCAGTACTTGGGCCACTTCTGTACAACATATACATCCACAATATTCCGAAAAAACCATGCTAACGTTATATGCTGACGACACAGGCATAGCAACTCGACACCGCAACCCGGAAGTAATAGAACGAGTTCTACAAGAAACGATTGACGAAACGAATGACTGGTGCATAAAGTGGAAAATCAAGCTCAATGTATAAAAGAGCCAAGCAATATTACTATAGAAGAGAAGACTGCGATCCACAACGAAACCGGAAGTTGACGGCGTTTAAAAAATGAAGCCAAATATTTAGGAACAACGCTCGACAAAGGACTTACATGGAAAAGTTATATCAAACAAGCAATCGACAAAACGAAAGCAGCGATGAATATACTCTACCCTCTGACAGGAAGTAGAAGCCACATGTCGAACGAGACAAAATTGAAGATAATCAAAGCCGTTGCTAGGCCTCAACTGACTTATGGATCAGTTGCCTGGAGTTTCGCGGCAAAGAGCCATATCAAAAAAATTCAGGCCACTGAAAACAAGGTGCTACGATGTGCAATAGATGCACCTTGGTTTGTCAGGAATAGACAGATGTATAGGGACCTAAAATGGAAAACCATAACGGATTTCATGCATAGAAAAGCAGAGAAATTATTCGAAACAGCGAAAAATCACCCGAATCAAGAACTCAGGAGACTAGTGGACTACGACCCAGAGGAAGACAAAAGGAGAATAAAAATTTACCGAAGGAGACCAAGAGATCAATTAAAGAGAGGTTAAAATAACAACAGAAACTTATTGAAAAATTCAATAAAGTGTTAATCACGATAGTGTGCGAGAAGAAAACCGACTAAGAGGTGAACGGTTTATAGGCAAATGCCCGGAACCAAAATTCAAGAAGCAGTTAAGGGTTTTTAGTGGGTCTCGAGCTCAGGATAGTGAGAAACCCCACACTTGTTCCCCCTCAGGAGAGGGTGGTTCGTCTGACTTGCAGATTTGCCTCCTGCTACCCAAAGCAAAAAAAAAGGGAGTTAGTCAGTCGAAGAAAATAGACGTCGGGAAGACGGAAGTAGAATCCGGGAGTCGAAGAAGAAGTCGTCGGAAAGACGGAATAGAGTAGATTTGGAAGTCCGAGTGTAGATTCGGCAGTTCGAGAAATTTAGAAGTATTTTTCGGAGTTAGGTCTCAGAAGGGGGGACGGATATAAGCTATACGGAAAATAGTGTAAGTCAGTGGCTAAAGTCAGTTCAGGGCGTAATAATTGTTCGGATATAGGATTTTTAGGAATTTTGGATAGGGTCGAAACGAATAGTGTTAATCGTTTGTCGACGGAAAAGTGCGGGGGGTGCGGTTGAGTGACAAGAATTCGCCGTTCTGTGCGCGTAAAGTCTGGTGATCGAAAAAGTTCACCAGCAGCCCCGTCAGGCGAATGACGATCACAGGTAGAAAGTTCCAATTTGATTTAGATTTGCTTTTCCCACATTGGGGGCTCAGAGAAAGAAGTGAACACAGTCCAGAGTCCTGAAAGAAAAGATTTTTGATCATATTTTCATTGTTGTTGTGCGTGTAAGAAATGAGAATTTTAATCCAAGATTTTGACAAAATTTTAATGTTTATTGCTCTGCGCACTTGGCATGTGTGAAAAAAATTGAAATTTTATTTTGGTCGTCATTGACCAAATACGTGCTTGTGAAGAAGTATTCAAATTTCTGCAAAAGATTTATTCGTTAAATGTTACCAGAGTTTCATTTAAATTTTCTGCCCAGAAAAATATGTCAAAGACCTGTCTTTCGCGCGACGGGTCGAATCTACCATTTTTGCCTAAAGGGGCCTTCAATTTTGTATGTAAACATCTAAAAAATAATCACCCCTTGTTCAGTGGAATGCCGCTCTTCCATTGATTTCAGATAAGGGGTATTTCATTTCATTCCCATTGAAATGATAAACACATAACTTAGAAAATTTAGCAAAAGAAAATACGTAGTTGGTGTATATGTCAACAATTGATTTGAGGCACATAAAATACCTGCATGTACTTTGTAAAATGAGGAGACTTTAGAAAAGGAAACAATCCTAGTATGCAAGGTTCATCAACATAAGTCCAGCCTGTTCTCTTGTTAAAGTTTTTCAAGGATGTTTTCTCATTGATAAAATAACGCAGTCATATTGGTCCTGCTCAACAGATTAGTAGAAAATTTCTTCCGATTAATTTTTGTTTTTAGGTATATTGTTTCCGGATAAGAGGTTTAATTGCAGGTGCTGCAGGAAAACACTATCCTATAATGGCTAACTGTTATTGGAACTTCCAAAAGAATTGTCTCGACTAGAAATTTAGTAGGAAAGTACCAATAATGAGCTTTGTGAAAAAAATAAAATGATGCAGTTATTATTTAAATCAACACAGATATGTTGAGTAGGAAAACAATTATTATATGACTCAGGGATGAACTTTTACAGTTCTGTAAGTTGATTTGATAGAGTGAAACCAATGTCGTAATGAACACCTAAGAAAAATACTGTAGTAGCTTAGATAATGATTCCTGACAACACAGAAGCTTATCATTAAATGGGTCAGTTAAAAGGGATAATTGAAATGAATCTGAACCAATGTAACCATACCATCCCAATTGTAGCTTCTCATTAATGTTCTATAACTATATAATTTCATTCATGTTCTATAAGTAATTAGCAGTCCCATGTTTCAATATTGCCTTAAAATGTGCTGTCATAATATAGGTCAAAATATTTAAAATGTATTATTATTTTTTGGTAGATACCTTAAACTAACAAAAAATATTCTCTCTACTGATATACCTTGAACCGAAGTGAATGAGAAATACTCAACAATCATCCTATATCATTCAAATATGAATTATTAGCTCACTAATCAAAAATGTATTGATATAATGACAATAATGAAATTGAATACGGAATGTATAGCCTAAGCGTCCAAAGCAAATAGGACAAAATTCAATATGTGAGAAAAGATCTCCGCCGTACAAATCAAAATGAAAAATTGCTGGAGAAGGCGAAAAAGGGAGCATTGAAGTCGAACGGGGCGAAATAATATGCATATGTGGATGTATTTAATGATGGAAGCAAAAAACAGGATTTAATTAATTATTTAGTGAATATTGTTGCCAATTTGTCAGTGCAAAAAGAGATCCCTTGTCCCTTCGATTTGTATGTAGCATATTGAAATATTTAACACAAATAACTTTTCTCAGATTCAGAAAAAAACTCAGCAAATCTTTCCGAAAATCAATTTTATTGTTAATTTTTGTCACTAGACCTTTTTTGATAATTTTCAGCATGTCGATATCACTATTCAAAATATCCAAATCAACCTTTGAATACTGGCATCTTCTTGTATTGTACACATTGTAACGCGTTTTACTCGGAGGAAACTTAATCTCGAGCGCCAGCTATTCTTTTCAATAGGAAGAATAGAAAACCTACCAGAGTAGCCGGAGACAGAGCTCGGTGTTGTCTAGGGTGGTAGCGACAACGAAGAAGTCAAAATCGAATTATGTAAAAGTTTATTCACACCTTCGGAAACCAATTATATGTACAAGGGAGATATGTGTGATATAAAATATGAGTGATTCTATAAGTGAAAATACATTCGGGATATCTTATCCGGTCACGAGCACTTTATGAAATTTATACCGGGTGTAGTGAAAAATTAACGGTTCAATAAAAATGCGCCAACCAGAACTGACGAATGCTAAGGACTTGCTATACGGTATCGGTATGTAGTTGTATTTCTCCGGAAATGAAACACAATAAGGGCGGATCTGTTCGAGACTTTTATTCGCTGCCCCAAGGGTTATAACACGCCATGACTGACAGCGAAGAAAATCTCTATTTTTAGCGCGACTACGGGATTTCACTGACTACGTGCGGTATCTCTTATTCTCTGCCCCAAGGGTTATAACACGTCATGACTGACAGAAAAGAAGAGATATCGGATTTAACACTTATGACGCGGACAGGGGGGTTGACGGAACTTTCCCTTCAGTACCCCAAGGGTTAACACGCCATGACTGATAGCGAAGGGAAAAGTCAGACTCGCGAAACAGGGTAAAGAACGATAAAATACAACAGAAAACGATACAGTAGAGCAGTGTCAAAGTTAAGGAAGTAACGGCGTAGGTCTAACAAAGAAATTGAACGGTACAGACGGGGACCTACCTCCTTTGTTTCAAGCACTCGAAACTCAAAGGATTTAAAAGAAAAACTAAAAAAATTAACTCTAAGCACTGATGCAAACACAAAATGATTATTCTTCAACGGCGAAAGAAATACCGAAAATTAACTGAATTTACAAAAGAAGTCACCACGTTAGAAAGCGAAAAATCGGAAATACTGAAGCGAAGTGAACGAACTGAAGTAAAAGTCAAAAGTGACCGTCGCGGGGGGAAAATTTGCTTTTATAGGCATATCCCCTCCCACGGTAAAAATCTGAAAATTCCAGAATGCGACAAGAATGAAAACGTCGTCAGCTCCGGTTTATCGCATATCAACAGATGAAAAACGTCGAAATCTTCAGCGGCATGTAAGAAAAACAACGTGAAATACAGATAAGCGGTTTTTTACATTTACTCTGCCTATCGGAATGAACGTACGGAATATTCGGGAATTAAAATATTTTCAAAGACGGAAATTTAAAACGAAAGAAATGCACTAAGATGAACTCCAATTTTCCTCAGAAGACTGGACTTCATCACACCCTCTTCAGCTCGGAAGAAATTAACTTACGATGAAATAGTGAGTTTAATTTCACGACTCTATCTACCCCTAGAAATAATGATCTTACTTTCGCGCGCGCCACCTATATATGCACGTGACCAGATCACAAGTACAGATTACAGAGTAGAACTTATTACAAGTGAAGTGAAGTACCTATTCCTCTCTATGGTTGGAATGGTAGTTCCAATGCGCACGCAGAAACGTCAGCGTCAGTCACCCCGGCGCAGGTCTCCGCCATCTTGTCAAAGACTTTTGTGCAGCAATTCCGTGCGTGGATGTTCAGTTATTATAGTGGAAAATCTTCTTTCTCCATGTGGAAATCCATCTTCATCGCTGGTCGGAAACGTGCCATGCTTCATCCCTCCGGTGAGTACCTAATTAAACTGTGTTTGGCGGGTGTTTGAATTCCATCGTGGTTTTGTAGGTTACCCAGGAATCGTGGGAGCTGCAACAGGTGGAAAGCCTCCAACAGCTCGACGTGGGGGCTCAATGGGCTGGTATGACCCGGCTGTACGGACGTTGAGACTCTAGGATCCGGTATGAGACTTGCAGGTGGGTAATTTCTAACAATAATTCTCCAATCTTCATCGTTCCTCGTGGTCCATTTTTCTTCTTGGAACGGTTTTTCTCTGTATTCTGTTTTCAGGTAGACGGTGTTTTCTTCAGGTAGACAGTGCTAAATTGACGGTACCATAATTTCGATTCGGTTCAGAATAGAAATTGGTTAGATGCATTTGATTAATAGACGGATATACTCAGTTGAAATATGAAACAGTATCCTTTATTGGTATTCCTTACATAAATAACAGATTTTTCACACGGTTTTGATCGGTTTGATTTATATTTAATTGCATGCTGAATGGATGAAAATCTGTAGATACACTATTTCGGTCAACGGTGGTGTAGGTACAGAATTTGAAAGGAATTGTGACGGTGTAGTCGGTTATAATTATGTATAATAACGGGTTTCAGTTGTACGTGATTTCTCCTTGCAGGTGGCCTCTTCATCTTGGACAGGTACGGAGGGCTAATTCCCTACTGGTTGACATGCGTAACCTGTTCAACCTCCTTCGGGGTGGTTCAGATTGGGTGGATGCACTAGGAATATCACACTGGACGGCAGCCTCTCTTTGACAGTGATGAAAATGACAAGGACAGTTTCTAGTCAGCGTAACTACAGTTATTCGGATCAACAGGTAAACAGAAACTAATAATATAATCGGTAACGGAAAAAAAAATATATATATATATTCGGTAACGGAAAAAAATAACGGATTTCCTCCCTTCAGAGGTTATCTCTATAGAACGGTTAACGGATCATGACAATAATATTATTATGCATGAAATGGTTTTAAATCTTTAATATGTATATTAGTGATTTTTCTACCCTCTGTATCTTTCAGGTCGTAGACGACAGGTGAAACAACTTTAACGACGGTAAACGGTCCGGAAAACTTCGGAGCCAACTTGGCGGCGAAACTGTCAACGGCCGAGGATAAAGGACGGTCCCGGCGTAGAACTTTATCTCCCACATGGTATCGGATTTCTCTTCGTCGAAGATTGTAGTGGTGAGCCTGTTGCTGGAAGGCACGGTACAGTTGAGTACGGACGAACTCATAAGCCTCCTGGAGATGTTTGATCTGTTGAGTACGGTAAGTCATGTCTCTGTTTTCTTCTTCTGTACAGTTGGATTCTCCGTTCTTCCGACTTCTAGTTCCCTTCCATAATTTAAAAATGCCGGTGTAAATCCAGTAGACTCATCCAGTAGAGTCATCGGTTTCGAGATCAGTCGGCCTTCCAGAAAGCACTCGGCGGTACTGAGATTTACGGAAAACTTGAAAGTCGACAGAACATCCATCCCCAGAATAATGTCAACCGGTAAGCTTGGTACCAGTAAGAATTTCAAATCAGGTAGTGTGTAGTCGGAAATTTGCACGGTGGTGGTGTACAGTTTCGGCGTGACGGTGGTTTTTCCGTTCGCTATTACTGCAAAACTGTTGTGCATTGTTTGTCCTGTGATTCCTTTACTTTCACACCGATCGGATACGGCCTGATTGCAAAAACTCCTGGTCGCTCCTGTATCTATCAGTGCTCGGAAGTGTTCGCCGGCTATTTTGACCTCTATTAACGGTCGGTTATCATTACAGGTGGTCGGTGCCGGTGGAGTCAAGATTCCGGGAGATGTGGTCGACTCCGTCTCCAATCTCCCCTTTAGTTTTCCGAACACGGGCAGTCTCGTGAGAGAATGTTCTCCCTCTGACATCGAGAACAGAAGATTTTCGGTGGCCTGCGACATTCTCGACGCATGTGGCCATACCCACCACATCGGAAACACTGTGTCTGGAAGGACACTCTCCTCCCTGATGATGATTGGGTCCGGTCAGCGTGGCTATTTTCGGCTCGACGACGGGGTGGCGGTGTTGAATTTCCGGATCTACCTTCGGAGCTGTCTCCAGAAGTTGGACGGTGTGATTCCTGTTGCCGGACTATTGACTCTCTGGATCGGTGTGACTTTGGACGGCTTTCCCCCTGCGGAGAAAGTCGTGTCTGATCGGCTGGTGTCGGCGGGATTGATTTCCTATGATCAGTTGTTTGTACCTGTTCTCCGGTATCCACAGAAAAACTCGCCTGATATCGGTTCAGTTGGCGGGGAGTGTACGTTAGGTGAGGTTCCTCCACGAAACCTGGTTTTGAGGGTGGCCGGGTGTACTGGTTCATCTGCCACTGGACCAGTTCAAAAACTTTCCCCTTACGGAGAAGTTCATCATACGTCTTGGTCTCCTGGAAGGCCAAGGCCTGTTGTAAGGGCGGAATCAACCTTTGTCGGATGAGTCGGATCTGCTCCACCTCGGATGGTTTTGTATAGGTGAGTTCCTGGAATAAGTTCTGCATCCGGGTAACATACAGAAGCAGCTTTTCTTCAGGACCTTGTGTTCGTTTTTTTATTTCCTCCAACAGATTCTCCTCATAGTTAACTAGCAGAAACGCTTCTTTCAGTTGGTTGCTGAAATCCTCCCAGTCCTCGAAAGTACCTCTCCTGGGAATAAACCAATCCCTTGCATCCTTTCGTAGTAATTCATAAACTGATTCAAAAACTTTTTCCAGGGACACTTTACGGGATTCAGCCAGCCTCTCCACTTCTTCAAGGAATCCGGTCACACTTCCACTGCCATCAAAGGAAATGTTCCATTTGTGTACCGGGATAGTTGGTATTGTTGATAGGGACTCTGGTTCTGATCTGGCAGGTGTTGTGACAATTCAATTGGTCGGTCAGGACTTATCCAAGGTGCAGGTAAGTTTGGGAAAGACACCCTTCGAGTAGAATTAATCCATCTACCCTGTGTCAGACCCTCAGGTGTTGTTGTCCCACAGCCCTGTGACTGTGTGAGAGATATCGCTGGTAACTGCCGTAGCAATGCTCTACATGTCTGTCTTGTCTCATTCATGACCTCTTCTAATGTCGGATTCCTTACAGGTGTTTCAGTATGTGAGACATCCATTGCTACAGGAGGATCGACACCATCTCCCAAGTCGATAAGTGATGTTTCGACTCTTGACATCCTCTCCGGTTGGATCGGTGACACTTCAGGTGAACTGGGCACCTCCACATCTAAGAGAGACTTCTGATGTCGGTTAGATGTCTGCAGCTGTTCACGATTGCTCTTTTTACGTAGCTCCTCCAGTGTTTCCAATGCCTTAGCAGTAGTTGCCTTCATTTGTCCAACCAGTTGTAACTGTGCTGTGTCTGCAGTAACAATAAAGTCCAGCCTTCCTTGAATGTGTATTAATCGGGTATGAATTCGCGAAAATTCGTTAGCCGCATTCTCATGATTGAAGTTCTGAAGGGATTTCACTAAATCGGTGAGTTTATTCTGGCAAATCTCAACCTCCGAGGCGGGATTCAATGATGTTGGGGGTAATAGAGGTTCATTAGACTGAAGTACTTGTCGTAACAGACTCCGTTTAGTCATCACAGTACCCGGTATCGATTGTCCTCTCAGTTGTAATTCGTATGTAAGTTCATCACTGAGTAACCGGTTCACATCCATGTTCGACATATTATATTCACCTAAGTCCGATTCAGAACGCACCAATCTTTCAAACTCGGTATGTCTTTCACAATCTGTTTAAGTTCTAAGTTCGACCCGGCAAGTTAATCGTTAGCCAACCTCTTCACTTAAGTTCGAAGTGGGTATCGGTGTAACCCCGAGTCTAGGTCCCGGTGTATCAGAAAAAAATCTAAGTTCAAGTCCCGGCGCACTAAAATAATCTAAGTCCCGATGTATCACACTAAAATTTTACAAGTCCAACGTTACTCGAAAGAAAAAAAAAAAATGTCAATCAGTCCCACTAAAGTCCGAAAATATTCGCGAAATACCGCACACACTCGCAAGTCGTTTCGTATAGTCCGGAAAATTTCCCGAAATCCGAATCGCACCAGAACGCACAGGTTAAATTCCAAACAGTTTTTCAAGTTCAATATCCAGAAAATAAATCGCAATAGTCGAATTTCAGTTTTCAGAAAAATCAGAAATAATTGGTAAGTTTCAACAGTACAGGTCGAAAGAAAATAACAGCAGGTAGACAAATTATCAACAGGGTAATAGGTGATTCACTATTATTGGTAAATCAAACCTATTAAATTTTTACCAACTCCGACAATAAACTTTCAATGTTCAGAAATTCACTCACCTTCAATACGAAATTAAAACAGTTCAATTCAATAAATCAGAAATAATAAGAAATCGGAAATAATTTTCACTGATATTAAGGCGCAACAACAGTCCAGTTTTCAATAACTCAATAAAGTAATCGGCGACAGGAATAATCACAAATTATTTTCAATGGGTTTCAACAATAGGAAAATTTTCAAAGTATAGTCCAATTCAATTCACAGTATAATAGTTCAATACAGTGTGGCAGGTAATAAAACACAAATCAAGTTTATTTTTCACAGTTTTCCGTTCAAGAAATAGTTACTCACTGTTCTGAGGTTTTACTCACTGTTTCGGGAATTCACTCACTGTCCGGTTAATGTTTCTCACCTCTGTTGTTTCCTACTAGATTTTGCACGGTCCCTGCTCGGGCGTCATTTTTGTAACGCGGTTTACTCGGAGGAAACTTAATCTCGAGCGCCAGCTATTCTTTTCAATAGGAAGAATAGCAAACCTACCAGAGTAGCTGCTAGCCGGAGACAGAGCTCGGTGTTGTCTAGGGTGGTAGCGACAACGAAGAAGTCGAAATCGAATTATGTAAAAGTTTATTCACACCTTCGGAAACCAATTATATGTACAAGGGAGATATGTGTGATATAAAATATGAGTGATTCTATAAGTGAAAATACATTCGGGATATCTTATCCGGTCACGAGCACTTTATGAAATTTATACCGGGTGTAGTGAAAAATTAACGGTTCAATAAAAATGCGCCAACCAGAACTGACGAATGCTAAGGACTTGCTATACGGTATCGGTATGTAGTTGTATTTCTCCGGAAATGAAACACAATAAGGGCGGATCTGTTCGAGACTTTTATTCGCTGCCCCAAGGGTTATAACACGCCATGACTGACAGCGAAGAAAATGTCTATTTTTAGCGCAACTACGGGATTTCACTGACTACGTGCGGTATCTCTTATTCTCTGCCCCAAGGGTTATAACACGCCATGACTGACAGAAAAGAAGAGATATCGGATTTAACACTTATGACGCGGACAGGGGGGTTGACGGAACTTTCCCTTCAGTACCCCAAGGGTTAACACGCCATGACTGATAGCGAAGGGAAAAGTCAGACTCGCGAAACAGGGTAAAGAACGATAAAATACAACAGAAAACGATACAGTACAGCAGTGTCAAAGTTAAGGAAGTAACGGCGTAGGTCTAACAAAGAAATTGAACGGTACAGACGGGGACCTACCTCTTTTGTTTCAAGCACTCGAAACTCAAAGGATTTAAAAGAAAAACTAAAAAAATTAACTCTAAGCACTGATGCAAACACAAAATGATTATTCTTCAACGGCGAAAGAAAAACCGAAAATTAACTGAATTTACAACAGAAGTCACCACGTTAGAAAGCGAAAAATCGGAAATACTGAAGCGAAGTGAACGAACTGAAGTAAAAGTCAAAAGTGACCGTCGCGGGGGGAAAATTTGCTTTTATAGGCATATCCCCTCCCACGGTAAAAATCTGAAAATTCCAGAATGCGACAAGAATGAAAACGTCGTCAGCTCCGGTTTATCGCATATCAGCAGATGAAAAACGTCGAAATCTTCAGCGGCATGTGAGAAAAACAACGTGAAATACAGATAAGCGGTTTTTTACATTTACTCTGCCTATCGGAATGAACGTACGGAATATTCGAGAATTAAAATATTTTCAAAGACGGAAATTTAAAACGAAAGAAATGCACTAAGATGAACTCCAATTTTCCCCAGAAAACTGGACTTCATCACAACATGAAAAATATTGCACATCATTTTGAAATACATCGAGCGAATTTCGAATAAGGATCTGCAAAATGAATTGATTAATTATTAATTATAGACTGAACATTCGACATTCTCAGCACTCACTAACGATGAAGTTAATATTTCCTAACAATTTACGTCCAGTTGAGCTACGCCACTGCTAAAGACACCAGTTCTGTCAATTTAGCTTGACATAAGCGTCCAATGACGTTATAATTTTCCCGACGAACTGGTGACCTGCGCCTTCTCTCCTATATCTCCTTGGGTAGAACCATAGACCTATAGACATGGACTGTGCCTTCCCTTTATATCTATGCATGAAAGACGGTCAAAAAAAGTGACAGAGAGAAATACACGTCGGGCATGCAGTTGTCTTTTTCTAGAATTTTGATTGGTCCACACTCACCTCTATGTGAACAAAAAAGAGACAGGTAAATTCCCGACGATCATTTAACTCTTTCTATAAAAAAGACATTTTCATGGTTACATTGCGCAGTCCATGTCTCTATGTCTATGGGTAGAACGTAATTCGTCCGGCGCACAACGCTGAGGACTGGTCTAATGGAAATCAAAACAACTCGTGGCTGCGTAAAGGGTCGGCGCAACGGGACGACTGCTCGAAGAGCAGTCTATTCAGTCGTACGCTGGTTATTGAAAACGGAAAGTGGAAATAATATGAGTAGTGAAATAAGTTCGCAAAAGCAATCCATACGTTTTATTGCAAGTGAGGACGAAAAATTTATAGAAATAGTTAGTAGTAACCTTATTTTTTGGGACATGAAGCTGAAGGAGTACAAAAAGGTAGCGAAAAATGACACAATCTGGAATGAAATGAACAAAAACCAGGTGATTTTTTTTACGATTAATTTTATATCTTTAGTGTATATAAGTTCGAAAAATATAAGTCTTTTTAATTTGAAATAATGTATTATTATTTTTTTACCCCAATGTTAGGCCAAGTTTTTCGGCTGGCGGAAGAAAATGTCTCGCACGGTTACATGGTTCTACAATCAAATCTTCTTTTACAAGATCGAGGAGAAATATGCTTTGAATATCATTTCGTTGTCGAGAAAATGTCTATGTACAAGTTCGAATGTACCTTCGCCGCTTCTATTTTTATATAACTGACTTCTACAATTTCTACTACTATTATGAATCGTCGTAATGATGTCGATTTCGTCTTGCAGCAATTCATCAATATCTGAAATGCCAGAGCTAATTTCTTTTTATTTGATGCACTACTCGTCGTGACGGTCAGGACGCAACTGACGTTCCAAGGAAAACACTTTTACGCAGCGCAACAGCGTTGCGTCGGTCGTATTATAAGTTCTACTCCGCGTAAAATGTGCTTTGCTAGGAAAACCCTGCTTTACTAACAGTTAAGTGTAAAGGTGACCTGTAACCATTATAAGTGAATAACTCAAGTTAAGTGTAGTGCATAGTATCAATTCCAACGACCATTCGTTGAGTTTTGGTGTCTTCTCTAAAAAGTTATCTGGTCTCAGAAGAACCTTTTTAAAATCCCAAGTTCGGAGCAGGAATACGATACTACTCTTATGGGTCCTATGAATTGCTACTCATCTCGATTTGAAAGATTTTTGACATGCTATATAGTGTGTTGCACGAATACCGTTAGTTTTGGAAAAGAATGGAATTCACGTTTGCGATTTCGCAGCGCAACTTTGACTGGACAGAATACTCTTCATGAATTCTTTGAGATTCGTGAAACTTTCTGTTGTTTCGGAATTGACAACAACTTTCGTTTTTTGAATTTGAAACATTTATAACTTTGAGTCTTTCCATTGAAAAAAATCATCGTTTTTGGGAATACAACAAAATTTTGTCGAAATATCCATATTAAAAATCATGACACAGGAGGTAACAAAGCCGTTGCTGAAGTAACTCGTTAGAATAAAATACGGAGTATGTTTATTTTTTCTTTTGAACACCTCTCTTTCAACGTAGGTTCCATTGAGGCTATAAACCATGGGGTTCTAATTTGAAAATTTATCACGTTTTCGAAATTGCCAACTTTTGCGTCAATTTTGTGATCTCCTGAATCATGTTTTGTTATTTCGACAAAAACATTCCTATTTCTCGTGGTCTAGTTTCAGATTTACCCATTACATAATTCTATGATTCGTAAAGTGAAATCTGGTCTTGATAAGAACGCCCAATTAGTTCGTTCATATATTCAATTCACCTAACCGATCTATGTTTTCTAATTCATATAGATATCATGTGAAGCCAAATAGTCCACGCGAATGCTTTCCGGGTGACTGGACGAAAACACAGAGACGTTCATGGACTCTTTTCACACAAAGAAAAGGAACACGGAACTACGCTTTCACCTCCTTCTGGGAATCTCGCATTCCGAACGACTGGTCATTGCCGTCCATAGGGAAAAGGAATATGTATGTAACTTTATTAGGGCCCATTGGGAGGAATCGAGGGGCGCCTTAGGAATTTTCAGGCCCAAAGTAGCGGGTATATCGGCAATGTAGTTATTCGAAGCGGAAAAGGAGGCTTTCCTTTTGATTTATTTTATTGAAGACAAACTGGTTCATTATTCAGGCAAGTCGCCTGCATAAGTTGATCAAACCGGAAGATTTCTTGATATATGAAATGATTTTTGTCAACAAATGTTTCCTCAAGCGCTTGAGTTTAATACCATAGATATAAAGAATGCATAGTATTTCGGATATATATATTATATATGAACCCGTAGTGCGTTGTTACCTCCGTTAAGTTCATTGGGCGACCTGACCTCCGGGTGAAGGAGTTATATAATTGGAATAATTTTTGTTTATATATGTAGAGGGGAAGGTAAATAACAGGGGTACCTAAAGAGGGGAAAAGATTTGTATCGAAAAATTTTTCTTCAAACGAATCAGACCTTACTACCTCCGCATATATTTCTTATTAGTAGTGCGCTCTCACCTCCCGCAACGTTGTCAGATTTTAGGAGGACAGAAAGTAAGGCAGCTCGAATTCTACTCATATATAGAATACAGCTGCTCTTCCGATTCATTCACACATATTGAAACCTGTAAATAGTTCGAGAACGATACTAATATTAATAAACTTCATACGCTGATAATTGATTGATAAGGTTCGTGATCTCGGTGTAAATGAATTTGGACAGTTTTGAATAAATATGCTTATGTCTACGATACTTCGTTCGATAGGGGAGTTTAATACCATATAGGTCCCAAAATGAATGATGCATGAAAATGAAATTTTTCGTGACATATAAGATTAATTCAAAAGACAATTTTACCGAACTTGTTCTGGTATGAAATAGTAGTCTAATTTTTGGGCATTATATTCACGACATTAGGAACTCCATATAAATGTTTTTCCTGAATGAATCAATAAAGATGAACGTTTTACTTTCAGCGTCTATACTTCATTCACTTTCATTTTAGCACTGGATTGGCCATGGAAATTGGATACCTTTCACTCTGTATGGTACGAAAATGTTGGGTTAAGACGCTTGTCAAAACATTTTTGAGTTTTAAATCAGTGCTACGTAGTCCGTTCTACGTGAGTCTCTCAGTTATTACGTATTTCATCACAATGTCAAATCACTTCGGAAAATATTACGTCGAAAATATGTAACGAACATAATTGACGTTTATACAAACTGATTGAAGACATACCAAATCTATTTATTTATATGGAAAATACAAGTGATCAGTAGCTTGAGGAGAGTTACTGTTGTTTATCTTCTTTGGCTGGAGGTTGAAGACGTTACATCAGTTGTAGAATTCAAAAAAATCAACCCGAAGATGAAATGCATTTGATGCAGTGTTAGCATTGAGTTGAATAATCAAAGGTGGTAGGGAATAGGTATCTCTTGAAGAAATGAACGGATAATTACAAGAATGTTGAATTCTTCAACAAAAATCATCTTGCGTGAATAGTAGTCAAAATAATTAAAAGAAGTTTGAAGCAAGAGGAGCTTCACCTCACAAAATAACTGGCTCGTATTCATGTCTGTTTATTCTCAATACATTGATATAATGATAATAATTATACAGGGTGTGGGGTAATGAGGGGATAATATGGATCCTGCGGGTAGAGGACTCTATGGCGGTTCAGATAAATATATTTTACGTTTGGTAAAAGTGCCTTGGTTTTCGAGATATTGGGGATTTTCGATTAATACCCCCAAATAATAATAATAACTGGATATTGACATTTTTCATCATAGGGGATCAAAAGAAACTCCTTGATTTAATGGCGTTTCTTAATTGCTCCATCGAGCAATTAAGACTCGTCAGTCTTTTGCGATTTTTCAGTACACAGGGTGTTTCACAAGTAAACGGACAAACGAAAACCGTGAATAGAGGGCATTGAGCTGAGTTCAAAAACA
Organism: Coccinella septempunctata; assembly: GCF_907165205.1. Lineage (NCBI taxonomy): Eukaryota > Metazoa > Arthropoda > Insecta > Coleoptera > Coccinellidae > Coccinella > Coccinella septempunctata. The sequence goes on from NC_058196.1 coordinate 11,205,201, forward strand.
CCTTATATGTGTGTCTTAGGCATTCCGTTTTCGATATAGAGAGGAGTTTATTCAAATTTCCCTAATTTTCGTTCGGCTATAACTCCAAATATTTTAGTTGGATTCGGCTAAAAATATTCATTATCCGCTTAAACTTCTGAGTTTCAATAAAACAGAACATTAAAAGTTTACGAACACAGGACCGGACTCATTGAGGATATATTCAAATTTAAACTCATGCAAAACACTCTGTTTATATAATAGTTTTTCTCGTCATAATTTTGAATTTTTCAGGTATCTTCATTGATTTTCTCAAAATCAATGAAACTTTGGTATGCCTTATCAAATTATTCTTAATGAATAATTGTTCGGTGGTGAAATGCCTCTGGAAAAAACAGGGCTGCATATTGACTTTTACTTCACATTAATTAATGGGATGAATGATCGTCAATCAACTGTGGAAATCTGAAAATGGAATTGGAAATGTTCAACTGAATTTTTTCGTTCTCAATATATGTCTTGCATTTGTTTTTGATATTTATAGCATATCTGGTTATTCAGATAAGTCATTTACAGTGATAATAAGCTTTATTATTGATAATGAAAAAAAATAGAAATAAAAAACTACGCTATCATGATCATGAAAATAATAATTATATTTCGATATCTTCCCATTGAATCGCTTTTTATGGACAACGTGGAACTGAAGTAATTTTCCGAACTGATTTTCACCTCATTTGGTCTTTTAGTAAAGGTAATGATTGGCACTTCGTATATGATAAATGCACTTTCGAATTCTTCACTGATTCCGTTATATTCATTATTGGATCTATGGAAATCTATGGATTGGTCTGGTTTGTTATTGGAACATTGATGATATTCATGCACCAGCAAAAGTATTTATCAGTATTTCAGGTCATTTTATTAGAAGGATAGGACCCCAATATTGGACAGCTAGATCTCCAGATCTGACACCCCGCGATTTCTTCCATTGTTCTTATTCGCACAATTAGTTTTCCATAGAAAAATAGACTCATTCTGAAGATCAAGTTTCAATTTTTAGTTTCAAGATAGCGTAGTTTTTCCATCCATATTTGGATATTATCAATTTTGAAACATTTTATCCTTGTGAAAGAGTATTTTGAAGACCGAATATGGTATAATTGTTGAACACATTCAACAGAATATTCTTTGAAAAAAAAAATCAATGCAGAATTTCTAAATACATTTTCATGAAGTGCTCTATTCCTTAGAGGCGTCTGACAAAACAATTATTTCTAGAACATGATCAACAGGTGGGGCAACCCAAAAATCAATTCATTTCGAGACAATACTAATGCAAATAACAAAAAAGTTAAAATAATGATTGAAAAACTCCATACACGGTGTTTTTATGAGTTTGAAGTTAAGTAAAGCCTCACTGAGCCCGGTCCTGATTTTTGTCTAATTTTAATGCTCTGTTTCAATGAAATTTACAACTCAAGGCTAAATATAAATTTTCAGTCGACTTGATCGAGAATTTCAGGAGTTATAGCCAAATTTCAAAAACCCCGAAGAAACCTATGTATATGTATATAGGGTGCCCCAAAACGATTGAATCAAACGTCACACCACGATAGAGTAGATCAAATACTATCGAATGACACCAACATTAGTTGAGCGAAAATGTACCGTTTCTGAAAAAACCTAACCTAAAGTTGCCGATTTTCAAACTATTTTTTCAGTCACAAGGCCAATTTGTCATTAAGGATAGCGTTTTTCTCCCATATTTTCACCCCTGTTCATTCTGAGTATTAAAAATCATGTAGAGAAAACAATTGTTTTAATTTACATTTACTTAGGTTATGGTTATCGATTAACTACTTAAAATAATTTCAATTAGGGGAGATGAAACAATAATATTACTTCAATATAATTTAAAATCGATATCCTTTTTCGCATACTGGCCCTGTTATTAAAAAAAATAGTTCGAAAATCGGCAACTTTAGGTATTTTAATAAAATTCTGATTATTTTGGAAACGGTACATTTTCGTCGAACTAATAGTGGTGTCATTCGATAATATTTGGTTTACTCTATCGTGGTGTGACGTTTGATCCACTAATTTTGGGACACCCTGTATATGGGATGATTCTGAGCTCAGCTCAATGCCCTCTATTCACGGTTTTCATTTGTCTGTTTACTCGTGAAACACCCTGTATACTTCTTGTACTCTGAAAATTTTAAAACAAATGCCCTCACCGTCATATGAAAATTCAAATTCTTCTTGTTGTAAGAACCGTTCATCCTTTTACCCAAGCCGACCCTAGTTACATGGCCCGTTGAAAATGAAATCGGCATCTGTTTAGGGATGGCTAAGCGTACGCGGAACTGATACTTTGGAACAGGTCCGGCTGGTCGGACTAATGGAACTGATCCTTACTGACAATTTAATCAGGTACGAGTACCAGTCCCTTCGGTTCGGATCGCGACCCCCAGTGTCAGTTCGCTGTACGCGTACGCTCTACTTTGATTTGAATTGAGTCGAGAACGAGCAACGAAAACAGATTCTGGAGTTACGGACTGGAGGACTCGAGACAGAGAATGGACCAGCCGACTAGTTGTTCGACTTGTTCGAGTTCGGATTGTCGGATGGCGGAGTAGATAACTGACTTTAGAGTTTTGGAATAGACTAGCCAATTTCAATATGTCCGGACTAGAAACTGGACTGGAACTGATCTTTGGACTAGTTATATCTCTGGACCGGATCAGGTCGGAACTGATCCATGAAATTGTTTGGATCAGCCTTCCCTACATCTGTTTACTGCAAAACACGTGTTTATGCTGATACGAAGGGTTCAAACTTTTCTACCTGATTCGGGCTTTTTAGGAACGAATTGCCCAAGATGCCGAGTTCGAGTAACATTTCGTTTTGCGTGTTATATTGGATAAAATTGAATTTATTCCATGGCCGATTCGAGAATTATTGATGTCCAGAATTCTCCAGAATGATGAAAATTTTCAGATTTCATTGAAACTCTTGCGAAAATTATCTCGAATATTATCAAGTTTAGATTTTAATTCATTCAGAACTTTGAAGTTCGGCAAATAATGATGTAAATAATATAGATAACAGTCAATCACATTTCCTTCAGCGCAGTTGTTGTTTCGAAGAAAAAGCAGTAGATTCTCGCAAAATCCGAAACTCTACATGAATAGGCCGAGTTGTTCAGTTCGGGATTAAAGTTTATCCTAGATTGATTTTGACATTTCAGTTTATTTCTCTCAGATTGATCTAGGATCATCTTAAATCTCGGCCTAATCCTAAACTGAACAACCGGGCCTTATGGTAATAGCAACGTAGCATTAATTAAGTCGGTATATTATTGGAATAATATTAATTTTTTATAGCGGAGGATAGTTGTTTTTAGCCTCGGTATTCACGATATTCATTTTATTATGTTTTTTTAAGGTGAATCGGCCCGAAATCTTGGATCCCCGACCTGCTAGTTTCGTTTGACAATAGCATAATAACTCAAATTTCAACATTTTAACAGAAATTTCTGAATTTAAGGGAGAGACACATTGAAAAAATCGATAGCAAGTTACCGCCTAAACTGCGAGCTTGCCGAAGTTGAAACTGGTACCAATCTACTCAGTGTTTCATAATATGTATAGTTGTATGACTCAATGTTTTTCAGAACCTGTAAAAAAAATTGAAAACTGTAGACTCGTCATCGCCTTCCAAGGCTGCATCTTGGAAGGGCTGTCGATTTGGAAAAAAATTTATAGGAACTAGCCCCGCTTATTTTCATTGAGGAATCATCTCCCTTAGTCCTTCGCATTTATTTAGAGATATCCTGTATATAGATACATTTAATCTATGTACCTATTTATTTTGGATAGTAGAAGTTTAATCAATATGTGTTATTTTCGAAGACCAAAACAACAATTTCAATTGCACCTGATTTGTTAATTATGAGAATCATCATTTATTTTGAATAATAAAACTGCATGCGAAAATACTTGAATTAACTTTTGTCTTTCTCCTTTCATCATGCGTCCATCATAGTGTTCGCTGTTCATCATAGCTTTTGGGAATTTACCAATCAATCATCTGTATATCAATCATATGGATCCGAGTATGTATCTATATTATTAACTTCACTTTGTAGATTCATCATGTCTTGACAAAAATATGGTTAAAATTTCAAAATATGTTGACACGAGGCCTTCAAAAGACTTAAATTTTTTTTATTTTTTCCCTTACATCATGTATGATCTATCGAAAAATGCAAATCTGTTCTGAATAATTCTTCATAAAATCTTGTTTCGATATAATTGGTAATTTTCTTTATGATATATCACTAAAAAATTTAAACCACAGAGATGGTACAAGCTCTTTAAATATTCGGGAAAATCCAATATTTAAACATAATCGATAATAAAAGAGATGTTTCTGAGCAAAGAATTCTGTGCTCAAAATCATTGAGCAATGCGATTTAAGAAAAATATATAAAGCGTTCCATTTGAAATAACACAACAATGTCCAACATTCGGTTTGGCAGACGTTGTTCATTTCTGTGATATTGTAAAATTTGTAGCATTTTTTCTCTTGATTCTGAAATGAAAATTTTCGGAATGGCTCATTGTCCTTGAAATTTCATCACCATTTACATCTGAATATTCTTTTCCAAAAATTTTTTTTTCTCTGAACAGCTCATTTCCTTATATGCAATGTAACAATACTAATTATTCGTTATTCTGAAAGGTAGTATTATCTATATGGATCATTTCCATAGAGAGAAGCAATATTATTATGGACAAGACTCAAATCGATTTGTTTTCAGATAGGTAATGAAATAGTTCGCCAAATTCAGAATTATAGTGTTAGCTTGAGATGAAAGAAGTTCAACGGATGCATAGATACACACGAGAGAGCCAAGATTGGTTTTCTTCCACGTGATTTTTTCCCCTACAGAAGAATGAGATAAAAAATCAATGAGATATGCCGAATGGATTGCAATAATGGAGGAGAAAACGCGCTGCGCCTCTCTTTACTTAATTCCTCCGTATACTGATATTCCGCCTGTCTACATCTGCTTGCACAGTACAACGTTGCCATTTTCGGAGGTGCTAACGAGCAAAGAGTCTCCCAGAGAAATTCTTCGATATACAGCTCAGCACACTAGCGCCAGTGATATACACTTGAACTAAAAGATTGTTCAGTACATAAACGAGGTGCGTTGTGACCTCAAAACGATTTTTTGATATATTGGTCCCTGAAGCCTCCTGAATCTAACAAGCTAAAAAACAAGGCAAAACGTTGTCACCTCCGATTTCGGAGGTGACAGCGATATATATGAGGTGAGAGCGTTAAACGAGTTACTATTTTGGAGAGTTACCTATATATATATACATCTATTACATCGATACCCTGCTGGATCCTATGACACTGTTCTTGACTCTTTCAACCAGTTCCATCCCAGTATACAATTTACCATGGAGAGAGAAGTCAATAATAAAATAACATTTTTGGACGTCGAAGTTAACAGGACTGAGAGTGGCCAATTGATGACAAACTGGTATACCAAAACAACGTACTCAGGTAGAATATTGAATTACTATTCAAACAATCCGATTAGCCACAAAGTAAGCACTGTTAAAGGACTACTGTACAGAATGGTAAATTTAAGTCACCATTCCTATCACGACCTTAACTTACTTAAAATCAAGACCATCCTCAGAAAGAACAACTACCCTAGAAATTTCACGAACCAGTGTATATCCCCTTTTTAACAGAACATAGACGCACAAACCTATTGAAAACATCTTCGGAGAGTAGGTATTTACAGGATGATTCATAACTAATGAGACATAGGCTAAGGGCAGATTGTTTGGACCAAAATATGGCGATAGGACCAAATATACCTCGATGAAATATTGCTGTGCAAAAAATATAGAGGACATTAAAGTTGATTTTTTTTTCGTTTTTTGCTAATAATTTCACTGTATATTTTTTCATCCGTTTAAAAAAAAACACAATTGAACAGTTCAGAGCATCGGAAGGGGATTTGAAGTAACGGCTTATTTATTTTATTTATTCATTTCGACGATAAAGCATAATTAAAAAAAAAGTAACATAAAAAGAATAAACTTAAATTGAATGTTCTACGTGTCCTCCCCCTACTTCTATGCTTTTTCTAATTATTTCAATAAAGGACTTTCGAACTTTGAAGAAAATATTATTCTTTCCCCTTATAAGAAATTCAACTTTAACGCCCTCTATCTTTTTCCACAGCAATATTTTATTCAGGTATATTTGGTCCTATCGCCATATTTTGGTCCAAACAATCTGCCCTTAGCCAATGTCCCAATATGAATCACCCTGTATAATCGAAATGATATCATTCTAAAATAGCCATGATGTGTGGACCAATTTTTTTTATAATATCCAATATTCACCTTCAACTTTCCTCTTTTCAAATATTGGTTAGAGAGCAAATCTTTTTACCGACTTTTTGTTTCTCTTCATCTTCGTCTAACAATAATGCAAAAGCACATCATTCATTCAGGCGTAATTGCAGCAATTTTATTTTTAGCAGAAGTCAAAGGGTCTACGTCTTATGAGATAGGGCACGTAAGACTCGTAAGAGAAACAACGAAAATAATAATACTGATAATTTAACAATATTTTTTAAGGTCCTTCTTGTACTGTTTTGATCAAAATGAAAGGCTTCAGTCATCTTCATGTGTCAAGTGCTGGTCGATTCGAATGCAACCGAAGATTCACGACACACGAAGCGGAAGTTGACTGAGACGATCGTGACTGATAATATGAACGCAACCTCCATCAACGGCTAATGATCCTTCCGCCGGCCTGAACTGAGCGGAACGTATAATATGAATCGACCTTTAATCGTGCGATACATTTGGAGAGAAACTAGTGAATGGCGCGAGTCACGAGGTCGTGAGGTTAGAATCCCTGAACTCCCTCCTCTATGATCACAGAATGTAGACTAGAACATGCAAAGGGACCATTTCAGTGGTTTCCTCTCCCACTGCACTAAAAGCAAATGTTCTTCACTCAGGTCGATGGCTTATTTGCCAGTAAGCCCAGAAGATATTATAAGGATTATCAACTTATCGAAAAACTTATCGTCCACAGGTTTTGATGACATACCGATGAAGCTGATTAAGCATTGCAAACATAAAATGTCTCCATACCTATCGGATGCCATTAATGCGGCTGTCTATGCTGGCGAGTTTCCGAGCATTCTGAAGACTGCTATTGTGGTCCCTGTATACAAAAAAAGGGACTGCGAACAGACTGAAAACTTTAGGCCCATTTCTCTCCTTGCAACTGTGTCCAAGATTTTTGAGCGTGTTGTTTATGATCAGATCATGAATTTTCTTGATAGAAGTGACACCTTATATTTCCGTCAGTATGGCTTCAGACCGGGTTTGTCAACTGAGAACAGCATATGTGATCTGGTGGACCTCGTTAATTGCAGACTCAACGAAGGTGAGTTCGTTGTGCTGGTGCTGTTTGATCTCAGTCGAGCCTTCGACTGTCTCTCACCCAATTTCTGTGCTGAAAAGCTCGAACGCCTAGGAATACGAGGATTTTTGAACAGGTTCATTTTGTCGTTCCTCAAAGATAGGAAATTTTTTGTCAAAACTGATGATGGCCATTCTGATATATTTGAACAACTAATGGGCACACCTCAGGGAAGTGTGCTGGGCCCGCTTATCTTTATACTTTATATAAATGACCTCCACGAGTTTATAAATGATGGTGAGGTTTTCATATATGCTGACGATACAGGAATAGTGATACGTGATAAATGTAAAAATCATCTAGCAGAAAGGGTGAGATTGGTGATTAGGAGTTTTCAGGACTGGTGTAGGAAAAATCACCTTTTGATAAATATGGAAAAGACAGTTCTTCTTGATATGTCTCAGGCGGGTAAAATGTCCTCGATCAATGTTGAAAATAAGGTCTTGAAACTAAGCAAAAGTGCTACGTTCTTGGGCGTAACTCTCGATGATTCTTTGAATTGGGAACCCCACGTCGAGATTTTGGCACAAAAACTCAATAAAGCATGCTATGCATTGAGTATTCTGAAAAGGTCCTTCACTCCCAACACGCTGATCGACATATATTATGCTTATGTATAATATATTCAATTATTGGTTACGCAATTTGCGTATGGGGAAATTCGAGTCATGCTCATCGCATATTTGTTGGACAGAAGCGAGCATTGAGAATAATCTATGGCTTGAGCTATAGACAGTGTTGCAGGGAAACTTTCAAGGACAATCGGATTCTCACTGTTCCATGCATTTATATCTATAAGTTGTGTTCCCGTGTTCATAATGAAAAAAATAGATTTCAAAAAAGATCGGATATTCATAGTTATGAGACAAGAAATAAGGATAACTTAGATCTGGTGAAACAAAATCGAGAAAAATTTAAGAAATCACCTTATTATGCTGGCGTATCTATTTATAATTCACTACCAAAGCTATTGAAGAGTACTGTGGAGCTGAGAGTGTTCAAGGGTAAATTAAGATCTATATTATGTGAAAATGCTTTCCACTCGATCTCCGATTTTATTCAATACTGTAAGGAGGGGAGCTCCAGTGGATGACTTGCTTGTTCCGACTCCCTGGGCCGACTTGGGATGAGGAATTTTAATATGACTCCAACAATTTATGTTTTTTAAAGATAGCATTAAGGATGTTTTTTTGTATTGTGAGATGTTCTATACAACAATTTGTATTATTTTTTTGACGTGTCAATGCTACTTTTGAAGTTTTTTATGGAAAAATAAATACTTACTTACTTACTTACATTAGATGTTTTCAACTCCTTTCATAGTAAGATAAAGTTCACTTTAGAAGCTGAAGTTGATGGAAGACTCCCATTTCTGGACACAGTCATTATACGCGAAGGTAACAATTTGATATCAGATTGGTATATTAAACCCCACAATCCTGGTAGATGTATAAACTTTTTCAGTAACCATAGTTTACAGCAGAAATATAATGTAGTTAAAAATTTGATTTTTAGAGCTACAAAACTGAGTAATAGCAAATTTCATAGTAGAAATATTGGTAAAGTTCAAAAAGTACTATTAAAGAATAACTATCCTAAATACTTTGTAAATAGAATATGCAGAGGTGTTAGTGAGTCGGAGAACATAGTTGTCAACAATGGTATGGTTGACAACAATATAAGACGCTATAAATTTCCATTTATCCCTGGTTTGTCTCAAAACTCAAAACATTAATAAAATCTTCAGAGAATTTAATTGTTGTTGTGCTTACTATAATACTGATAAAGGAAGAAAATTTTACACCAATTTAAAAGACAAAACACCAAAACTACACAAGTCCAATCTAGTCTACCAGATCCCCAGCATTAGCCAATCATACACATGTGACACGTCATAAATTTAATTTTGATAATGTAAAGATCTTAGATTATGAAGAAAATAGATATGCAAGGAACATAAGTGAAATGATTTTTATAAAAAAAGAATAAAACGGTAAACCATAGAGAAGATGTACAGGGCCTCAGTATTTTATACAGCCAATTATTGTAGATGTCTTTGTATTGTCCAAATCTGTTGATGATAATTTTATACTGTCAACTTAGATATAATCTAGATGACAACATACCTTTCTAGGCTACATTCTGTGATCATAGAGGAGGGAGTTCAGGGATTCTAACCTCACGACCTCGTGTCTCGCGCCATTCACTAGTTTCACTCCAAATGTTTCGCACGATTAATGCTTCCTTAACTCTACTTTTGAATAATTTATATGAATTCAACTTTTAACGAATTGACTAGGGAGGTGCTGATAATATTGTGTATACTCTCCCATTAATTATTATATAAAAAATTTTTAGCCTTGAGAAAGAGGTAAACTTCCTCGAAACGTCGGCATAGTTAAGAAATCAAAGTTACAAAATAGTCCAATTTCCCGATATTTTAATTCCAAATTATAATAATATTAATATTTTTTTAGCTACATTTTGTAATACATTTCTGTTTTTGATATTGTACCAAATTTCGCCAATCACACGATTATATTTTGTAATATTTCTATTTCGTATTACAAGAAACACTAAAATGATAAGATTTATAAATAGAGAATAATATAACCTTACAAACGTCCATACTTTCTATTTGAAAAATAAGGGTCTGTACCGTCCTTTCGGAGGTTGAAGGTGGGGTTTGCATTTTTTACAGAAAAAAGGCAATTTGAATTGATATAATACATTCCACTTTGTTTTCCAAACTGTATATCTTTTAACATAATTATTAACTGTTTACGTTCATGGTTCCTCTATTAATATTGAAATTCTCTAAAAACGAGAATGACTCTAAAGAAATAGGTGAGAAAAGAACAAATAAGTGTTTACTATCCATCATCCCAATTAATTCATGGGAATGCTGATTCAATGTTTTCCGTATTACATCATCGAAATTCAAATGAAATAATGTGGTTCGATCAAGAAAAATTAAGTGTTATATTAACATACCTAAAATTCAGTTTACAAACAGCTCCTGATGGAGGTGACGCAGATGGTGGAACTGGATCTTCGTATCTTCTCTGCGCCCAATCTGTTACCTGACCATCGGTAGTTATCACGTAATGTAAATCTCGTTCGCAGGGACATGTAGACAATATAGCCACATGAGCGTCCTCTTCCGGCTGTAAAGATAAAATATTACTTTTCATTAGTTCTTTCTCCTTTAGTTTTGGGAAAAAGGTTGTTCTAAAAGCTTCACATAGAAAAAAGTTCCTCAGGTATATAAAAATCCCTTAATCCATTCCATTGTTCGTTTTTTATGACGAGTGTATATGTACAGGGTGTGGCGTAATGAATGGATAATATGGAGCCTGCAGGTAGAGGACTCTATGGCGGTTCAGAAAAATATATTTTACGTTCAGTAAATGTGCCTTGGTTTTCGAGATATTCGAGATTTTCGAAAATTCAAGAAAATCACACCCTTCGCCACTATTTTTGTAGGCAAGACTCCAAATGAAGGAATTTTTTCAAACTGTTTTTTGGATAGTATTCCTGGATAGATGCGCTATCGAATGTAAATTATTATTTTTGAGGCGTATGAATAGTTTTTCATAAATAAGAGAATTAACTAAAATTTTCCGTCTTGCTTATTTTTTTTCCTAAGTTCAACCCAACGTGGTGTGAAAAATAATATGGTTACCTGAGTGCCAAAGCAAGGGAAAACATGCCTGTTTCACTGAGATTCTGAAATGGTATAACTCACTCTATTATCAGTATTTAATACAAAATAAATTTCTATTACAATGAGTCAAGGCAGATGTGGAGACCGGCGATTAGTCAGGAATAGTCATAAGCGATGACTCACTCCAAGTGTTGAAGGAGATGTGATCAGTTGAGGAAAAAAGCAGTATGATAACGACAGCGGGTGTAGAGACATTGAGTTCACCACTGAATTTATAAGTGTTAGTTAAGTTGTTATTTTGGGATTATTATAAATAAATAAATAAATAAATTGGATCGCTGATAAGTGTATTGATGTGATCACCCTGAGTACCACAAACTGGCGACGAGGTGAAACAAAACCAATAAAGTGAGTACAAAATAATATCAATTACAGGGTGACCTACACATAACTCATGACGGTTATAATAACGCTTGATATCACTGTAGTAAACCACTAACATAAGAGGGCTTGGAGCCATCAATGAGCCTTAAGAAGTTTGGCTGTGAGCTATTAATAACCAAGGCTATTAGGAAGTGGGCTGTGAGCCATAAATAGAGAGGAAGGCTGGGAGCCTAGAAATAGCAGTTGGCAGGCTGAGAGCCTATATACCTACATTAAATAATTATTATATCATAATAGAAATTGAATATAATATAGTAATAACAAACTTATTGTAGAAAAATAAGTGTTTGAGGCATTTACTTACAGACATATTCTTGTTTATTTTTTTCAGTACCGATAGCGAATAGAATAGTCTATAGAAAATGGGTGACTCCTCAGGCATCAAACCATTCCTCGCTGAGAATTTGGATAAAGCACTCATTCGAAATGAGTGGGAAAAATGGCTGAGATCACTCAAACTTTACTTGGCATCGGAAGAAATTGTTGATCCAGTTAAGAAAAGAAATAAATTGTTACACATCGGGGGAACACAACTTCAAGAAGTCGCGTACAACTTACCAGGAGCAGTTGATGAAGACGACCCAGAGACAGAAACTGACGTTTTCAAAACTCTAGTAGAAAAATTGACGGAGTATTTTTCCCCGATTCAAAATTCCACATTCGAAAGGCATGTCTTTAGAAACCTGAAAAAGGAGGAAGGAGAAACCTTCAGTAAATTTTTGTTGAAGATTAGGCAACAGGCTTCGAAATGTGTTTTTGGTTCAACAGCTCAAGAATCCAAGGAAATCAGCATAAAAGATAAACTCATTGACGGTTGGGCTTCAGCGGAATTGAAGGCAAAGCTACTAGAAAAAGAACGGTCGTTAGAGGAAACCATCGAATTGTGTAAGATACACGAACAAGCAAGACAGCAGTCTCAATCAATGACTTCAAATGACCAAGGAGCATCGATATCGGCAGTTAATAAAATAACTTGGTCTAACAGACGAACAGGAGGAAATTATTGTACACGGTGCGGAAGGCATGGTCATCCACACTTCTCTAACCAATGCCCAGCAAAAGATACCAAATGCTATAAATGTGGATCACAAGGACATTTTTCGTCATGTTGTCGAACGAGATCTGATAAAAGGAAGCCCAGTTCTTCAACTGGCGAAATGACCAAGCGATATGAATACAATTCAAGGGTCCATTTCGTGGAGGCGATCGAAGACGAAGAACCTGAAACGAATACCCCAATCAAAAGCTTCGAATGTTTCAAAATTGATGAGATTCGCCAACACAGTAGCCCTGAAGCAAGAGAGGAGCTTGTTCAATGTACAGTAGGAGGGGTGTCCTTAATACTTCTCATCGATTCAGGATGTGGCGTAAACATTATCAAAATGCAAGACTGGGAGAAGCTAAGGAAGCAAGAAGCCGGCGTGTGGAATGTAGGCAAAAAAAGAAATGACCAATTGAAGCCTTATGGAGCTGGAGAGCCTTTGGAAATAAGTCATCGATTCCAAAGCACTGTGGCAATTCCAGGAAAAACAGGTATCCTTGCCTACTTCTACGTAGTGCAGGACGGAGATGTTTCACTACTAGGTAAAGAATCAGCACTGAAACTGGGGATGCTGAAAGTAGGTCTAAAGGCAATGGTGAATAATACCACCAAGTATACCACTTTCCCTAAAATAAAGGACATCACCGTCAAACTATCGATCGATCATACGATCAAGCCGGTCAAACAACCACTTAGAAGGATTCCGATTGCAGTTGAAGCGCAAGTGGAGGAAAAATTGAAAGAAGCTCTCCAAAACGATATCATCGAACACGTAACAGGACCAAGCGAATGGATATCTCCCATAGTCGTGATTTTCAAACCTGGAGGAGACATCCGATTATGCGTTGACATGCGAAGAGCAAACCAGGCAATACTGAGAGAGAACTACCCTTTACCGACGTTCGAGTCATTCATGACAAAATTGAAGAACGCGAAACTCTTTTCAAAACTGGATCTTGTCAGCGCTTACCACCAGCTAGAGTTACATGAAGAAAGTCGAGCCATTACCACATTCATTACCCACAAGGAAATGTTCAGATATAAAAGACTCATGTTCGGCGTAAACTCAGCGCCTGAGATATTCCAGGAACCTTGGAGGGAATCCTATCCCCCTGTGAAAACTGCTTGAACTATTTAGATGACATCATTGTATTCGGCAGTACCGAAGAAGAACACGACCGATGTTTGGCAAATGTGCTCGACGTACTTCATAATCATAATATCCTGCTTAACGACAATAAATGCTTGAAGAAAGTCAAAGAGGTGAAGTTCCTGGGGCACAAGCTGTCCGCTGAAGGTATTGATGCAGACGATCGTAAAGTCGAAACGATTATAAATTTCAGACCCCCTACGACAAAAGAAGAAGTGAGAAGCTTTTTAGGCCTGGTAACCTATTTGGGAAAATTTATTCCGGACCTGGGAACCGCTACGGAGTCCCTTCGACAACTGATGAAACATGAAGCAAAGTTCACGTGGACTGAAGCCCATGAGACATCCTTCAACAGACTGAAGAATGCATTAGACAAACTCCCGACTCTATCTTATTTCGACCCAAACCTTCGTACACGATTAGTTGCAGATGCAAGTCCAGTGGCGTTAGGGGCGGTGCTGTTGCAATTCGATGAACAACAATGCCCCCATGTGATCTCGTTCGCTAGCAAGAGCCTCTCTGACACGGAACGTAGATACTCATAAACGGAAAAAGAGAGTCTGGCTCTTGTTTGGGGCGTAGAAAGATTTTATTTATACCTGGCCGGATTAGACTTTGAGCTGGTAACAGATCATAAGCCCCTCGAAGTAATTTTCAAACCGACGTCCAAGCCCCCGGCTCGGATCGAACGTTGGCTGTTGAGACTTCAGTCGTTCAAATTTAAAATAATATATCAATCGGGAAAATCAAACATCGCAGATTCAGTGTCCAGGTTGTGTCAGATAGCAAAAGAAGGATCGTTCGACCAAGATAGTGATGGACATATTTTCACAATAATCGGAAAAAGCATACCAAAAGCTTTGAGCATTTCGGACATCGTAACGGCCAGCAAGGAGGACGATGAAATTAGAGTGGCTGTTGGAAAAATCAACCAAGATTCTTGGGAAACAACAGAAAAAAACATATATTTTCCGTTTCGTTGGGAACTGACATCGTTAGCACCGATGATACTACGAGGGAACAAAATCGTAATTCCCCAGACCTTACGACAACGGACTCTCGAACTAGCGCACGAAGGCCATCCGGGAGAGACCGTGATGAAGCGAAGGCTGCGGGCCAAAGTATGGTGGCCAGGAATTGACAGAGAAACGGAAAATTTTGTGAAACGATGTAGGGACTGTCTGACGGTTGCACAGCCCAACAGACCTCCGTTTATGTCCAGACACAAATTCCCAGAAGGCCCATGGCAGTACTTAGCTGTCGACCTCATGGGACCATTACCAAACCAAGAGATGGTGTTCGTAGTAATAGACTACTACTCCAGATACCAGGAAATAAAATTCCTGAAGCAAACGACCTCTATTATAATAATCAAGCATTTAACTGAAATATTTTCAAGATTGGGTTTCCCAAAATCTATCCGAGCAGATAATGGGCGTCAATTCGTTAGCCAGGAATTCAAGACATTCTGCAAAAATAACAACATCACCTTGATGCAAACTCCCCCATATTGGCCGCAGGCGAATGGAGAAGTGGAAAATATGAACAGGTCCATCCTGAAACGGCTCCAGATTGGTTATTCAAATGGAATGGATTTGCAGAACGAGTTACATAAATTTACGTTGATGCATAAGG
Source organism: Coccinella septempunctata (assembly GCF_907165205.1). NCBI lineage: Eukaryota > Metazoa > Arthropoda > Insecta > Coleoptera > Coccinellidae > Coccinella > Coccinella septempunctata. The sequence goes on from NC_058196.1 coordinate 11,220,657, forward strand.
TCACACCACACGGCACAACAGGAAAGTCACCGTCGGAACTGATGTTTGGTCGTAACATCAAAGACAAAATACCGTCAATCACCGACATAGATGCAGAAAATGTCAACGAAGAAGCTAGAGACAGTGATATTCTTAAAAAGCAAAAAGGGAAAGAGAAGGAAGACATAGCAAGAAGGGCAATTGAAGACAACATACAAAGAGGAGACAAGGTACTGGTAAAGAACATGGTGGTAGCAAATAAGCTAGTCCCAAGATTTGACAAGAGAGAGTATGAAGTGCTGAGACGGGAAGGTAACGAGTTAACCCTAATTAGGGATAGTAAAATTGTTAAGCGCCATGTTTCTCATACCAAGAAAGTGTCGCAAGAAGAATCACTCGAAAGACCGTCGACTAGGGAAGAAGAATCCACACCATCGGAAAGAGATCAAGCAGAGGCCGACCAGGGTTCTCAAAACACAACCATCGCAGACGCCAATCCGCCAACCGGGCGCCCAAGACATCCCGATCAATCCAGGGTTGAGCCGTTGAAGCTAATAAGGAAGGAGGGGTTGTGGAGACCGGCGATTAGTCAGAAATAGTCATAAGCGATGACTCACTCCAAGTGTTGAAGGAGATGTGATAAGTGAAGGAAAAAAGCAGTATGATAACGACAGCGGGTGTAGAGACATTGAGTTCACCACTGAATTTATAAGTGTTAGTTGAGTTGTTATTTTGGGATTATTATAAATAAATAAATAAATAAATTGGATCGCTGATAAGTGTATTGATGTGATCACCCTGAGTACCACAGCAGAGTTTGACGTAAGCCTTTTTCTTTAATTTTTAGCAACTGCAATGAGACTTGCAAGCAGAATAAAGCAATTATTCATAAGAAGTTGTAGAGCATCACATTACAGCTCCTGATACACACTTTGAACACTTTTTGTAAAACTCGATTCAATATTTTAAAATTGGTTTTTTTCCCTCGTATTCTTTGATTATTAAGCCCTATAGTTATAAAGTTAATAGTTGTTAAGTGAATTTCAAGTAACGAAGTGAATTCTAGCACTTTTGTAATTAAGAAAAAAAGCAGAAAATTTGGTAATTTTTATTACATTGAGTCAAGACCCTTGTTACAAAAATTCTGAAATTTAATGCATAATTTGAAATTAACTGGAAATAGTTATTTAATCAACAAGGTTATTAATAAAAACGATTAATGATTGAGATATTTTAACGTGTGAGCTTCGCTCACACGTTAATGTTCGAGATCATTAATCGCTCAATTAATAAACGAGTTGATTACAAGATTTTTCCGTCGACCACATTTCGAATTTAAAGTGAAATCTTGATTGCAAAAATTTTCTATCGATACCTAGTCAAATTTGACACCTTATAAATTTTCTATGCTCATATCGGAATGTTGATATTTATGCGGCCGATCGAACAATTCGAGAAGTTCATAGAGGGCATTTTCGAGTTGTGACATTTTGAGTAATTCCCTATTTCATCTGTTAAAGAATGTGTGGAGCTGGTGGAAGCTGGAGTTGTAGTAAATAGATATATTGATTACTCTCTAACCATCATAATTTTTCTGCAACCTCCACAATTCATCTCTTCTCAATTCACCCGCTAGGTACTACGAAAATCAATGCTACATAAGAATGAAATGATTATTTGGGAAGCTGCTGAATACTTCTATGTTCGATTACCCATGACAATAATGCATTAATAGGAAATTAATCAATAAAAGGGTTTATTAACAGCTAATTTCGTGTACGTTAAACAGTACTATTATTAAGAGGTCGGCGGAAAATATTTATTTCACAACGTTGGGGTTCAATGATAAAAGAAAACGAGAAAAAATAACAATTTTAAAATATCTTTTCATTGAATAAAGTTTCACAAATCACAAATGATGCTTAATTTGCTCACCATGAGTTCTGATACATGCTCTATAGTCTACACTTTCTAATAAATCATAGCTGTATTGCATGGATATCAACAATTTTAAAATGAGTATCTTTTCATTGAATTGAATATCACAAACGATTTTCTAAGAGGCCACCATGAGCTTCAGTAAATGCTCAATACATTCTTATAGACGATTGCTTCATTCTGCTCGCATTTCTCATTTTTGCTGATAAAAATTTAAAAAACACTGTTTACATTAAACTAGGCCTCAACTGATTGCAATAGGAATTTATTTTGTATCAAATTGTGAGAATACAGAGAGTTATACCATTTCGGAATCTCAATGAAACTGGCATGTTTTTTCTTGCATTGGCTCTCAGGTAACCATATTATTTTTTACACCACGCTAGGTTGAACTTATGAAAAAAAAATAGCAAAACGGAAAAGTTGAGTTAGATCTTCTTTTCATGAAGAACTATTCATGCGCCTCAAAAATAATGAATTTCATTCGATAGATCATCTATCCAGGAATACTATCCAAAAAACAGTTTGAAAAAATTCCTTCATTTGGAGTTTTGCCTGCAAAACGAGTGGCGAAGAATGTAATTCTCTTTAATTTTCGAAAATCTCCAATATCTCGAAAACCAAGGCACTTTTACTGAACGTAAAATATATTTTTCTGAACCGCCATAGAGTCCTCTACCCCCAGGCTCAATATTATCCATTCATTACGCCTCACCCTGTATATTTGTGAAATGTATAGTGGTATTCTGCTTTCATCTGTAACCAATCTGTAACTTTTCATAAGCTTATGGACTTTTTTAGTGATCTCTATCTTACAGGAATCCGTAACTATTCACGATAAGTAGTTCAAAAGTAACACTATAAAGAAAACAGGAACATTTCCAGAATTGCATTATTCACGAATCTGTCAATCGGACACTGTCAGATCCATCGCACGCTACAAATTTGTAACTTACAAATGAAATGCAGAATACAACGAGTAGTTAACACAATGACAATGAAAAATATCCATGAAATTTCACCACGTCTCGAGTCTCGTACGATTCTTATGGAAGTCTAGTAGTTTCTGACAGCATAATATTTTTTAAAAGCTTCTCATAATGAATTCATTTCTTCGTTTTCAAAGAATTCTTCAGGAAAAATGAAACTGAAGGAAGCTTTGAAATTAAAGGAATTTCCTGCTCAGTATGAGCGAGTATAACTTAGTCTTTTAAACCAAATATACAGTTTCTTTCAAGAGGAACCTCACCCATATTTATACGGAAAACTACTGAACGTGTTTTCATGAAATTCAGCACTTATAAGTATTTCACGATGCTGATGAAATCTAAAATATTTTCAAGGCATGAGCACCTCCCGTTTTTCAAATTAGAACACCATTTTTTTATTGCAGAAATAGATTCCTTAGAAAATTTCAACTTATTTTGATGTAACATTATTCAGTTTTGGTTGGAAAATTCTCTCTGAGCGGGAAAATTCGAAAAAAAATCGAAAATAGAGCTCCGCTGAGACAAGAATAACTTCGGGGTTTTTGGATGGAGAATTTTCATTTTTGGGATTTTTCAAGATGTAAGATTGATGTATCCACATCAGAAAAAATCGCTTTCAAAGTTAGGGATGACAAAATCGTGAAAAATCAATTTTTTTTAAATTAGAACCCCATTTTTTTATGGCAGATATTGAATCTACGTTAAGAAATAATGTGTTAACTGTTACTTAAACCATGTTTAAGATTTTACTACCCTAATATGCAAGAGAAAAAAGTTACAGGTTGTTGAATAGATGGCGAATTTTGATTCGAATTTGTATCGGAAACCTCTTTATTTCAACTAATCGGCCATCGGTTTTCTCTCCAGTGATAAATAAATAATTCCTCATGAACCATATGCGAAAACTTACCATGTTTTACATTCTTGATTTTTAATGATAGATATCATTAATCACATCTGCCAAATTCCTTTTTATTCAGTAGCATTTTGTGTTTACTATTAATTTTGTGAAAATTCGTATTAAGTTATGAAATCGATCACTATGCCTAATTTTACCAATGAAGATTATTTAAATCTCATTCTACTTCATGGAGAATGTAATAAAGTTGTAGATAGAATGATTCGACTGTTCATTGAGAGGTTTCCTGACCGACCCAGACCAACGAGAGATACCATTAACAGAACCATGACAAACTGGAGAAATGTCGGATCTTTCGTTAAGGAAAGTATACACAGAGAAAAAAGTGTAGTAGAAGATGAGAACAACGAAATTACAGTTCTTGCATATTTTCGTGTGAATCCTCAAAATTCTCTCAAAGATGCCGAGATTGATCAGGGATTATCTCAATCGAGTGTTTGGAGAATATCAAAAAAACATAAAATGCACCCATATAAATTCAATAGGGTACGCATTTGAAGGAAACTGATTTCGTCAGGAGAACAGAGTTTTGCGAAGCTATGATGATTCGATTTCAAGAGAATGAAAACTTTTTGGACTGTATAATTTGGACAGATGAATCTAAATTCACAAAGAATGGAACTGGAGATTCAATGTTTTTTGCGCCATCAAAAATAATGCAATTCTCGATGTTCACATTTATGATGGGACTTTAACTGGTAAGATAAAACACTACACATGTTTGCATTATGTTGCATGTTGCAATGTTCTCCCTTAGGAGATAGATATTCTGACATATTGACTCAAATAATTGAGCCGCTATTACAGAACCATAATGACTTATGGTATCAACAAGATGGCGCGCCTCCACACAATTCACTCAATGTGTCAAATATCCTCTACACTCTACAGGCTATTTGAAGATCGATGGTTGGCGAACAATGGTCCACATCTTTGGCCACCACGTTCTCCCGATTCAACTCCTTTAGACTATTATGTTTGGGGTAGGATAAAAAATATTGTCTACTCAACTCCCCTGACTGATAAAGAGGACTGCATAGAACGAGTCAGAAATGCGTTCAGGTTTGTTTAGTTTTTTAGATTCATAGTTTTGAAACTCAATTTGGTTTTTAAACACTTTTGCAGATCTCTTCCTCCCGATGAAATAAGAAGAGCAACGCACGAAGCATTCCTGAGACGTATAAATAAATGTCAAGAAATTAACGGTCAAAACTTTGAACATCTTCTCTAGTTATAACTGCGAGAGTTTGCCATGGTTCCCCTAATAGTAACTTGAAGTCGGTTTCAAGAAGGGGTGAAAAATCTACAGCATGGTTCAAATAACAGTTCCTGAAAATTTTATTTTTCTGGCGTGAAGGGAAAAGAAATAGCTGAAAATTCAAGACGAAAAACAGTTTTTTGTGAATAACTCAGAAAATATCCATTTTAGGGCAAGGGTGTGATGCATACACTCACATTATTTTTTGATGTAGATTCGATATCTGCCATAAAAAAATGGGGTTCTAATTCGAAAAAATTGATTTTTCACGATTTTGTCATCCCTAACTTTGAAAGCGATTTTTTCACCTCCTGTATCATGAATCGCGATTTCGATTTTTGAAGTGGATACATCAATCTTACATCTTAAACAATCCCAAAAATGAAAAGTTTCCATCCACAAACCTCGAAGTTATTCTTGTTCCAGCGGAGCTCTATTTTCGATTTTTTTTTCGAATTTTTCCGCTCAGAGAGAATTTTCTAACCAAAACTGAAAAATGTTACATCAAAATAACTTGAAATTTTCTAAGGAATCTATTTCTGCAATGAAAAAATGGTGTTCTTATTTGAAAAACGGAAGTTGACGTCATTTCCGGCAAAACCGGAGGTGCTCATGCCTTGAAAATATTTTAGATTTCATCAGCATCGTGAAATACTTATAAGTGCTGAATTTCATGAAAATACGTTCAGTAGTTTCCCGTATAAATATGGGTGAGTTTCCTCGTAAAAGACTCTGTATTGTCTGCTATTTTTGTGGGGAACTCGCCCAATGCGCAAAAATAAAGGAGGGCAATATCGGAGATCCACAATATGCACTTATTTTGTCATGGTTGGATTAGCGTGGTCGTGGTAGCTCCGTAATGGTTACAATGTAGGTAGGCACAATGAATTGGTCCTCCAGTTCGGCATCAAAATAACGAAACCAAGGTGATCACCTATGCCCTATGCAATAGCTTATTCTTTAGCACAATTTCAAGTGGAAATCCCAATCTTGAAAGAATCTAACGTCGATTTGGTACGACTTATGTCATCTGAAGATTATCAAGTTGAGAGAGTACAAACAATAAGGAAGTTTTAATGGGTAGAGACCAGAGGCAATGACAACCCCTGTGAAAATATATTGAAATTTGATTTCAGGGAATGATCATACTCTAGCTAAAAAATTTGTAACGTGGTTACCTCGGAGAAAACTAATCTCGAGCGCCAGCTATTCTTTTCAATAGGAAGAATAGCAAACCTACCAGAGTAGCTGCTAGTCAAAGACAGAGTTCGCTGTTATCTAGGGTGGTAGCGATAACGAAGTAGTCAAAATCAAATTGTGTAAAAGTTTATTCACACCTTCGGAAACTGATTATATGTACAAGGGAGATATGTGTAGGTATGAACTATGAGCGAATCTATAAGCGTACATACATTCGGGAAATTCTATCCGGTCACGGGCATTTTATAAAGTTTATACCGGGTGCAGTGAAAAATCAAGGGTTCAATAAGATGCGCCAACCAGAACTGACGGACTGACTTGCTATACGGTATCGGGATGTAATTGTATTTCTCCGGAATGAAACACAACCAGTGCGGGTCTACTCGAGACTTCTATTCGCTACCCCAAGGGCTATAACGCACCATGACTGATAGCGAAGAAAAGGTCTATTTTTAGCGCAACTACGGGATTTCACTGACGGCGGGCGGTATCTCTTATTCTCTACCCCAAGGGCTATAACGCGTCATGACTGATCGAAAAGAAGAGATTTCGGATTCAACACTTATAACGCGGAACGCGGACAGGAGGGGGTTGACGGGACTTTCCCTTCAGTACCCCAAGGGCTTGCGCACCGTGACTGATAGCGAAGGGAAAAGTCAGACTCGCGAAACAGGGTAAAGAACGATAAAATACAACAGAAAACGATACAGTACAGCAGTGTCAAAGTCAAAGAAGCAACCGGTGTAGGTCTAACAAAGAAACTGAACGGTACAGACGTGGACCTACCTCCTTTGATTCAGGCACTCGCGAAAATCAAATGAAAGAAAAAAAAAACTAGAAATTAATTCTTAATAGCACTGATGCAACACAAAATTATTCTCAAACGACGAAATTCAAAAAATACGGAAAACTAACTGAAGTAAAAGAACAGAATCTAAAGCAGAAGTCACCACGTCAAAAACTGAAATCAAAGAGCGAAAATTCAAAAGTCGAAGTACTGAAGTAAACGAGCAAAAGTGACCGTCGCGGGGGAAAAATTTGCTCTTATAGGCAAATCTCTCTCACGGTAAAAATCTGAAAATTCCAGAATGCGACAAGAATGAGAAACGTCGTCAGCTCCGGTTTATCGCATATCAACATCAGAAAAACGCCGAAATCTGCAACGGCATGCAAGAAAAACAACGTTAAACACAGATAAACGGTTCTTTACATTTACTCTGCCTATCGGAATGAACGTACTGAATATTCGAGAATTAAAATATTTTCAAAGACGGAAATATGAAAACGAGAGGAATGCACTAAAATGAATTCCAATTTCCCTCAGAAAACTGGGGTTCATTACAAATTAATTGGATTCCAATAAAAAAAAATTGTTTTTTCTTTTTTTGTTTTGTTTATCTTTCAAAATGTAAATTTCTCCCAACGTTATTTTTGTCCTCAAGTTTTTCGATAGGATACTGGGATCCAGTAATTACGAAATTAAGTACTATTTTCATAGAATAACTTTGGAAAAGTACCATTTGGGGAAGACAATCCAAATGGTTTTCAATTGCTGCTACCTCATTAACGAAACATCTAGATTTGAGTCGAGTTATAAAGAAAAAAATTTGTACTTACGCGAAACAACGGAATATATTTAGTCTCGCATCCATTCTTTTCTGATATTACTAAATTTGTAAAATATCGATATACAGGGTTGTTTTTTGGCTCAAGTCTGTGTCATACACTAAAACATAATCAACAGAAAATTCCAAGGAACGACACTACTACCACATATTGGGCTCTGGTTATCAAAAACATTAAATAATCAACCACAACCACAAAAGTCATAATAACTAATTCTTCAGTAATGCCTAGCGAGAAAACTTGTGAAGAGAATTGTTTTTCTTAATTCATTCAATAATTAGCTGAGCCATTATTATCAGCTTATAAGAGATATTCTTCCGTCATTTAGTGGTTTCTTTCTTATATAGCAGATGAAATCTTTGACAGTGAAACAATATTTCAAAGGGCGATTTGATGATCGCCAAGACGGACCCCATTCTGGGAAAAAAGTGTGGCACTACTTACTTTCCTGAGCTCGCGACCCAGTAAAAGATCTTGCTTCTTTTTTAGTTTCGGGCATTTGCCTATAAGCCGTTAGTCTCTTAATCACTATCGTTCTGGGGTTCGTGTGTTTATTCTCTGCTGGAAGTTTTTTGCCGTAGTTTTCTTATTGAATATTCATTTCTTGACAAGAACACATGTTATTGTTTTCGAATATGTCGAAACGTTGAACTCTTTCTACAGAAAATATCCCGAAAACATATTTCATCAAATAATATTTACAGATAAGGCTTGTTACACAAAGTAATAGAACTCAGAGAATATATGAAAATATATCACTAGATGTCGAATCATCGTTCGATACACTTTTTCGAGCAAAGTACAAACTCTTGCATTACAACTTACCACAATCTCTTGGTACAATATAAAGCTCCTAAATTTTCTTAATTGTATTCCTTTCAAAAGAGTCACTTTTCGTCCTGTGTTGCAGTGTAAAGAAAGACAAATAGGGTGAAAATGGCATCACTTGATCATGATAGCCACTACGAAAGAAGGGTAACAATGCAAGAGTTATTGGGGATTTTCCACCGTCACGGCAATATGTCCGAGCAATTAACAGCGGTCGGCGAGAAAGGTTAGGTGTTTGTCGGCCGTGCTCAGTACGTCGTTATTTATGGTTCTTGTTGTTGGCTTTACCGTTTTCGAAGGAGCATTTGTCGCTTTTGTAATGGGGGGAGGAGCACAAAACCAATTGGAACGAGCAGAAAAAGTTGTAACATGACGTGATGACAAAATTTTGAGGGGCTGTTGGTCGCATCCTGCAGATGTCGCTTAATGTCGACGATGCCATGGGGTATGATCACTGAAAGTGAATGTTGTTTCCTTACCACCTAACAATCTCTAACCCTTGCGAACATAAACGTTCACAAGGAGACCCTTACTAACAAATGGATTCTGGTTCAGTATAGGTCCGTCAACGCGTTTATTGATTATATTTTCACAGACATTAATTCAACTTCTTTATTTGAACTTTGGCTTATTTATCCTGTTCAGTGGTCGGAGATTCCGAATCCGATCTCTGCAGTCGACGTACTTTTCCAGAATTTAATAATTGTCTGCACGCCGTAAACTTATTTATTGATTTTATTTTGAGGAAGTACAAACCATATTTAAATTAATTGAAATATAACAATATTAATTGAAATCTACTATCACAAGTTCCTTAAAAATTACTACTCCAACACGAAACTTCTTCATCAAACTTCGAGAACATTCTATCTGGTACAATGACAAATTGACAGAAACAGAGACACAATAATGACAATGACATTAATCCAAGATGCATCATTCGTCTTCTTAAACATCTAATCATGAACAAACCTACTCACTAACACACATCCCTATGTTTCCTTCTGTATGGAAAGTCGAATTAAGAGGAATAAATTTTGCTTACCTTATCTATATCCTTTCTATAATTTGAAGCATTTTACAATTCTTGTGATGAAGAAAGAGAGAAGATTGATGTAATGTTTTTTTTGTATTATAGAGTCCTGAAGAAGGTTTCAAAAGGAACTGAAACGTAGACGTTAGAATAAAATTAGTATTGGAATAGTTTGGTCCCTATTATTTATCTGTTGAACTCTTCAAAAGATCAGTTCCTATAGAAGACTGGATTTACATATATTCTCACTTATATACAGGGTGATTCATTGGGAAACGGAAATATACGTAACAGGCAGATAGGTGGCATCGAGGTGGTTCAGGGGATACAACATTCATTGGCTATTACTATCTTCGTAGCCGAAATACAGGATGTTTTATGAATTTTGCTCGTTTCTTCCTGAGGCCATATCAGACGAACCACCCGGTATATTTTCTTAATATTTGGCAAACCTGTTCCTTATTCAAAGATCAAATGTATCATTCAATAACCGCAAGAAAAATCCAGGTCCGGGTTAACAAAAAATTATGAACCATTTGAATCCTCGAAACAACATCCTGTAAACCTTTATTTTGAACATCTGTTTCAATATTTGAAAATATCACAAAAAACTGAACTGAGGCGTGTTCTTTAAATTTTCGGGCAGACAGTTGTACTGCATAATTTTTTAACGTAAAAGTGAAGTTTTTAAGAACTTTGAATTCTGAAAGTGGTTTGATAGAATTTGAATGATGAATAATCAAAACTATTGAATTCATAATTAGACGAACCACCCGGTATATTTTCTTAATATTTGGCAAACCTGTTTCTTATTCAAAGATCAAATGTATCATTCAATAACCGCAAGAAAAATCCAGGTCCGGGTTAACAAAAAATTATGAACCATTTGAATCCTCGAAACAACATCCTGTAAACCTTTATTTTGAAAATCTGTTTCAATATTTGAAAATATCACAAAAAACTGAACTGAGGCGTGTTCTTTAAATTTTCGGGCAGACAGTTGTACTGCATAATTTTTTAACGTAAAAGTGAAGTTTTTAAGAACTTTGAATTCTGAAAGTGGTTTGATAGAATTTGAATGATGAATAATCAAAACTATTGAATTCATAATTTTTTTAACATTACTTAGTAATTAATTATTACACAGGTTTTCCTTCACTGGTGACCTGCAGTAACATCTCTGTTATGTTTTCTTGGGAGATCGAATGGAGAACTTGGTTATGTGTTATTTTGTAACCATTACGTTTCTGATACGATATTTGGGATGTAGGGGAGACTTCCTTTGAATCGGACAGCCCATGAACCGGAGGCTACAGTTTTCTACTACACTCAATAGTAATTTAGCATCCTTTACGTAAATCCCATTTTCGAAACATCGATCGATATCTCTTCGAAAATGACTGACCCTGTGGCTCGCGCCTTGTTGCAAAAATGGGATTTACGTAAAGGATGCTAAATTACTATCGAGTGTAGTAGAAAACTGTAGCTTCCGGTTCATGAGCTGTCCAATTCGAAGGAACTCTCCCCTACCTGTGCTGTATCCAAATTATATATACATTTCGTAAATTTTATGTTCCTGCTTCATAATATCTACGTACCATATTTGAAACATTGTTCTTTATTTGCCATGTATCATTTTGAGATCATGAACAGAGCATGACGCCATAAGCATTTCAACTATCGTCGAGGGCACTGTAAAACGTGAACAAGAATAGGGAAATGCTATTGATACTGTAGTTTTGATCAAAGATTATAGAGTTACTTTATAATCTTTAGTTTCGGTATTTATTTATTATCATTTAGACGTTATGTCATTTGAATAGTGGATTAGTGAGTATGTTGATGTTGAATTGGCATGTGCTGCATTTCATGAGAATCTTGATGTTATCCTTGAAGTTTGTGTTCCTAAAACATCTTGTATGAGGTCCCGATACCCACCTTGGTTTACTGGGGATATTATTCTTAAGCTAAGGGTCAAGGATGGTTATCGTCATGCCTATAGGAGAACTGGTGATGTATCATTTCTGGTGCTGTTTGAGGAGCATCACGAAGACTTAAGAGTGCGATCTCTGTTGCTCGAGTCAGTTTCTTTCGGGAAGCTGAGAGGGATTTATAGAGGGATCCATCAAAAATTTGGGTTTATTTGAATGAAATTCGTAATCGTTCATAGTTTTCAAGATCATTTCGAAAAATTGTGTACTTGTGATATAATTTTGAGGATTTATAATTCTGCCTGTGGTGTATATCGAAAGGTGATGTCGAATAGTAACTAATTTCTATCGATTGTTTTGTTTCACTAGAGGTGATGCTCGAATAACATTGAACAAAATATCTTACTAATCTCAAATTTTTGTTTTATTATTTTTGAAATGACATTTGGGGTAATTGCGAACAAGGCAATCACCCCAGATATGGTGAAAAAAAAACAATAATAATTATTGTTTGTTTACAGATGTTCCGAAAATATATTTGAAAGACGTACAAAAATAATTTTGAAACAGAAAAAAATGGACTAATTCTGCCTTTTCTGCGAACTACTATTTCTTAGACCAAGAATGTTTGTAAAATGTGGTAATTAGGTACGAGATAACTTTTCAGATGGAACATCGTCCTAAAAAGGTTTTATCTGTGTTCTGTGCAATTAATATTTTCCTCAATTGAGTAAATGCGTAATTACCCTAGACTGTTTGTAAATCACCCAACACACGTCCGCCTTTACCCCAAATGATTCGGGTAAATACGGACAGAAAGGTATCGATTGAAATTTATTCTGGGAGGATTCTGCATCTCTTCAGAGATTGGAAGTGAAAACCCTAAAAAGTTTATGAACGGACAGAAAGGGTTCTGTATTTCTTGAAAAAAACAATTTTGTTCATTAATCCCGTGAAATTATGAGTGATAATTCTATAGTTGATCAACCAAAGATTAATGAATAAATAGAATCAGACTGATAAGTCATTATCTACAAGTATTATGCTTCATTTCCCTTCATCGTCCGCAATTACCCCATCGTCCCCCTAGTTGGTACAAAATGAAATCAAATTATGTCTTCAGATAATATTGCTTAAGATACGTTGGAGTATCGCTGGTGATGTTTTAAGTCCAAAAGATAAACATTTCCATTGCCAATGACCATTTTGAGTCACAAAATCAGTCTTGTATCTATCTTTGACTCGAACAAGAATAGACCAGAAAGCGGAATTTATGTCTAATGTGGTGAAAAATTTGGCATTCAGTGTCTTCACTAAGATTTCATCGATTGATGGAACTATTAATTTATTAAGTTCACGAAAATCAACGCACAATCTTGTCTTAGATCCTTGATCCCTTTTATACGTCAAGGTGACCGGTGCTCCGAACGGTGAGGAAGATTCTTCAATTAAATTTTCCTTTAACAACATCTTATTTCTCTGGTTTGTTGTCAAATGTTCTAACTTTGCTTCGAAAAGCTCTGTAGGTATCCCTTCATTAAAATTTACTGAAAATTCTGGGTTATCAATTTCATTGTTGAAATATCCAATTTTTTCGTCCTCATTTGTAACTAATCTCTGATAAATATTCAAACCATAATCTTGTTTCAATTGAAAATTTAAAATAGAATCTAATGCAAGTAGAATATCATACTCAAAAAGTTATAATCATTAACTACGAAAAGCACAATCTCTTTTTCAATCTTATTTATCCTGATTTTAGTTGTAAGTTTTCCTGAAAAATTTGCTTTGCCATTGACTGTTTTAAACGTGTTTCTATCATCTTGAATTTGGAGTTTTAACTTTTCTGTCACTTTCGAATTCAGAAGAGTGACATTTGAACCTGAATCATAAACCCCACATAATTCATCATTATTTGAGAACACTCTCAATTTAATCAATGGCAGCAAACCTAGACTTTTTGATCGGTTACAGTATCATTCAATGTATTCTGTACCCCAACATTATTTACTGTCCTCAAAATACCTTTCACATTCTCTAATACCTTATTTTTATTTTCCAACGGCATAAAGATTCTGGATGGAATTGCCCAGGAAAATCAATCCTATAACAAAATGAGCATGGTTTCTTTTCATCTGCTCTTTTTAAAGATACTTGTTCATTAGTTTGCTTCATGCTTTTATTCTTGGTTATTCGAATACCATAATTTTTGATAATGTAATTTTTGACCAAACTTTCCAACTTTCTTAATTCACCAATTAGTTCCTCAAAATCCGTAACATCCAATCTATTAATTCTATCCTGAACAAAAATTGGCAAATTTATCGCATTCGAATCAATCAAAATGTCGATTCAGAAATTGTTTCTAAGATTCAGCAACAAATTTTCCTTTCGAAAAGCAAAATCAACTAAGCTTCCACCCATGTATCTAAATGAATATGCCCCCCTAAATTTATTCCAACTCGTTTCACAGAAGCTATCCAAAACTTCCAAAGCTTCCAACTTGCAAAAGAATTGTTCAAACTTAATACTATCAATTTGGAAGCAACCCATTTTTTAGCTGTTCCATCGAGAAACAAACGTAGAATCAGTATTTTCTCTGCTTCTACTCCACATCGAGCGCATTGAGTCTCAAAGGTCTCCAACCATGACGTAACTGATTCATTTTTTCCATCAAAATTGTTTAGTACGAAGTTATCCTTTATATCCTTGAGATCTTTCTTGTTGCTCATAGGAATATTCATTTCTTGAATCTTCTTCAGCAATTCTGAAAGAACTGTCTGTTTTTTCTCAGGTTTTGTTTCAAATGCAGGTGAATAGGTCAGCTGTAAATACTCCTCTTTGAAAATCACATCTCCTTTGTCATGGAAGTATAGTTGCTCCAATTCAGTAGTAAGCGGAAAAACACATGCGCGGAATGATCCCGGTGTTTTTATTGAACTCAAAATATTCTTCCCTTTCTGAACAGCAAAGAGTGCACAATGATCGCTTGGATTCTGTTTGTCAGCTGGTATTTCATAATATATCTTCGTATCAATATTTTGGTTCCATTTGAACTTGAATATATTTTTCCAACTATTTCTTGGTGTTTCAAGTGCGATACAGATTCTCATGGAAAGAGGCATTTCAATCAGCTTACCTACTTCTTATTTCACGATCAATAGCCTAAGTTTTTGATTTATAAGAATGTAATCAATTCTTTATTCTTTATTGAAGAAATACGTTCTTCTGATGTCATTAACCTGTAATGGATACAATATTTCAAATATTATCTACAAACTAGCATAAACAAAGTTCCAATTATTGACCTGTAAAGGAATCAAAAACAATACTGTTTCTTCTACTAACGTCCAGTTTCATAATCAAATTTAAAGTCACTTTAAGCTTAAAGCTTCGTTTAATGTCATTTTTAGTAGGATTTAAAGAAGCTTTAAAGTTAAAGCGGCTTTAGGTTTGATTATGAAACCGGCCGTTAGTGTGAATAAAATACAGTGAATCGAAATGAAATATTCAATGACAGAAAATTGCAATTTTCAAATTAATTATGTCATACGCACTTTATAAACTGCTTTAACAAAGAACACAAAAAATAATAATACAATGGTGGTTGTCTTAAAAATAACACAATTTATTTTTACAAACTTCAAAAACTAGCTGGTTCTTCTTGGGGTGCTGATGCCATCACACTTCGTATAGCAGCTGTGGCCTTAGTTTTTTCTGCTGCTGAGTACTGTTGCTCTGTTTGGTTCAACAGTGCTCATGTCAATAAAATCCATACCCTACTCAATGATTCTATGAGGATTGTTACTGGAACTATCAAATCTGCACCTCTGCATTGGTTAACCGTTCTGTCAAACATCGTACCACCTTATATTCGCCCACAGGTGGCAGTCTCGAAATCTTAATCTATTCAATCAGATTAAACAAAAGAATATTGCCAAGATTGCCAATCTTGAAAAATCAATCAGGGATGGGAGTCTCAGAGTACAGAATAAATGGATAAGGAATACTACAGACAGAGAAATACCAGATGGTGTAAAAACTATGTTGGCACTAGGCTCAAAATTCAGTATACCAGTTTCAGCAAATCAAATACCCATATACAGGGTGTCCGGGGAATAACTGTACATACTCTTACCAGAGATAGAGTTGGACTAGCTGGTCACGGATTGACTATAAAAAATTAATTTCTGGATTTCCCTAGAAAGCTACAGGTTGATTTTCCAACTTCATGGAAATACTTCAATGGTTCACTTCCTTCAGGTATTATAACTACTATTGGTTAACGGGAACTAGGAATTCGTGGATTGATTAACAAACCACAGCTAAGTGCCAACGTTCCGTTCATGGAAATACAAGGTGCGGCACGGAGGGCGGACGTTTTTCAGATGGGCATAACTTTCCCCCACTGAGGACGAGAGAAGTGGGGAAGGTGCCGTTAGACTCGTGTGTTCCTAGCATTTATTTACCAGATCAAAATGAGAACCTCATTTTGTTCATGAGTGACGAAGCCCACTTTCACCTCAACGGCATGGTTAACCGGCAGAATTGCCGTTATTGGGCTAATGAAAATCCACAACACTTACACGAAAGCTGCACAGCCCAAAAGTTACGGTTTGGTGCGCTGTATCGCAAACTCGCATCATTGGCCCTTACTTCTTCGAAGACGTTAATGGTCGTGCTGTTACCGTGAACTCAGAGCGGTACGTCGAAATGATCAACAACTTCTTTATCCCCGAATTACGACGGCAACGTGTTCCAATCCGACGTGTGTGGTTCCAACAGGATGGGGCGACCGCCCACACAGCCAGAGCATCAATGGACGTTATTCGCCCTCTCTTCCCTGGTCGCCTTATTTCCAGGTTTGGCGATGTTCATTGGCCTCCCCGGTCCCCAGATTTATCCATATGCGATTTTTTCTTATGGGGACACCTCAAGGCTAGAGTATACGTGACCAAGCCCCGAACTCTGGACGAATTGAAAAGGGCTATTCGCGTGGAAGTTGCCCAAGTTGAGAGAGCGATGTTGGAGAGAGTCTACGCGAACTTCCAAGAGCGCCTCCAGCACTGCATCACCGATTTCGGCCACCACATGCCTGATGTGATTTTCCACACTTGACTGTCTCCAATGCTATTTCCTTGAGAATCTGATTCCGTCAATAAATGTGTTTTTGAGTAAAAATTAACGCTTTTATTATTTTTTTAAAACCATCCATCCTCCGTGCCGCACCCTGTCTTAGACCATTATAAAATTCAAACCTATTGACGGATATTATTGAAACTTGGAAGGCTATTGACACATGCTGAGGTCAAGTCAGGAAGATATCAATTAATTCATTATTCCAGGGCCGGACTCATTAATCTTCATTTAAAGTGTTCAGGGTAAAAAAAATACTTTGTATTTCGAATTACAAATAATTGATTCGCTTTTTAGGAAGAAGCTAAATTATGCTTCAATTTCTGGTGTCCCTCAAAGATGTCACATCAACAATTATTTTTTCATGAATTTGGATAAAGTACGAAAAATTGAATTTTTCACCATGAAGAGAACCGAAAATCTCATAGTTGAATATAAAATGCAAAAGTATTAGAAGAAAATTCACAAAAAAGTTCAGAGCTTCAATAAGCACTTCAATAACTAAACGATACCAAATGATACTTTCTGGTAGAATCAAGAACTGCTTTAAGGAGGAAGATCTGAAAATAGTAACATATAATTCCAAAACCTTGTTTACCATGTATTCTAGATTAAAGGACACCACGCCAAAACAGTTTCAATCTGGCATTGTGTATGAGATGAGTTGCAAGAATTGTCAACATGTCTATATTAGACAGACATCACAGTGGCTCAAGAGCAGATTAAGTTTACATAGGAGTGATATCAAGAAAAACAACACAAGATGTGCCTTAACAAAACACGCTCATGAAGAACGCCATGATATAGATCTGGACAATGTAAGAATTTTAGAAAAAAGCTCAAAATATAATAAACGATTAATTTTAGAGATGATTCACATAAAAAACAATAATAACACCGTAAACAAAAAATCTGACGTTCAAAATCTGAGCAACAGATACACTTATCTAATGTCCCTTGCCAAGTAACCTGAAGAAGAAGAACAATGACTCTGTGATCGCAGGGGGTCTGTCGTGTTGGTTTGTCATTGCATGTCATTTTGACCTAGAATCGTTTTTTCCATGATGAACGCTCCAGAAAAAGGAAAAAGAGGTCTAATCAATTGTCATACAATAAAGAGTTTGAATATACACCAATTATCAGTATATTCCCTGAATATCAATAGATTCATATATAGTAAGATATATGATCACATATATATATATATTTATCCTGCGGTAAATAGGTCCTCTTCTAATAGCCCTATTTCATGGTATGGGTCCTCCGGCTGCGATAAGTCGTCCGTATACGGAGGACCTAACACATCGCGTGTTAAATGCTTCCTCATAGCATAGGCAACCACCTGGCAAAATTTCAGCGGGACGACTTAGAGCTGATTTTTGTCGATTTTGAATACTTTAGTTCCGGCAGTTGTCGCGTTGAACCAGGAGGGCGCTTTCACGCGTATATTGAGTTGTATATTTTTGAGCGTTCTACATAGGATTGGTCCTCCTCGATTATACAAAATTTTTCAGTACACCGTTCTTTGGTCTTCCGTGTTTTCGGCAACACTGTATTCATTCGGGAATCGTACATTACGCTTTGTGTAGATGTTGGATTATTTCATTAGTTTCTGTTTTCAATATCTTGTTCGCAAGTGTAAGGGGATAAGTCACGGTGAACTTACAGGAGGGCCATTTGAAAACGAAACAGAATGTGGCGAATTGGTCACATTCGTTGAAAACGGCGATTTTAGTTTGAAGGGGGGCACTTTTTGTTTCATAATTTATTAGTAAAATAGCCTTCCCTTGAACGTGGCAGCTCAACTTTTGAATAGGGAAAATAGGTTGTGTGATACCTCATATTATGAAAGCTTATGAAATCAGATTTCTATTTTTGTCCTTTTTTCGAAAATCTTATTGAATTTGACTAATTAATGGATGTTCATAATATTACAGAATATTTTCTTAAAATTGTGAAACAAATTTTATTTTAGAACTATAGGTTCTTAGACATTTAAGAAGTGAAATAGCCATCTCCTAAGCGGGGTGGTAAATCCACTCGAATTTTCAATAGGAAAAAATTGGCCATGTGATACATCATTTGTAAGCGCAGCACTTAAGCTTTCAAATATGGAAAATTATTTAATGAAATTCAATAATTAATGGTTTTTCCTCGAATATTTCCTGATTCGTGATCTTGCATAAATTTTTCTCAAAGATGTCATATTCTTTTATTTCGAACTTCTGTAGTTGGTACTTGTTTCTGTAACTTCGACATTTATTGGCGAAGAGTTTTCATTTCCTGCTACAAATATCGGCATTTATTGATTTACCTCGTGTTCGGAATGGAACTGTTGATAATTCCTTTTTTTGTTATATCTAATAAAGATTATTCTTGTGTCCTCCAGCCGTTTATTGCAATCAAATCACAATGAAACCACGATTTTCATTTCACTTAATTTCTTTCGTCGATTAGTTCAATTGTTCATCCTGCGTTCATTCGAAATCATGGTTTACACAATTACAGAGAGGCTGGAAATTATTTCACTTCTTTCGAAAATAACCTATGTGCTAAGCTAGGCGAACGGCTGAACTATTCAATCAGCTTCATTTGGATCGAAATGTAAATCGAAAGTACGTATTCGAGTTAATGGCATAGTTCCGAGAAACTGGTTCAGTGTGTAGTAAAACGCGAAATGTAAAACTGAATGAAGGGGTGAATGTGACAGTTCTTGGTCCGGTGGCTCTCAATCCAAGATCGAGTACGAAGCAACTTGCAACAAAATCTGGTTCTCAGCGTAGCATTTTGAACATTTCAAAGCGCCATAAATTCCATCCGTACAAATTCCATCTTGTACATACCCTGCAGATCTGGAATTCTGTTCATTTATTCATTCATTGCTGTATCCCGTTACCAAGAATATATCTACAAAAAGACTCCAAAAAAAAAACAATTCCTTAGGGCTACTTGCGACTGTGTGCCCTCCTGTGACTGAAAAAACCCACCAGTGACCCACAGATTGAGCATGTAGATACCACAGATGTAGGTTTAAACTTTTAAACTATTTGAAGAATAAGTGATCAAAATCACACTCCGGGCATGGATAGTCACTGACCAGATCTGGCCGCCGCTGTATTTCTCTGGAGTCTCCATTATAACTGTGGACCAGAGACCTCCACTGTGATCTGTCTAACGCTAGTTGTTCCCAGTTATGATTGGTATTAACTGATATTAGAGATTGATGCAGTATATCCTTAAATCACTTAAACCGCCTCCTGGTTTCCGAGCTCTCAGTGTGAATTCGCCACACAGAGCTTTTTTGTGGAGTCTTGTGTCTTGCATCCTCAGAATGTGGCCACTCCATCTAAGAAGGGACCTCGTTACTTGAGTCTCAATAGTTATACAACTTGCGCGCTGCAAGACTTCTGCATTTGAAACTTCATGGAACCATGTGCATAATTTGTCTCAGACGACGTTGTTTTGTTTGTTCAAGCTATTTAATATGTCGTCTGTAGAGCCTCCAGATTTCGCTTCCGTAAAGAAGCGTTAGGAGGACCACTAAGCAGCTGTTTTAGTCTTCAGATTGAGCTCGTGATTTTGAAACACTCTGTCCTTTAGTTTCGAGAATGTCCGTGAGGCCGAAATACAGTTGTATATTTCTCATGTTCAGGTTATCCAAAGAGTGTTAATGAAGCTTCCCAAGTATTTGAACTGCTCGACCTGTCGATGTTATACCGCTCGTGTTCGGTCGCCAGAGTCTCGTTTGTAAAAACTGCGAGTAGGTAAGGTTGGCATTTGAGTGGAGAGGCTTTAAAACGCATCCTTCCATCTTCATCTTACATTCTGTTAGTCCCAGAACTGTCGACAAAAATCGGCAAGAGTTTTGTAATGGCTCACAATTGAATATGATTTAGTGTTGAGTGTGTAGGTACATGAGTCACAACTCGTCAAGTTCAGGTAGGTAGGTAGGTAGACACCTGTCAGCGACGCGCATTGCTGTATAAAAAAATACAATATCCGCATTTTGAGCGTATGCTGACTGCCTCTGTTCTATTCACCTGACTCTTCTATTCTCAAATAATATATGATAATTGAACAGTAAAATCATTTTCAGCCATTCTTCTTCTTCTTCTGCGGTGCCCCACCGGGCTGAACTGAGGCCTCGTGACCCATTGTTCGTCCGCTTGTAGTTGGAGAGACTTGAACTCTGTGACATGCTGACAAAAATGCCACAAGTCGACAGAGAGGTGTCTCTCTCACCATAAGAGCAGTGGGTGTTCTGTTTCCTAGGTGTGTCATCCTTAAGTCTTCAAGGTTGATACAGAAGAACAAAATGTGTTCAACCGTTTCCTCCGTGCTCCTGCACCAGCGGCACAGGGAACAGCTAGTCAGTCCCATTCTATTTAAGTGTTTATTAAACAAATGGCCAGTCATTGCTCCAGTCACTAGACTCAGTTGTTACCTCTCGAGAGCTAAGAGTTTTTTGACCTCAGGCACAGAGGATGGTCTCTCAGTGAGAAGCCTCGACTGTGTAAGACCACCTCTCATGCTCCATCCAGAGAAAAATTTCCTGTCCAGCCAACTATTGAAGAAGTTCTTGACAGATGTACGACAGATAGGCAGCGCCGGTCCCGGACCAACAAAAGCTGAGCGGGCTCCCTGCTGTGCAAGTATGTCTGCCTTCTCGTTTCCCGGAAGTCCTGCGTGAGCCGGGCACCAGATAACTTTCACAATGTTATCAGAGCCTAGTTCCCGCAGAGCCTCTCTGCATTCCTTTACTAGGTGTGAGTTAAACCTTTCCTCAGAAAGGGATTTCAGGGTTCCCTGACTGTCACAACAAATATAGATGTGTTTTCCGGAGTACCCTCTGCGGATATTATACAGTGTGCAGGCTAAAACAGCATACAGTTCAGCCTGCACTATGGAACAATCCTTCCTTAGGGGGATGGATAGATTGAAACGAGGTCCCACAATTCCCACTCCAGTCCCTGTGGGCATCACAGAGCCATCGGTGAACCAAGTGGGACCTTCAGGCTCAAGAAGCCTGTTTGGTGTAGACCATAGTTCTCTGTCAGGGACAATTACCCTGTAGGGTTCGGCAAAGTAGAAGCTGGTGCCCGCGCGGTCCCCTCTATGAAGAAGGGATGCGTTGGCATCCTCCACCATGTTAAGAGCCCTCGCATGCCCCCTGAATAGTCCTCTATCACGCCATTGTCCCTGTCCCCAAACTCTAGGAGCTGTCTTCATAGCCACCTGTGTAACTACAAGGTCCAAAGGTGGAAGGCCCAGCAGACACTCCATAGCTGCCGTAGGCGTGGATCTCAGAGCGCCTGTGATGGTTAGACATGCGTTCCTCTGACATCTAGTCATAATAGTGCGGCTGGAGTTCTTCCCCATGGAAGTCCACCACACCAGTGATGCGTAGGTAAGGATAGGCCTCACCACTACAGTGTACAACCAGTGAATAATGTGTGGTTTGAAGCCCCATCCTTTACCAAGCACTCTCCAAGTAGACCAAAAAATTACATTAGCCTTGCTCGATTCAGTCTCAATGTGTCTAAATTTTCAGCCATTACAAAACTCTTCCACTGTCATGACGACAACCTCGGCGACAACTTATGAGGGTTGCTGACCCGCCGTATTCCACAAAAATGCGGTCTGACCAAGTGGAGAAAGTTCTCCATCTTCTTTGCACTATATACTAGTTTCCTGAAAATTTTCAATTATAAAACATTTTCAGAACATGTTGTAATTTTTCATACCGAGATCAAAGCGCGTCGCCGCCAGGTGTTCCACTTCCTGATCTTGCGAGTGGGTGCTGACTCATGTACAATCCCAAAACTAAATAATATTCAATTTTGGACCATTACAAAACTCTGGACCATTTTTGTTGCCAGCTCTCGGACCATGTGAAGTGATGAGTGAGCGATTGGCCAATGATCTAAATTTCGTTTTTAATATTTGTTCTATAGATGAATGTTCATTTTCTCTCAACGGTTGGGCTGATGAAAATCCCAAATTAACTTTGTAAATTTATACACAACACCAAGAAAAACTGAATGTTTCTGCATGAATCTTTGGGGTGATCGCATAAATGGCCCTTTTTTCTTACCAGGAAATCTGAATGGAGATGCGTTCAAAACCACAGTGATTCAATATGTTGACTGACATCATCGAGAATAATGAGCAGTATTCAGAAGATGAATTGATATTTCAGCAGAATGGGGTTACTCAGAAATAGATTTCCAAGTCTTTGGATTGGAAGAAGAGGATCTTCAGAATGACCCTCACGATCGTCTGACCTTTCACCAATCGATTTTTTTTGTTGCGGGTTCACATAAAAAATAGAATTTATTCTACTCAGCCCGAATTCTTAGAAGAATTACGTCATCGTATTGTCAACGAATGTCAACAAATGACTCCAGCGATGTTACAAAATGATCTTCAACGGTTTGAACATCTGTGAAACTAATAGTTTTCAATAAATTAATTTTCTAACTTGAGATTCTCTCTCTTAAAAAGTACTTATGGCAACGTTCTTTTGTAAATCTAATTCACAGAGTTTCTCTTTCAAACTGTTGAAATTTTTTTTGATTTTCCTGACCTAAAGACTTTCTGACTTTTCCGCAAGCAAATATTTGCTGATTCAAGTAACTCAAAAAACTGAATAATAAACAAAATCGAAAAATATGACATCTTTGAGAAAAGATTCATGCAAGAACACGAATCAGGAAATATTCTTAGGGGATATGATGAAAAACCAAAAGCTGCGAATTATGAAAAGTTGAAAGGATAAGCTTTCAAATGATGTATCATATGGCAAATCCTCTGTATTAAAAAGTCGAGAGTTGTACCCCCCTTTCATTCGAAATATTCTTGTTACCACAACACGTGATGATTCACTACAGACAAAATTACTGGTGGAACGGATCGAATAATAAAAACCGTAAATTTTATGACCATTAATTCCGGCAACACTGTCGGAGGAGTGATCCACTGTGAAATGAAATGAAAATTATACGTCGGAAGAACTATCCACCACATTTTGGATATTCTATATACGCGGAAGATACAGCGGAAGACTGAAGGATCGTAAAATGGATAAAAATATATACAGATGGAGGAGCCAAAGTGAACATTTTCGTGGGAGGACCCAAACATAGCAAAATGCGAAGAAGAGACAACCGCTCTGCCAAACTCTAGCAACGGCATCAACGCTAACGTCGTCGACACTTATATGATAAACGGTCTAAGTAAACGCCATCAACGCCAACGTCGCCGACTGTTATATCAGAAACGGTCTAAATAAACGGCTTTGTCAACGCCGACTGTTATATCAGAAACGGTCTAAATAAACGGCTTTGTCAACGCCGACTGTTATTCATTTCATCAACGGTCGACCCTCGACAATTAACGATTTGAGACTTCATGAACGCCAACGTCGTCGACAGTTATGGCTGTGGTCCGTATATACACTTTGGTTACTTCTGGTTAGTAAGTAGGCGGTCCGTATATGTCGAATTCCTGACAATTTGGTTCAATATCAGTCACCAGAGTAACCGCTCTGGTAACTTTCGGTTACCAAATGTGTATATACGGACCATACGCTATATGATAAACGATCTAACTAAAGGCCATCAACGCCAACGTCGACGACTGTTATATCAGAAACGGTCTAAATAAACGGCTTCTTCAACGCCGACTGTTATTCATTTCATCAACGGTCGACCCTCGACAGTCAACGATTTGAGACTTCACATGTTACTGCGCAAACAGTTATTGTTCAGGACATATAATGGTTAGTTATTGCTTTTTTGGATAACCGTTGTTGAATAACAGGTTAGAGAATATCGCCCTATCCCTACAAATAATTGTCAAGTAGAAGCAGTACGTCGCAAGCGCTGAAGATTCTGTGTTCGATGAGCCCTTAAGCTTAGGGCTCAAGCTCCCAAACCACTTCGAGCACTTACCTGCGTGCTACAAAGTCTTATTCAACTGTCTTCAAATTAAAATGAACTTTATACCTACCATCCACCAATATTCATTTCTAACATTTCTAACATATAGATATATATTGTTATGGTCCTACGATGTAACGATCGGTACAGATCTCATTATCTCATGCAATGTGTGTATCCATGTTATGGACAAATTAACTCGATTTGTAACTATTGGAAGATTATGCAACAAAAATTTATTATGGATCAGAAAAATACTCACCAGTAGGCTGTTCTCCACCCCTTCTATCAGCAGATAACAATCAGACGTCGAGTTCCATTTTCTTATCGGTTCTCTGGCTAGCACGTAGTGACTCTCGATTTCCTTGCTCTCTACAGATACCAACTCAGCCTGGAAATAAGGGCAGAAAGTTATTCGAAAGAACGAGTATTCGGATGTAATTAATCGAGACCTGAATCCTCCTGGAGGGAAAATCTATTTTATGGATGGAAAGGAGGAAGTTCAGCTTTAAGGGAATTTCCTCGATTACGGAAATCGTAGGAATACTAATGAGAGGTTATTTACATATGGAAATTGCAGAGAATTGGGTCTCCCTGATGGTATCTGCACCTGTGATCCTTCTTAGCGCACAGCACGATATGTTGGGAATTATTTTTCATAAAAAAGACGATAGGATACAGTACGACGTTTTTTATTTTTGTTGCATGCCTAATGCCCGTTTGCAAAAACGAATTCTAAGCATACTTTACGTCAGAGCTCACTTATTTCATGATTTCTATGTCATTAAAATTTGTGTCCTAAGTACTAGTTTCAGTAAGACGGGCTTTTTGGTAGCTCAAACTGAACATTGGCGTTAGATTCTCACACAATTTCGACAGGAACACAACATTTTGAACTGAAAATAATCAAAATAATTTTACGGCTTATTTTATTCACAAAACATCGTGGAAATGCGAATATTATACTACTAGGAGTACAAATGCGAGAAAAAGTGTTTTCATAGAATATAGCAATTTTACTCCCTTCAAACGATTTTGTTCACATGAAGAAATTTGTATCTTGCACATTGAGAGCATCATCAGAATTTTCCGACAACAGTGTATATTTTGATAATTTTACACCCTTCGCAGACTGCAGGTTCTTTAGAAATATTATCTACATTCATATTTCAAATCAGAAGTTCCATATGATCATTAGCGAAAAAAAATGATTAGGATTCTATTCTTCTTCATGATTGGTTTCTGATTCGTTTCAGATGAAATAATTGTTTTTCCTCTTTGCCTTTTATCCCCAAAATCTTTTTTCCAACACAATCGAATTTCTTCAGTCTTTTGATCCACTCAAACATTTTGGTGTGGTGGAAGTAGAAATTGCATTCGTCCTCTTATTCTCATTTATTCTTCACCCGGCTACAATGTTCGATGCTTTTGGACCATCCACAGAAAAGTAATCTTACATGATGTTTTGAATTTTTTTGCAGCGTTCCCGAGAATATCTGAAACAACCTATATTCAGGCGATTCCTTCAAATTTTATTCCACTTGTTCGAAATTCGAACGCTATTTCAAATAAACTGATTTAACCCTCTAATGCCCAAGTTTTTTCTCCTTTTTATAATTATTTCCGTATAGTTTCAAATTGACTTATGATATCTACATCTTTTTTTCGCAAATAGTTAACTGATTTACATTAACACCTGTTCTCACAAAATGAACCTATACTAAAGGCGGACATGGGCAGAATAATTTTGTATCCACTTATATGCAACCAGTCTCAAGGCGGACTTGGGTATTAGAGGGTTAATTCAGATGCATACCATCCGCTTATATAAATATCATCAAGTGTTACGATTTGAACTAGCCAATTTGCCATCTTAAGGGCCCTCAACGGAGTACGCTCCATTGAAGAAAAGCAGATGCTGACCATAATTTCGGTCTCATTTCACCTCATCAGAGCAACATAGCTTCTTCTCCAATAAAAAAACGTTTGGAATTGATGGACTTTTATTCAATACTGGCACGCGATACTGAGTACTATCAAGTAACGCAGAGCGACACTCAGCATGAAACGATATCCGATTCAATCCCCTTCAGATAAAAACCCAGACCATGGCATGTGTCCCATATTTCCTCTGATTCAGTTCACCGGCTGGCTTCTAGCAAGCATCACCGTGTGCGAATCGGGAAGTTGGGACCGCGTTCATCTCATCGGATATGGTTTCATACTGGGTGGAGCTCTGTGTTACTGGATAGTACTCAGTAGCGCGTGTCAGTATTGAATAGGAGTTCATAAATTCCAAACGTTTTTCAATTGCAGAAAAAGCTCTGTTGCTTTGATGAGGTCAAATGTGACCGAAATCATGTCAAGCATCTACTTTTCTTCGATGGAGCGTACTTCATTTAGGGCCCTGACGATGGCAAATTGGCCAGTCCAATTCGGATTGTAACACTTGATGACATTTATATCAGCAGATGCTATGCATCTCAATTGAATCAGTTTATTACATCTCTTCCAACAACTCAATTTTTAAGCCCTGCAGTCCGTTTCCCAAATGTCTATCGAAAATGTAGAAAGCGAAAAAATGTCGAGTGCTGACTTTTGAAATCGATTCTCGTTTACTACTCGACATTGGAAGTCACACTACATAATCATGTCGAATGGTATGATCTGGCAACCATGTAATAAGAAGAAGTACGGCTGGAATATTGTGTATTTTCGAAAAATACTCTTTGCTTATTCACAAGCACATAGACATATTGCACATGTTTGTAGTTGACAGTAATATTAAATTTAATTGGGTTTAAGTCATGATGGAAATGTCCAATAAAACGCATTGTTCCGCAAAGCTAAATGCGAAGTTGTTGGATATGTTAAGCCGGCCACAGACTTCGTTCTTTTCCATCCGTTCGCATCGCCGCGATTCGAACCGACGTTTCTGATCGCCGTCCTGTTTTGCCCACACACTTGGGTAAATCCTATCAGTTATTTCTCAGTTGTTCAGTTTCAGTTGTCATGAAAAGGAAACATCTTTTAGCAGTGGCGGCCGCGGTTACTGTTTTGAATGAATATAAAAAAAACGACGATCAATATGGGTAAAAAAATGGCTATTGAAAAGAAATAAACATTCTCATATTAATTTATTGAAAGAACTGAAATTGAAGCCAGAAGATTATTTCAATTACTTGAGAATGAATGAAGAAACTTATTTACAGTTATTGAATTTAATAATACCACATATTACTAAGCAGGATACTCATTTAGGAGAGGCAATTTCTCCACATGAGAGGCTTACAATAACTTTGCGTTACCTAGCCACAGGAAGATCTTATGAAGATTTGAAATTTTCGACAGCAATTTCTCCACAGTCCTTTGACAAATTATTCCTGAAACTTGTGCTGCAATATACAAAGTTTTAAAACAGGATTATTTGAAGGTATGTACATATTCATCGGTAGTTATTATAGCACGAACTACAGGTGATTGTATTGTAACTAATTATAATTTTACTTTTTTTTCAGTTTCCGGACTCTGAATTAGAATGGAGAGTAATTGCTAAAGAATTCGAGGAAAAATGGAATTTTCCAAATTGCTTGGGTAGTGTAGATGGTAAACACGTTCAAATAATTCCACCCTCCAATAGTGGCTCTTATTATTAAAATTACAAGGGAAGTCATAGTCTCGTATTAATGGCAATTACAAATGCCAATTGCGAATTTATTATGGTAGACTTCGGAATGAATGGCGGAGTATCCGATGGTGGAGTGATTGAGAATACTGAATTTTATTGAAGACTCATTAATAATAGCTTGAAAATACCCCAACCAGCTAAACCCCCTAATAGTGACAAATTTACTCCCTTCGTTTTTATTGGAGATGAAGCATTTGCCTTGAGGAATGACTTTTTAAAGCCATACGGTCAAAAAGAATTGGATAAAGAAAAACGTATATTCAATTATAGATTGACTCGAGCACGTAGTGTAGTGGAAAATACTTTCGGAATATTAGCTTCACGATTTAGAATTTTTCTTCATCCTATGAATTTGAAATTAGAAAATATAGAAAAGTGATGTGGCAACTTGTGTTCTTTATAACTTCTTGAGAAAGAAAACTGGCGAAACTTACATATCTAGCAACTTCGATTCAGATCATCTGGAAGAAGTTGCTATTGAAGAAAAATTCACAAATTTACAGAAAGGACATAACAGGCATGCAACGGAATCTGCAAAACAAGTACGTGATTTATATAAAAACTATTTTTGTGATGAAGGTGCCGTACCATGGCAAGATAGCAGCATTTAGGTGCTGCTTTGAGGGTTTTTATTTTTTTTAATGAATATTACATAAGCATATCGGTCATTATGAATAAATGAATAAATTTTTAATTGAGTTTTTATTTATTTGAAAACAAATAAAATATAGAAAACAATAAGAAAGCAAAACAATGTTTCTACAATAATATAGCTTCACAAATGCAAAATTATGGGTAGGATAAATTATAAATCCTAGCAATAAAAATAAAATAATCACATTGCTTCAACACATTCAATAAAATCAAAATAAATGCACTAAAAAATTTTTATGATAGTGAAAAAAAAATCACAGTATTTCAGACTATTTGATGAAAAAAATAAGTACAGCATATATATTTATATATATCTACACATTCACATTCACTTCACAATATGATGTGTAGTAGAACTACACATCATCTTTTCGTTTTTTGTTTCGATCCCTATATTCTGCAGATTTTATATGCCATAAGCAAGGAAATTGCCGGTACAAATCAATGAAATCGGCAAGAAATTGTTTGTTGGCTGTTTTTTGACCCATCGTTGTTGAAATAACTAAATAAAATGATACAAAACAGTACGACAATATGGTCTAGACGCGATATGCTCTCCGCTAATGAAAAATAATCGCCGATTGTGAACGAAATCCCCACACACTGTCGTTTTGGAACGACAACCGATGGACCATCGTTCCAAAAATCAGGCTCGGACAGATATTTCAACTGACGATTCGGAACGACGGTTTTTCACCACACACATCGGTTTTTGGCGCTTTTGGAACGACGGTTCGAATCGCGGCGATTCGAACGGATGGAAAAGAACGAAGTCTGTGGGCGGCATAACAGAATGAACAGGAGTTCTCCCAATCTCTTACAATGAAAGATGCGGATAGGAAATGGACAGAATTTACGTCTGTTCTTAACTCGATTCCCAGAAAGATTGAAAACTATGTTGTGATAAACTTATTTTTCAAAACTTTCGATTATTTTTATCGAAAGAAGAAGTTACTAAATTTTATTACTCCTTTTATTTACACTGTTGAGCAGAAGAGTGATGTGATATATAAAATGAGCTATATGTGGTCTCATGGATTGAATAATTCTTTGATTTTTTTTCCACGTACCGACAAAGGATCTTGTCTTCTGATGTTACCCTCTCCCTGATCATGAATATATTCTATAGGAATAAAGCTCAAAAAGATATCTTCATTCCCTTCATCTTCATCTTGCAGCAGCTCTACATTATTTTCAGTGTAAATGTGGTGCAGGAGAGTAATATCATTGAGTTGAATACTCGAAGGTAATGCAGGACTCTATGCTATTCTTCCTGTTAACATATATACCAGGTGGCCTACCCCAGACGCGGCGCTCATTTTGAGGGAGTAAATGAAGATATTCAGAAAATCTCTTCTCGTGGTGTGTGTAGGGTATTCAAAAGCACAATTTGAAATTATTGTCATTGTGACGAGGCAGATTTTACCCCGCCACGAAAAGGAAATTTCTTCAACTATACTTGTAGAATAAGATCCTAACCTAAATATTTTCGAAGAAAACCGTTATGTTATAATAGGGGGTCTTTACCGATTGATATTATGTCATTGTTTTCCACCGACCAGTCCTATCTTTGTAGCTGAAACCGTATATGTCTTTTGTTTTCAGAGTTCATATATTTTAGAATTCTTTCCGTTCAACAGAACTTTTTCTGATTCGAGAGAGGTCTTTCAACTTGTTCAGTTTTTCCTTCTCTTCAATTGTTTCTGTCTCTTTCCGAGACGGCTGATTGACCGAACAATTTGGGTGCATCCAATGGGGAAATTAGTTACCCATAGTGGGGCAAGTTTACCGAGGAGAGGAGACGTACTTCGACGCCCTGCGCTGGAGGTCAAGAGCGAAGTAGAGGAGATCGAGCTGCCGAGAAAAGTGCGTAAGGTGTTATTACCGAGAGTTGGAAATTACGTCAAGAAGTTTGAATGTTTAAGGCAAGTCACTTGTAGCATTATTATTCCTTACGTAGTGCATACCTGAGGGCCATTTTCTGCATTCTTTAGTCCGTTGGACTGGCTGAGAATACTTACCTACCGTTTAAATTTGATCTAGTGATCGTAGACTGTGTAGAGCTTCCGCGTCCGTTATTCGACCGCCGTTGAGTCCCAGGAGGACTTGGTGTTTCTACCGTATTTTTGGTGCTTATTTTGTTAATAGATTGCCGACTTCCGACCGATCAAGTTACAGGTCGACAGCTTCTTCCAACCTGCTGTCTGACTGGCAGCCATTTTGAGGGTCACAGAGAGAGAGAGAGAGAAGGAGAGAAAGAGACAGCACTGCAATTGGACTGAGACCATATTATATTTCCACCGTAGTTAACCGTCTATTTCAACCGTATTTTCCTGGAGAGAACGTATTTTATCAGCCGCCCCCACACCGACCAGGCCGCAGGTTGACATCAACATTTGTTATTACTTGTACATTTGTGTATATAATTCAATCCAACAGGAATAAAAGACTGAACGTTTATTTTGTTGCCAGTTATTTTTGCCAGTGAGAGTTAGTTCCTTAAATCAGTTAGACTAGATTTTCGTCAGAAGATGTAGGTACTCTTTTTGAACGATTCAAAACCGTCAGAAAGCAGAGACCAAGAAGACGCTACCACCCTAGTTTTCACTGCTACCCTTCTCCACTGATCATTCAAGTCTACCCGGGCTCTCTAATTTTTGGAGATTCTGTGAGAGACGTGGGGTTCCACTAATTGCCCCACTGACGCCCGAGCAAAGGTAAGGAACGTCCAGGGTGAGTGAAAAAGCCCATCACATCATATAAACAGGGTGTTCGAAAACAAAGATGTAGGCCAAAGTTACACTTTTCCGAATGTAACACCCTGTATTTGACCTCAAAAATGGAATGACGTGCTCAAATTATGATGATAGTCTTGAGATCACTTTATACCTTAAAAGAACCATTTACGAGATAATGGCGAAAATGGTTTACTAGTTTCGAATTAAAAACCCGAAATTGCTCAGAAACTATCAGGTTTAGATGTAGAGAAATTTCATGAAGATAGTTTCGAAATTAATTTTTACGTTCTACGAGATATGGAGATACCGAGTGTGCCATTTGAAATAATAAAGTTTTCGACAGTTATTTGTATTTGATGTTTGAGGATTAATTATGATCACTCTGTATATTCCAGAGTAGAAATTTTCTTTTATATTTAGGAGTAGCCAACTTGTCTACTCGAAAACATTCTGTCTGTATCGCTGGAGTAACTAGTTTCTTCATTGGTTGCTTTTCGAATAAACTCCATATTTTCGATTTTTCGCCATTATCTCGTAAAGGGTGTTTTTGAGCTATAAAGTAATCTGACGAAACTCATTATAATTTGAGCTTCCGATTCCATTTTTGAGGTCAAATATAGGGTGTCACATTTAAAAAAGTGTAACTTTGGTCTATATCTTTGTTTTAGAACAACCTGTATATATGACAATAATTTTAAATTGTGCTTTCGAACACCCTACACACACCACAAGAAAAGATTATTAGAATATCTTCATTTACTCCCTCAAAGCGGCGCGTCTGGGGTCGGCCACCCGGTATATTCTGTTGCTAACAAGTTGTTTCTCTTGGCGGAAAATATGGCTACATGTGTGCAGTCAATACAACCTATTATTAAATGGCATTTTCCATGAAATCTTTTCACGAATAAATTATCATTTAATCCCCTGAAACAGTCGTTATAACGGTGAACATGCCTCTCAAATACTGCAGCTTCTTCATTATGCTCTAGGTTTTGCATAGCTTTTAAAATTTCCAGTTATTCGTCCATCATTTCCGAAATCATTCAGAAACTCGCAATAATGGCTATGTACCCAATCTGGTGTGGAATCTTGGTCGTTATTATTCTTGATGTACCGAGGAAGTGCAGGAGTTTTTGATAAACCAATCCCCAAGAATGGTTAAAAGCACTCGACAATCGTAAAGTACAAAAACACACTCACAGCACTAACATTAAGTGAAATCTTCGTCGTTAATTTTTAAGCAATATTTTCGAGAACTAAGCAATATTGGAGCAAAATGACAAACATTGACAGAGAATTGTAGAGTGATATCGAATGTCGAATGGCTTCTACCCACTCGTCTTTTTGTCTATGGAAATTTGTCTAATAGCGGCTACACTGCCCAACTCGATCGGGCCGACAAACCGACTTGGTTGGGTTGGATGTGAAATCGGTCCGTGTGTAGCTATGACCGTCGATAGAGGATTTGTCGGGTTTGTCGTACGGCCTAGCCATCCAACCGCACGACCGATCGACCAAGTTGAATCGTGTGGAGTGCTGTCGGGTGGAAACGAACTCATTCTGTATTCAGATGTCCACTGAAGAGGTATTCGATGCTGCAAAAATTGCCGTCACCATTGATCCGAGCGATGTATACTCCAGTGATCGTAAAATTCAAGTGAACAAGTTGGACGGCGGTCGTGCCGTCTGTACGCAACGCCCAATCTGGTCGTCCCGACAGTTGGCCCGACCGAGTTGGGCAGTGTGTAGCTACTTTAACGCTACATTTGAGAATATCAAATTCCTATTTCATGTGACCATTTAGTGATGTCGCATGCGAGAATGACCCAATAGTCATTTGAGAATCGGGCCCCTGACGATGCTGAATTGGCCATTTCAATTCCGCTCGTAACACTTATTTATATCAGCGGATTCAGCAAGTGGTATGTATCTGAATTGAATCAGTTTATTATATAAACTGCCTTTAATTCTGCTTTTTTCGATTATTTCAAATATTCAATTCTATATGGAAAATTTCGTCAAAGAATTCATCTCAATTAGAAGCGAATTCAATGAAATGGCCGGCTGACATCTGGTGACGGGAAAATTCTAGGCGACCGCCAAGGATGCCGCAAAATTGCTATCTCCAAATTAGGCAATGTAGCTACCGTCCGAATAAGTATATCAGTGGTCTCATTTGGGACCACTTCTCTTCAGCTTGTATATCAATCGGCAGACATCATGATGTCTGCCGGTATATTGTTTATGTGAATTTTGAGCTTCACACTGATGACATTAAAATGTACCTAGCTGTGAAAAGCTTGGAGGACGTTCAGAGGTTTCAGGATGATTTTAACAGGTTTTGCGAATTCTGTACTTTACTTTACCTGTCCCTGAATGTTAATAAGTGTAAACATATAACTTTCACTAAGAACTTCAACATTGTGAGTGCACATCTGTCCCTGTTTGGCTTGATTGTGGAGGAAGTGACAGTTGTTAAAGACCTGTGAATATTTCTGGATTCGAAGTTGTCATTTGAACATCATATTCATAATGTTGTTTCTAGGGGCTTCAGAATGCTCGGTTTTATTCTGAAAATTACACGGACATTCAAGAATGAAGAAAGCATGAAGATTCTGTATTTTTCTCTAGTCCGCAGTATAGTCGAGTATGCAACCCCAATATGAAACCCTTTTTACCACAAATATATCAGCAGAATTGAAAGAATTCAGAAGAAGTTCACAAGAACTCTATATTACAGATTCGGGAACCGGCAGGTAGCATGTCCATATGAGACAAGATTGAAAATGTACAAAATTCTTACCCTGGAGCAAAGAAGAGTTATTCTCGATCAAATGTTTTTATTTCGAATAATGAATAATCATTTCGATTTTCCCCTTGTTCGTGAAATTTATTTCAATACTCGTATTCTTACTGGTCGCCGTAGTTTTTTTTTATATCCCGAGAGCCCACACATCATTGTATTACGACTCCACCTTTCTGAGAATTACACAAATTTATAACTGGCATATTTCTTTCATTGACATATTCAACTCTTCACAAGCTGTTTTTAGGAGAAGACTATGTGCTTATACGTGTAGAAATTATTAAAAAGCGAAGATATTGTTAAACTTTTTCTCTCTTATTATTATTCTTGTAATATATGTTCATGATCATTATTGTAGGTATTTGTTTTCTTGTATTTTGGCGAATCCTTGTTATTGGGTTTTCCTGTTAGGATTCCTGTTTATCTTGAATAAATAAATAAATAAATAAATTGTACTTAATAAATTCATCATTCAGCAAATAATGTTTGATCAATACACTTTTCCGGCAAAGTGTCGGGTAAAGACTTCTGAGTCTGGTTTTTCAGTTTGCAAGTTTTGCTTCAATACACAAGCAGCAACACCACTCAAGTGTCAATCCTTCCCCGTAACCGGTGCCAACTTCAAATCGACCTGATGAAGAAATAAATCTACTCAACTAATTACAGAAGCAAGCTAAGATGCAGCGCTCTTCGAACATATTCTCTTGAATTTGAATCCAAACGCAGTTCAATATCTAGTTTTAAAAATTATTTTTTTCAAAGAAATAATTGACGGCGTCATACCTACCTCGAATTAGGGAAACTGTGTGATCGAGCTATCCGCGCATATTCACAACAAAAATATTTCTTCGATTTAGGCCCGGTACTTTCACCTTCGAATTAATTTTATTCAATGTGAATTAGTGTCTGTCAAATAATTTCCTATCTGAAGGATACCTTATTTCGTTGCTTTCAGATGAAATTATTTGACGATTAACAATTCCATGAAAACACTGTATACTACCTGTAATATATTGGGGCAATATCGAAATTCATTGGTGGGGTTGCACATGCTAATTATTGTTAGAACATATGTGAGCTACCTCTTTCATTTTGTGGAATGCAATTTAATTTCAATATGTGTCTAGATTTGAAAATAAACGTTTAAAACGAAAGAGTAT
This sequence comes from Coccinella septempunctata, assembly GCF_907165205.1. Classification (NCBI taxonomy): domain Eukaryota; kingdom Metazoa; phylum Arthropoda; class Insecta; order Coleoptera; family Coccinellidae; genus Coccinella; species Coccinella septempunctata. The sequence goes on from NC_058196.1 coordinate 11,256,480, forward strand.
CTTTCTAAACTAGTCCAAAGACATTACAACTTGGCGACGAGGATAAAAAGATAACTACTATCGAATTAGTTAGTGCCTTCTAATAAGTGATCGTGACCAGGATGGCGTCATTTCTTGGGAAAGTTCGAGAATTTCGTCTGGAAGATTCTGATTGGAATATATTCAAACCTCGTTTGGAACAATACTTCATAGCAAATAAAATCGAAGACGAAAATATGAAGAAAGCTATCCTGCTGAACGCGTGTGACGAGGAGGCATACAGATTGATTTTCAGTCTTTGCATTCCAAAACCCCCGGAGGAAAAGAAGTACGACGATTTGGTGATCATCCTCGACAAATATTTCCAGCAAATCATTCGACCTTTCGCGGCTAGATACAAATTCTATAACGCCGTGAAAAGTAGAGAGGAATCTATACAACAGTGGGCAGCAAGAGTAAGATCGTTAGCCACGCATTGTACTTTTCGAAATGAATTAAATATCGTTTTCCGAGATAAATTCATTATGGGCCTAGATGATACCCGAATTATGAAGAAAATTTTTGAAGAGGATCCGACAGTCGGATTCGACAAAATTATTCAAATAGCAAACAGTCACATAGAAAAAACAGGGACAAAAAGTAAGTCGTTCAAGGAAGAATTTTTTTTTTCACCAGATGAAAAATCAACGTAATCAACACAGATCCACTAAGCCGATAAGAAACCAGATGCACGAGGATGGAAGGGAGCAGAAGACGCGGTCATCTTATTCAGCCAGAGGGGGGACTCCCACCATCACTTGTCAAATTTGTGGAGGGACGAACCATAGACAAGACAAGTATCGTTTTAAAAACTATGCATGTCACATTTGTAAAAAATTGGGTCATTTGGCAAAAATGTGTGAAATAGATAAAAGAAATAATTATTTAGAGGAACTAGGGGATAAATCTATGAATGATGAGTTGGATGAAGCATTAAATACACTTTTCATCTTAAAATCTGAAAATAATACTAAGAAATTTGACGCTATCAGGTTAAATGTTTCAATTAATCATAAGGATTTCGCATTTGAATTAGATACAGGGGCGTCAGTTTCAGTTGTCTCATATGATTTTTGGAAAAAAATATTTATCGAAATTTGTTATATATAAGTCTGAAAAGTCATTGATGAGTTATGATGGTTCAATAATCAGACCTAGGGGTTACATTAGAGTGAACATTTGTTACAAAACTTCAACAAAAGAAATTGAATTATATGTCATCGAAAAGGGTGGACCACCTTTGTTAGGTAGAGATTTTTTTAATTTGTTCGAATTATCGATTTATCACATTGATGGAATGAATAGTCGTTAGATAGATTAAAAGAAAAACTGATACACGATTTTCCTAATGTTTTTTCTTCCTGTTTAGGACGTTATACGAGAGGTACCATACATCTGGAGTTAATAAATGATTGGAAGCCTAAATTCTTCAAATGTCGACCATTACCATCTCGAGAGACTGGTGAATGAGGACATTTTGATCCCGGTGTCATTCAGCCAATGGGGAACTCCAATTGTTCCAGTGGTAAAAAACTGCGGAGGTATCAGAATATGTGGTGACTATAAAATCACTCTGAATCCTGTCTTACATGAGGATAGATATCCATTACTATTGATAGAAGACTTGTTTCATAAGTTACAAGGCGGTATTCATTTCACTAAAATCGATTTGACTAATGCTTACCAACAAGTCGAGCTCGATGATGATTCTGTGTTGTTAACTACAATTAGAACTCATAAGGGTTTATTTTCTTATAAACGTCTACCTTCTGATATAAATAGTGCCCCAGCTCTTTTTCAAGAAATAATGGAAAAATTGTTAGCGGGATTAGATGGGGTAGTAGTGTTCATCGATGACATATTAAGGAAAAGATGAAATTGAGCATATGAACCGTGTTAGAGAAGTCTTGAAAAAGTTGAACGATAGTGGTTTCACGATTTCAATGAATAAATATGATTTTTTTAAGGATTCGGTGACTTACTTAGGGTATAGAATTGATAAAGAGGGATTAAACGCATGTGAAGATAAGGTAGATGCAATTGTAAAAGCAGAAGCGCCTAGGAACGTGACTCAACTGAAATCTTTTCTAGGATTGGTAAATTTTTATAATAGATTTATAAGGAATTCATCAATGCTTTTACAACCTTTGCAATATTTTTAAAGAAAAATGTACAATTCAAATGGTGTCGGAAATGTGATGTTGCTTTCAGGAAAGTTAAGGAGATTTTGGCATCATTTCCAGTTTAAGTCCATTATGATCCCAACTTGCCAATAGTATTAACCCTAGACAGTTCATTTTATGGTATTGGAGCTGTTATTGCACATCGCTACGGTACAAATGATGAGCGTCCTATAGCATATTCTTCTCAGACCTCAACCAAAAGTCAACAAAATTACACAAGTAGGAAAGGAGGCTTTTGCCATCATAGCAGGCGTTAAAAAATATTTTCAGTATTTATATGGCAGAAAGTTCCTAATCAAAACGGATGCCAAATGCCAATATTAGCTGCACATCGACTACAACGTTGGGCTTTATTTCTCTCTAGTTACAATTATGAAATTGAATACTTCAAATCGGCCAGTAATCAGGCAGATTTTTTGTCAAGATTACCGTTAAACGACCACATTAACGAATCGAATTATGAGAATCCATACGTAAATTTTATTGCTTCTAACAAGGACATACCTATAAGTTGGCAAGAAATTAAAGGAGAGTCGGGTAGAGATAGAGAAATTAGGGAGGTCTGTACATATGTAAGACGGGGTTGGCCAAGATCAGTTACTCCCCAGTTGAAACCCTATTTGCAATATAAAAATGAATTGAGTATTGATGAAGGATGTTCATTATTGGGTCATAAGGTTGTCATTCCCTTGTCTCTCAGAAGTGCTCTCCTAGTGCTATAAAAGAGAAAGCGGACGAGAAAGTCGAAGTGTCACAGTGCCGTAAAAGAGAAATCGGAGGTGAAAATGCCCACTAACCAAGCTACGGAATATTTGATTCCGTCTGTGAAGTTTGTGTAGGTTCTATATTTGTTATCGGAATTTTAATTCGTTAAAATTTTCAAAGTTGGTGTTCATTCTAAGTTTCCAGAGAATTTTTTTTCTCGTTGGTACTGCAGAAAACATCAGGTGAGCTTATTTTTTGTATCTCTTTTCTGACTTTTATCATAGCGTATAAAACATTCGGCTTTATACCATAGTTTTATATTAGACTATTTCAGTGAAGATTTCTGAATATTTTATTATTTTCAAATTGTTTGATATTTTGAGATTTTTGATTATAAAACCATGTCGGAAACCTCAGATAATGAGGGTTCCTACATGGAAGCGACCGATGCTGAAGAGTTCAGCGAAGGCGAACACGAGGAGCTTGTAAAGCTCAGAGAAGAAAATGGGCAGTTGAAAGCTCAAATAGTCAAACTGACTGAAACTGTGTCACAGTTGGTCGGTGAGATGCGCCTCTTGAGGGAGGAAATGACCCGCAATAATATGACGAAATCTCCCACTTACGCCGCAATCACAAAGCCGGTAGCGGGTTCCAAGAATAATTCCCTTATAGGAATTGTTTCACAACCCGAAACAAGGAAAAATGATTCAACGCAGGTCGCGAAGGCCCCAAACGCGCCCCCAACTAAACGCGCGCGAAAAGAAAGCTCCTCTTCTGATGAGGAGACTGCCAAGAAGGCAACGGAAGTGCCTAAAAGAGATAAAATTCCACCCATCACGATGATGGGCACCTCAGATTGGGTAGAGATATCTAAAGCTCTCTACACAAAAAGGATAAATTACAACCGTGCAACTACAGTTAAAGACGGTATAAAAATCATCGCGTCAACCGTAGATGTTTTTAGAAAAATCACTACATTCTTCGAGCAGCATGGTAAAGAATTTTTTACCTACCAAATGGAGGAGGAGAAGAAGATATATGCCGTTATTAGGCATTCACCAATCGACTCTGATCTTGCGTTGATTGAGGACGACCTGATATTCCAGGGAATAACAGACGCTGAGGTGTCCAGAATGACATCGAACAAGACAAAGAAACCAATACCTCTCTACCTGGTTAAAACCCAGAAAAAGGAAATCTTCGAAGTGAAGCGACTCTACAACCTCTGTATTGTGGTTGAACAAAAAAAGAGGCCTAAAAGTCCAAGCCAGTGCTTTAGGTGCCAAAGGTACGGACATGCACAAAACAAATGCTCCTTCCCGTGGAGATGCGTGAAGTGCTCAGGAAGTCACAGCAGCAATGACTGCACACTCACCAGAAAAGGAGAAGAGAGAAATGCCACATGCGTCTTATGTGGAGAAGAGGGCCATCCAGCTAGCTACAAAGGATGTAGCGAGTTCAAGTTGGTGACCAGAAAGAAAAATTCCCGAAACTCAGTTGAACAAAAAAAGAAGGTAACACAAACAACAACTTCTGAACAAAAAATTCAGGAAGTAGCGAAGACCCAACCTACAGAGCAGGAAAAGAAGAGGGAGACTCCAAAACCCGTCCAGAAAAAAGAAGGACAGAAAAAGCTTACAATGAAACAAGCTGTGAACAGTCAACAGGAGAAGAAAAAGATATCTGAATCAGCCGATGATTTAGATATCTTCACGGAAAAAATTTTCAACAAGATAATGTTGAAAATTGAGAGGGAAATGGAGAAAAAGCTCCAAGCATTATTCAGTAAACTGAATTAATGGACCTCACGGATATTAGGAAGAAATCCCTCAAGATAATTTCGTGGAACATAAACGGGATCAACACTCGGAAAGCCGAAAGAGAGATGAACCGAAGCAGAAGACTGAATTTCATGAATTATGAAACATATAGATGTGACAGAATTACAAACACCGGAGGAGGAGTAGCAATATTGGTGAGAACAGATCTGAAACACTACTTTAAAAGTAGATCCGACGAAACACAAGGAAAACAGAGAAAGTGACGATTGTTGCCGAATTAAATCGTCAAAGAGTCGGAATTACCTCAGCATATAAGTGACCACCAAACAATTTATTGGAAGAAGAGATAAACAACATGTTGGAAGGATCAAACCCGAAAATCTCCAACGGAGATTTCAACTGTAAATCCCCATTATGGAATAGCATAACAGAGAATAGAAATGGCAAAAAACTCAGGGATTTCGCCGAAAAACAAAATTGGACCAGAGCTACCGACATATCTTGCTTTTGGAAGAGGAATACCAGATGTAATAGATATCGCGATATTGAAAATATAACTCAAGAATTCTCGATTGAAACTTTGGAAGATGGAACCTCAAACCACAATCCCGTGGAATTGACAATTGGAGAAGAACCAAGAGAGAAACTGCTGGAAATAAGAGAATATACCAATTGGACTAAATACAGCCATTTAATACAATCGGAAATAACAGAAATTCCAACAATAAACACTCCAGACGATCTGGAATGTGCGGTTGATAAACTGGAAGAGATTATATTGAAAGCTTACGAAAAAACACGAGAAGAGTGAAGAGACCAGCTCCAAGTCATCCGCATGGCGATACGCCTAAAGAAGTAAAAGATCTTATACAAGAAAATCGAAGACTCAGAAGAATATATAGGATGAACAAAAATGATCTAAATAGAAGGAACCTCAACCACCATAGCCAAGTTCTAAAAATGCCCTGAAAGATCTAAGAACAAGCAGAAGGAACAAAAGGGTTCAAGAACTGAATACAATCGATCATTCTGCATGGAGAATGCAAAAAAGCCTACGAGGAGAAAAGACTAAAATTCCACCCCTACACGGAGAAAGGGGAATGGCTTATACCAATACTGATAAGGCAGATGCATTGGCGGACTCGATCGAACGAGAATCGAGAATAAATTACAGGATAGACGACGATAATGAAGATTTGGAAGAACTGGTTGAAGAAAATGATGAAGAAATGGATGAATTACCAGCGACTGCTGAAATAGACAAGCCAACATCGCCAAATGAAATCAGGGAAATAATTAGAAGTTTGAAGAAGAGGAAAGCTCCCGGAAGCGTTAAAATAACGAATGTTATGTTAAAGAAATTACCTAGAAAAGGTATAGCCGCTCTAACAAATATCGCGAATGTAATTATGAGGACAGAACACTACCCAGAAAAATGGAAAACAGCTGAAGTCATAGTATTCAATAAACCATTCAAAGAGAAGAAGTTTCCACAAAACTACAGACCGATAAGTCTACTGTCGGCTTCAGGAAAAGTAGTGGAAAGAATTATCGCCACGAGGCTAAATGAGGAAACCGAAAATCTGGAACTAATTCCACCAGAACAGTTCGGATTCAGAAGAGAGCATTCAACAGAACAACAATTATTAAGGCTCATAGAGTACATAATAGAGGGATTCCAAAATAAATAAGCTACAGGTCTTGTTTTACTAGACGTCGTCAGAGCATTCGACAGAGTATGGCATGAAGGACTAATATATAAGATGAGATGTGCTGGATATTCGATCAAAATATGCAAGTTGATCAGGAATTATCTCAAAAATAGAAGATTTTACGTGAAAGTGGGAGGAGAATGCTCCTCAACAAGAGATATAGAGGCTGGAGTACCCCAAGGATCAGTACTTGGGCCACTTCTGTACAACATATACATCCACGATATTCCCAAAAATCCAAAAATCATGCTAACGTTATATGATGACGACACAGGCATAGCAACTCGACACCGAAACCCTGAAATAATAGAACGAGTTCTACAAGAGTCGATTGACGAAACAAATGACTGGTGCATAAAGTGGAAAATCAAGCTCAATGGACAAAAGAGCCAAGCAATATTACTACAGAAGAGAAGACTGCGACCCACAACAAAACTGGATGTTGACGGCGAAGAAATCGACTGGAAAAATGAAGCCAAATATTTAGGAATAACGCTTGACAATGGACTTACCTGGAAAAGTCATATCAAACAAGCAATCGACAAAACGAAAGCAGCGATGAATAGACTCTATCCTCTGATAGGAAGAAGAAGCCACATGTCGAAAGAGACAAAATTGAAGATAATCAAAGCCGTTGCTAGGCCTCAACTGACTTATGGATCAGTTGCCTGGGGTTTCGCGGCAAAGAGCCATATCAAAAGAATTCAGGCCACTGAAAACAAGCTGCTACGATGTGCACCTTGGTTTGTCAGGAATAGACAGATTTATAAGGACCTGAAATGGGAAACCATAACGGAATTCATGAACAGAAAAGCAGAGAAATTATTCGAAACAGCGAAAAACCATCCGAATCAAGAACTCAGGAGACTAGTTGACTACGACCCAGAGGAAGACAAAAAGGGGAATGCGAATTTACCGAAGGAGACCAAGAGATCAATTAAAAAGAGATTAAAATAACAACAGAAACTTATTGAAAAATTCAATAAAGTGTTAATCCACTAGAGGATAAACACATGAATCCCAGCACGATAGTGTGCGAGAAGAAAACCGACCAAGAGATGAACGGTTTATAGGCAAATGCCCGGAACCAAAATTCAAGAAGCAGTAGGGTTTTTAGTGGGTCTCGAGCTCAGGAGAGTGAGAAAAAAAAATCTCAGAAAGAAATTCCTGAACATTCTTCACGGGACACATTTGGGGATGGTCAAAAGTGAGAGTTTAGCCCGTTCTTATGTATGGTGGCCTAATATAAACTATGAAACTGAAAATGTGATTAAAAGTTGTGTAAACTGTTTAGCTGTAAGAAATTCCCCCTCAAAAAAAAGTTGTGTAAACTGTTTAGCTGTAAGAAATTCCCCCTCAAAAGTTCAATTACAGACCTGGGAATATCCAAAGAAACCATGGTATCGTGTTCATGTGGACTATGCTGGTCCAATTTTTCAAAAATATTATATTTTGATAGTAGTAGATGCATATAGTAAATGGCCAGAAGCAATCATAACATCAAATAATTCTTCAAGTACGACCATCAATGCCTTTCGTGAAATTTTGCCAGATATGGCTTACCGAACATATTAGTATCAGATAACGCAAAAAACTTCAAGTCTGATGAATTCCAATCATTTTTGAGTAAAAACTCCGTTCAATTTAAAGAAATAGCTCCTTTTTATCCTGAATCTAATGGTCAAGCCGAGAATTCAGTAAAAACTATTAAAAATAGTATTTATAAAGTATTGAAAAGCGATGATTGTCAGAAATTGAAATTGGTTCTGAGCAATTTTTTGTTTTCTTATCGAATTGCTCCACACTGTACAACAGGGGTGGTTCCTACAAAATTGATGTTAAATAGAATTCCCAGATCTGTACTTGATTTCATTCACAAAAATGATAAATTTGATGTAGATACAAAAAATGATATTGTTGAGTGTGTAATGAGTAAAGATAAAGCCGAGCAAAATAAACAAATTGAATATTATAGAGGGAGGAATATGGGAGAGTATGAATCCGCTGAGACTGTAGCAGTTAGAGACTACAGACTTCAGAATAAACCACGTTGGATTAAAGATATAATCAAGAAAAAAATTGGTTCGAAATCATATCTTATCTTTTTTCCTTCGCTAGAAAAAACTTGGCGCAGGCACATAAATCAAATTATAGATTTCAATTTCTCTGTAAATAGAAATAATGACAATGTAGACATAGACGCTGGTGATGACCAGAGTGACTCTCAGGAGATTGATGAAAATTCATTGAATTCCAACTTAGATACCGAACAATCTTCATCAAATGTTTCTTCTACTGAAAAAGAGCCGCATCGAGACACACTTAGACGTAGTGAAAGAAATGTTAACAAAAAAGTTCATTAAAAATTTTAGTATTATGTGGTGCATTTGTATATAAATTGTTGGAATTTTCTAGTTGAAATGTATTTAATATGTAAAAAGGAGAAGAGTGTAATATATTGGGGAAATATCGAAATTCATTGATGGGGTTGCACATGCCCATTATTGTTAGAACATATGTGAGCTACCTCTTTCATTTTGTGGAATGCAATTTAATTTCAATATGTGTTTAGATTTGGAAATAAACGTTTAAAACGAAAGAGTATATTTCTAAACTAGTCCAAAGACATTACACTACTTTTCACAGATTAATGTAAAATAAGACACCGCATTCTAGAAATTGTCATTATTTCAACCAGAAAGCAAATATTTCGTGGAATTCACACAAAGAATAACCATACATCAAGAAATAATAATACAATAATGACGTACTGACATTCGATCTACGACGAATAAACTCTTTTAATTAAGTTTCAATAAAAGCTTTATTCGATGAATAACACTATGTGAAAGTGAAAAGACAGCATTTTTACTTATCCTTAGAATAAGACTTATCTATCGAATAAAATTAGATATTCGCACGTGAAAGTACCGGGCCTTACTGAAATAATTCCCAGTTACAGGCTAGCACAATATGTATAATATAATAAAAAAAAAATAATTATGCGTGCTTCAAACAATACGTTTTTTACTTTGTTTCAAGAAGCCTGGGACACCAAGATGTGAGACGAGAGACGTCGTTTGCATAATTCGCTACCCTCAGCTCTCTTCTTGACGAGCTTATTTGCAACAGTTGAGATGATAAGAAGCGAGTTAAATAAAATCAGAAGTTTTGTTCGACGTACTTTTCCGGTGAGCTCGTAAGTTTCGGACTTCGTTAGATCTCCGACGACGTTTCTCATTTGCTTTGACTCGAATGCCGAAATTCTGATTTGATTTGGGGATTTCGCCCGCTCAGGGGATTTTTCTCGGGTCTTTAAGAGCGCTATCCTGATTGAGTTGAAGATTACATATTTGTTGGAGAGTCGTTTGATGAGGATGGATGGCTGTTCATTAGGACTATCATTTCAAATATGGATTTGATATATTTTTTCCAAGCAACACACATAACGTGTGTGTGTAGTGACACACACACACACAGACGTATACACACACTCTCATACACTTATACAACCCATACACACACTCACACAAGCACAAAATACACACAAATCCATGCACACATAAAGTTTAGTTTCACTCACAGAACAGGAATATGTAAATATAACCTAGACAAGTATTTGAAAACGAGGAATATTTGAATTCAGAGCATATTAATCAGCATTCAAAATAGAATTAATTATGTTTTCAATTTGTACGATTAAATTAAGAACATAAATAGCAGTACAAAATTCAAATTATCGTCGGTTTACACATAATAGGGCTATGGATCACTGTTTATTCACATTACCAACCTGAATTCCGCACAACAAAATCTCAAATTATGAGCTTTTACCAACTTAAATTCAATTTTTGATAGCCACCCGAGATGTCAATCATTTTTGAATGGACTATATAATAAATGCAAATTTTTTAATGTATGTGAATGAACTTATTATGAAATGTAAGTTTTCAGGGGCAATATTAGTTAGTTATTGCTTCTCTTTTATGGAAACTCAATCGGAATTAATGGCTACCCCATTAATACTGTAATATTTCCATTGAATCAATAACTTATGTTTTCAATCGAAGGAAAGGAAAAATACAGTTGTAACGGGCGGAATAAATTCATTTCGAAAAAATGCTCGGACACGTCGATTTTTTTTTCGGGGGAGACAACTTTTGAGGTCAAATTCACAACTATATCGCTTCAACCCTTAGTGTTAGAACATCAACCCCTAAATTTTGAATAGGAAATATAGGGTAATCGATACCACATTTGAGGGCCTTTTTATCCTAAATTCAGCGTATTATTTTTTTTCCCATTTAATGCATTTCTTTTCGAGATATTCAATTTTGAATTTCGTACAGTACCATCATTCCGCTAACCATGCTGTGAAATCATCAATTATTTGACTAATTCATTCTGTGGTTACGATGGAAACCGTTAATTGTCAACATTGGACAACGAAATAATTGTTATTGGTAATTACTTTCTTGAACAATTAAGGTAGTTGTCTCGTCTGTGTCGTTTTAAAAGCCTAGCCTGTATAATTTTGACTACTAGTTTCGGCCTGTAGCCATCCTCAGGTCAGCTGAAAAGTGAATATTGGTTACATTTCAAAGATATAGAACTGTTAAAAATTGAGCGAAGCCCCCCTTCGACCTCTCTCTAGTCGATGCTCCTGACCATCTCTGGTGGCCACGTATGGTACCCCGATTTTGCGTTGCGCTGGTTGACGCAGCGGCCCCACTTTAAGTGTTTTTCAGAAGCGAAAAACTATACATTACACATTTTCTTAATGATTCTATTTGTTAAAACTGTAGAATTCACTTCTCGTTGTTATCTTTTGATTTGTATCAACTCGCTGTAGTTCACCTCTTCTAGTGTAATCTCATTTTCAAGTCTTCTCGCTCAATCCTGGTGCTAAATTGTTCTTTTCATGAGGTAAAGTAGACCCAGTCTTCTCAAAATCATTAATTTCACTTTTTTTCATGATGATTTAATTCTGATAAAATGAGTCCACGTGCAAGATATTTCAGAATCTTGAAACAGATTCATAATCCTTGCTAGCACCGCTCAACTGACACGTCCACTCAAGACAAATCGATCAATTGCCTTCTCAGAAATATATATTTTATTATATTTCATAATTTATAGAGATTTTCAGAATTCCCTAGATCTTCTCACATGAAAATGGGTATGTAGCAGCAGTATTGAAACTTCTCAAGTCCTTCTCAATAATAATGATTACTGATTTATTGTGTGCTCATGATATTCCCTTCTCATCAGAATCAGTTTACACATTTTTTAAGACAACTCTTATTATCACCTCTATGTACATGCAACTAATTACTGTTGTTGAGTTTCAGATGAATGAATCCTCATATTCTCCAGGGTGGACCCTGGATTAAGTAGTTTTGCTCAGAACACGATGTGAACACCTCAACTTTTTTTTTGGTGTAGCAGGGGATAATCTGCAAGTCAGACGAACCACCCTCTCCTGAGAGGAAAAAAGTGTGAGGTTTCTCACTCTCCTGAGCTCGAGACCCACAAAAAACCCTCAACTGCTTCTTGAATTTTGGTTCCGGGCATTTGCCTATAAACCGTTCATCTCTTTGTCGGTTTTCTCCTCGCACACTATCGTCCTGGGATTTATGTGTTTATCCTCTATTGGATTAACACTTTATTGAATTTTTCAATAAGTTTCTGTTGTTATTTTAATCTCTTTTTAATTGATCTCTTGGTCTCCTTCGGTAAATTCGCATTCTCCTTTTGTCTTCCTCTGGGTCGTAGTCCACTAGTCTTCTGAGTTCGTTCTTGATTTGGATGGTTTTTCACTGTTTCGAATAATTTCTCTGCTTTTCTGTTCATGAATTCCGTTATGGTTTCCCATTTTAGGTCCCTATAAATCTGTCTATTCCTAACAAACCAAGGTGCATATATTGCACATCGTAGCAGCTTGTTTTCAGTAGCCTGAATTTTTTTGATATGGCTCTTTGCCGCGAAACCCCAGGCAACTGAACCATTAGTCAGTTGAGGCCTAGCAATGGCTTTGATTATCTTCAATTTTGTCTCTTTCGACATGTGGCTTCTTCTGCCTATCAGAGGATAGAGTCTATTCATCGCTGCTTTCGTTTTGTCGATTGCTTGTTTGATATGACTTTTCCAAGTAAGTCCTTTGTCAAGCGTTATTTCTAAATATTTAGCTTCATTTTTCCAGTCGATTTCTTCGCCGCCAACTTCCAGTTTCGTTGTGGGTCGCAGTCTTCTCTTCTGTAGAAATATTGCTTGGCTCTTTTGTCCATTGAGCTTGATTTTCCACTTTATGAACCAGTCATTTGTTTCATCAATCGTCTCTTGTAGAACTCGTTCTATTATTTCTGGGTTGCGGTGTCGAGTTGCTATGCCTGTGTAGTCAGCATATAACTTCAGCATGGTTCTTGGATTTTTCGGAATATCGTGAATGTATATGTTGTACAGAAGTGGCCCAAGTACTGATCTTTGGGGTACTCCAGCCTCTATATTTCTTGTTGAGGAGCATTCTCCTCCCTTTCGGTTTCCTCATTTAGCTTCGTGGCGATAATTCTTTCTACTACTTTTCCTATCGCCGACAGTAGACTTATCGGTCTGTAGTTTTGTGGGAACTTCTTCTCTTTGAATGGTTTATCGAATACTATGACTTCCGCTGTTTTCCATTTTTATGGGTAGTGTTCTGTCCTCATGATTCCATTCGCGATATTTGTTAGAGCAGCTATGCCTTTTCTAGGTAATTTCTTCAACATAACAATCGTTATTTTATCGCTTCCGGGAGCTTTCCTCTTCTTTAAACTTCTAATTATTTACCTTATTTCAATTGGCGATGTTGGTTGGTCTATTTCAGTGGCCGCTGGTAATTCATCCATTTCTTCATCATTTCCTTCAACCAGTTCTTCCGGATCTTCATTATCATCGTCTATCCTGTAATTTATTCTCGATTCTCATTCGATCGAGTCCGCCAATGCATCTGCCTTATCAGTATTGGTATACGCCATCCCCCTTTCTCCGTGTAGGGGTGGAATTTTAGTCTTTTCTCCCCGTAGACTTTTTTGCATTCTCCATGCAGAATGATCAATTGTATTCAGTTCTTGAACTCTTTTGTTCCATCTGCTTGTTCTTAGATCTATCAGGGCATTTTTCAGAACTTGGCTATGGCGGTTGAGGTTCCTTCTATTCAGACCATTTTTATTCATCCGATATATTTTTCTGAGTCTTCGATTTTCTCGTATAAGATCTTTTAGTTCTTTAGGCGTATCGCCATGCGGATGACTTGGAGCTGGTCTCTTCGCTCTTCTCGTGCTTTTTTCGTAAGCTTTCAATATAATCTCTTCCAGTTTATCAACTGCATATTCCAGATTCTCTGGAGTGATTATTGTTGGGATTCCTGTTATTTCCGATTGTATTAAATGGCTGTATTTGGCCCAATTGGCATATTCTCTTATTTCCATCGGTTTTTCCCTTGGTTTTTCTCCAATTGTCAATTCCATGGGATTGTGGTTTGAGGTTCCATCTTCCAAAGTTTCAATCGAGAATTCTTGAGTTCTATTTTTCAATATCGCGACATCTATTACATCTGGTATTCCCATACCAAACGCAAGATTTGTCGGTATCTATTAATCACAATGGCATTTTGTTTTTCGGCGAAATCCTAGATGTTTTTGCCATTTCTTTTCTCTGCTCTGCTGTTCCATAATGGGGATTTACAGCTGAAATCTCCGATGCAGATTTTCGGGTTTGTTCCTTCCAACATGTTGTTTATCTCTTCTTCCAATAAATTGTTTGGTGGTCACTTATATGCTGAGGTAATTCCGACTCTTTGACGATTTAACTCGGCAACAATCGTCACTGTTTTTGTTTCTCCTTGTGTTTCGTCGGATCTACTTTTCAAGTAGTGTTTCAGATCTGTTCTCACCAATATTGTTACTCATCCTCCGGTGTTCGTAATTCTGTCACATCTATACGTTTCATAATTCATGAAATTCAGTCGTCTGTATATTCTTGTTTCCTGTAGGGCTATAATATCAGGTTGTCTCTCTGATATTATTTCTTCTACCTCGGCTTTCCGGGTGTTGATTCCGTTTATGTTCCACGAGATTATCTTGAGGGATTTCTTCCTAATATCCGTAAGGTCCATTAATTCAGTTTACTAAATAATGCTCGGAGTTTTTTCTCCATTTCCCTCTCAAATTTCAACAATATCTTGTTGAAATTTTGTTTCGTGAAGATATCTAAATCATCGGCTGATTCAGATATGTTTTTCTCCTCCTGTTGACTGTTCACAGCCAGTTTCATTGGAAGCTTCTTCCGTTCTTCTTTTTTCTGAACGGGTTTCGGAGTCTCCCTCTTCTTCTCCTGAACTGTAGGTTGGATCTACGCTACTTCCTGAATTTTTTGTTCAGTAGTTGTTGTTTTTGTTATCTTCTTCTTCTGTTCAGCTGATTTTCAGAAATTCTTCTTTCTGGTCACCAACTTGAAGTCGCTACATCCTTTGTAGCTAGCTGGATGGCCCTCTTCTCCACATGAGACACATGTGGCATTTCTCTCTTCACCTTTTCTGGTGAGTGTGCAGTCATTGTTGCTATGGCTTCCTGAGCACTTCACGCATCTCTACACACATCAACTATGGTTCAACGATCAATGATATTGCTCGATACACCCTCGACCTAGGCTCCACCCTGGAAAGTCTGTTGAGTACTTGTGTACACTCATTTGGTATGATCTACTCTTTATAACTTATACTGAGAGATTCTTTTCCATAATATGAGTTCGATGAATGAATATTATTCATTTATCGAACTCATACCTGTCAGTTTTCTCAGCCTTCAGCACATCTCGAAAATCAACGATTAGTGATTTTTTATAACTCTGTACTCTGTTGTTCTTCTTTTAATTTATCAATTGTTTCTTCTGTTTTTCTGATGAACGTTCTAATCTTGCTGACTCGTAAGCAGTTCGTCTCTGTAAATGTTGAATTCATTGATAAATTTTTGCACTCTTCAAGACCAAATCAATGTATATGAATTATACTATGTTCTTCTCAGATTAATTATGATTGTTCTTTTCATTCAATTAATTCTTATTGAGCTTCTCATTCAATAAGAATTTATTGCCACTTTCATATTATTTTTAATATTTTAGAGCTTCTCAAATTCATTAATTTTGTGCCTCTCATTTAACTTGTGCGATTCTTGTTCTGCTAATATTTACATTATACTTATTGATCAACTCATATTTAATGTATCGATTTTTCGTTAATGATCAGACTTAGACATTGTAGTTTCATCTCTGGCCTCTGGCTTCTCCTTAAAATTCATTATTCTAACCTTCGCGTTTTCTTTTTCAATTGATTGCACTATCACTGTGTAACCGTTGTGTTAATATTGAATTTATTGAACTCCTCAAAGTTTGAGTCTGACCTCAAGAGACTTCTCATTTGAATTGCTCTGGGCCACTTCTTGTTTCTTAGTTGAATAATGTCTCTCTGAGTCTATAGATGTTGTTAATATCAGTTTGCTTTTGCTGTATTAGCTTCATGCAGGTGACATATTCATTTTATGATTTTGAACGATATGCAATAAATGTTTTTATACCATCTCCAACTCAATTATGTTGTCATACAGTCCACTGCTCTTTAATTACAAAATCATAACACAATGAAACAAGAAAAATATTGAGTGGAGATTTATCCAATCTGAATTTAAAAATAACAAACTTCATGAAGAAAATTACTATCTTGAAGTGCATAACCTCACATATCGAGTACGTCAACAAGAAAGTAGCATCGGCAATGTCGAGCAATTGTCAGGCAATGGAAGTGGTTGGAACTGTGTATTATGGAGAGGTTTTCCAGAGCTGTAGCATGAATACTTTCATGAAGGTGTTTGCCAGGGCGGAAGGAGGTTTGTTCTTTTGATGTTCGGACAGACATGTAATAATATGCTGAGCAGTCATTACATGAAATTTTATACACTCCGCTTTTTCAATCGTTATTTGTTATTCAAAAGGATGTGTTATAAGTTTGCGTGTGAACGATTGATAATGGAAATATCGAACTTGTTAAGAAGAGAACACAATTTCGGGTTAAGCCCGGTGGTATAAGGGATGGGGATGAAAGTTCTCTCTACGGAGGTGTGAGGATATATTTTCTTTAGTATTTGTTTTCTCTTGATGGATGTGAGCATGTGCTCGACATAATCAGCAGAGTAACCATTGTTAATTGCAATCCTGTAAATATTATGAAGCTCCTTGAAATAGTTGTTGACGGAGAGAGGGATGTTGATAAGTATATCGAAGAAATTCAGAATTCAATATTTCATTCTTATTCTTTCTCTCATTTTATAATTGGATTCAAGACTTCTATAACTCATGCTGTACCATGTGGGTTATAACACTTATACAGCAGAACAATATTTCTCATATCATTTCATAGTGTCACTAATGTTCTGTTTCTTTCGGCCTAGATTTGTTAATTTCTCTGATTTAATTAGTGGACTCTTCCTCAAGCATGTTCGATAACCTCAAATTCATTTTCAATTTGGAGTGATTAGATCTTTACTTTAAAGACGTCTATCTGCTTTTTTGCCTTCAGCTGCTTGCCTGAATTGATATTTGTTCAGAAATTTTTACCTTTAGTTTAGTTAGTTCTAGTATTTGAATAACCTCATTATAGTTCCATGGGGTGACTGTTTTGAAAAATGGGTTGCCGTGTCGATTTGCTATGCCTGTGTCGTCAGCATATAACGTTAGCATGATTCTTGGAATCTTCGGAATATCGTGAATGTATATGTTGTACAGAAGTGGCCAAAATACTGACACTCCAGCCTCTATATCTCTTGTTGTAGAGCATTCTCCCTCCACTTTCACGTAAAATCTTCTGTTTTTGAGATAATTCCGGATCAATATATATTAATCCTTCATGCCTGAAAGACTATGTCGCTCTGGAAACGTCTAGTAAAACAAGACCTGTAGCTTGTTTATTTTGAAATCCCTCTGTAATGTATTCTGTGAGCCTTAACTGGTGGTATTAGTTTCAGATTTTCGGTTTCTTCGTGGATATAATTCTTTCTACTACTTTTCCTAACGCCGACAGTAGACTTATCGGTCTGTAGTTTTGTGGGAACTTCTTCTCTTTGAATGGTTCATTGAACACTATGACTTCCGCTGTTTTCCATTTTTCTGGGTAGTGTTCTGTCCTCATTATTCCATTCGCGATATTTGTTAGAGCTATGCCTTTTCTAGGTAATTTCTTCAACATATCATTCGTTATTTTATCGCTTCAGGGAGCTTGCTTCTTTTTCAAACTTCTAATTATTTCCCTGATTTCATTTGGCGATGTTGGTTTGTCTATTTCAGCAGCCGCTGGTAATTCATCCTTTTCTTCTTCATTTTCTTCAACTTGTTCTTCCAAATCTTCATTATCGTCGTCTATCCTGTAATTTATTCTCGATTCTCGTTCGATCGAGTCCGCCAATGCATCTGCCTTATCAGCATTGGTATACACACGCAATTCCCCTTTCTCCGTGTAGGGGTGGAATTTTAGTATTTTCTCCTCGTAGCCTTTTTTGCATTCACCATGCAGAATGATCAATTGTATTCAGTTCTTTAACCCTTTTGTTCCATCTGCCTGTTCTTAGATCTTTCAGGGCATTTTTCGGAACTTGGCTATGGCGGTTGAGGTCCCTTCTATTCAGATCATTTTTATTCATCCGATATTTCAGATAAATTATCGTTCCGAAAATTTAATTCGATGGTGAGGAATATCAGTCACAAGGAACAGTTTTATACAATTTATTCAATTGCAACGTTTCTGAGCATTTTGCTCCTTCATCAGGCTCAAAAAAAAAAACCAATTTATAAACAACGGCATGGATCATACAATTGGTGTAGCAATAAAGATAAAAAATAAATAAAATGATGTCACTGTATAATCATAAAAATGAAATATAAACTAGATGACAATATAACAATGAATACAAATATAAAGCAAAACAACATAAACAATTCACGCCAGGTCGGCCAAGGAAACAATAAGATTACAACACAAAGCGATCTCAAATAAATCAATCAAATAACCATTATTCATGGGGAGAGATCGCTTTTTCTTGTGATCTTATTGTTTCCTTGGCCGACCTGGCGTGAATTGTTTATGTTGTTTTGCTTTATATTTGTATTCATTTCTTTTTTCGTGCAGGTGTTGCTTTATTCGACAGCTTTTTCTGTTCTGTTTGTTTTTGGCCGGCTATCTTCTTTCTGGTTACCAGCTTGAATTCGCTACATCTCTTGTAGCTTGCTGGATGGCCTTCTTCACCTTTCCTAGTGAGTTCACAATCTTTGCTGCTATGGTTTTCCGAACACTTCACACATCACCACGGGAAGGAGTATTTATTTTGTGCGTGTCCACACCTTTGGCATCTGGAGCATTGGCTTGGACTTTCTGGCTTCTTTTTTGGTTCGACCACAATACAGAGGTTGTAGAGTCGTTGGATGTCGTATATATCCTCCTTTTGCGTTTTAACCAGATTTAATTGTATCGGCTTTTTCGTTTTATTTGATGTCATTCTAGACACCTCAGCATCATCGATTTCCTCGAATCTCAGGTAATTTTTGATCAATTCCAGATATGCGTCTATTGGAAGATGCCTAATGATGGCGTAAATTTTCTTTTCCTCCTCCATCTTGTATGTAAAGTACTCCTTTCCAACTTGGTCGAAGAATTTAGTTATTTTTCTGTAGTCATCTACAGTTGTGGCTATAATATTGACTCCGTCTTTCACTACGGTAGCCCGGTTAAAACTGAATTTCTTGGTATAGAGAGCTTTTGAGATCTCTACCCAATCTGATGTACCCATCATCATGATGGGTGGGATTTTATCCCTTTTAGGCACTCCCTTTGTCTTCTTGACGGTCTTCTCATCACAAGAGGAGCTTTCTTTTCGCGCGCGTTTTGTTGGGGGCGCGCGTTGCTAGCGTTGCATCATTTTTCCTTGTTTCGGGTTGTGAAACCATTCCTTTAAAGGAATTATTTTTGAAACCCGCTACCCGTTTTTGTGGTTGGGGCGTAAGTATGAGATTTCGGCATATTATTGCGGGTCATTTCCTCTCTCAAGAGGCGCATCTCACCGACCAAGTCTAACACAGTTTCTGTCAGTTTGACAATTTGAGCTTTCAACTGCCCATCTTCTTCTCTGAGCTTTACAAGCTCCTCGTGTTCGCCGTCGCTGAATTCTCCAGCATCGGTCGCTTCCATGTAGGAACCCTCATTATCTGAGGTTTTCGACATGGTTTTATACTCAAAATATCAAACAATTTGAAAATAATAAAATATTCAGGAATCTTCACTGATAGTATAATATTACTATGGTATAAAGCATAAAGTTTTCTACGCTATGAGAAAACTCAGGAAAAAGATTCGAAAAATAAGCTCATCTGATGTTTTCTACAGACCCAACGATCAAGACAAGACCTGGACTCCGGAGATGGAAACCAACTTCGAAAATTTTAACGAATTGAAAGTCCGATAACACATACACATATGGAACCTACACAAACTTCGCAGACGGTATAAAAAAAAACGTTTGGATTTGATGGATTCTTATGCTGAATTCTGGAAATTACGAACAGGCCTTTGATAGTTGGTTGGATTTCTTCAGTATAAACCAATCAGCTACTCGGTATGAACAGGTACTTTTTTATATGAACCATAGACCTAATAATATATTCATACTGGCTGACCCGGAAAACCTAGTTTTGCCATTTAAATTATTTCTAGGGTAGATAATAATAACTAACTCATAGGGATTGCTCGATTGGTCGTAAGAAAAAGGAATGCCTTTCTCTCTGTCCTGTACAATTTTTTTTGGGAATATTTTGTTATATAAACCTTGCCCTAACAATAATAAACAGAACAAAAAAAGAATTGTCCAATTTGGTGCGATCGTTTGAACAATAAAGCATTTTGAAGTAAACCATAGATCTTCTTTTATTAATATAGATATGTATGATTAGGTCTATTCGAAAATTATATAACTCTATAATATTTGTATCGTTGGTACGAACACGCATAGCATAACCTCAAAACATAGATGTCATTGTCATAGATTTAGCTGGTTATTTTGAACGATGGAGAGATTATTGTTTTGTTTGAACTTTCATTCATTTTTATAAAAATATAAACTTTAATGGGTTATACGTCACCAAGGATAATGGGTAATAGGACAGCCTTTGAAACACAACTTCTCAACCGAGAGATGTTTCGTCTATTTATTAACACTTCTTCATAGTATCATTGACAGATGGTTATGTTTTGGATTCTCTTGATGTTCTATAGTCATTCACTAATATCCCGAAATCACTAGTTGTTGATTTGATTAAGGAAAAGTGGATGTACATATCATCGTATACAGACCTAACAAACAAGAGAAATGTTTGTGAAAATCGTTAATTTTATATTCGACAACAGCCTTTTTTTCATTCAATGGTGGTTTTTATAGCCAACTCGATAAAAAGGTTGTCATTTGATGTATCCTTGTTGAAGATCTATGTTGATGATATATTTTTGGCTGTTCCAGAAGATGATTTAGATGAACTTTTGTTAGTGTTTAACTCATTTGACACTGGAGAAGGAGATAGATCAAAAACTTCCTTTCCTTGATATGAAGGTGCATAGATGCGATGATGGCAAGCTTCTGACCTATTGGTACAAAAAACTTCATAGCTCTGGGAGATTGCTGAACTACTTTTCCAAGTGATTTCAAGCAGAAGATATTCATAATCAAGGGATTGATTCACAGAATGAAAAATCTGAGCAGTCCTCGATTTCAGCATGAGAATAACAACGTTATAAGACAGGGATAAAAGCTTAATAACTACCCTATTAATTTGATCAATAGAATGATTTCACAGATCATGGAAGAAGATGACGCACGCAGACATCCACTCGTACTATCAATATCATTGAAACTAAATTTAATATTCAAGAAGAATAAAATAAAATTTCGGTTCAGTTAGCGTTTTATAATAAAAAAGGTGGGCGCATTGTTTCATAAATTAAAAGACAAGAACCCCCTTACTCCAACGATCGAATGTAATCTATCAGATACCTGGCTCAGAGTGTGACAAAAGTTATATACGACAGACCAAACAGTACCTGCAGAATACAATTAGATAACATAAGTATGAGAGTCAGACTACAAATTTCAATAAAATCGTGAGTACAGCATTGGCAAGACACCACCTTAACGAGTCACATACTTTTGATTTTAAGAATGCTAAAATACTAGACTATGAGAACATTTATTATATGAGGTGCATCAGTGAGATGATAAATATAAATATTAACTCCACTGTAAATGACAGAATTGATAGCCAAAATTTGAGTTCAGTTCATTCTAATATTTTTAATTTGTACATAGTTAATGGAAACTAGTCAGTCCATTCACTCAGTCGAGTGAAAGGATCACATGATCATTAACATAATTTGTGCCGTGTTTCGGACCCGGCTGTTTTTAAGTGTAATGTCCGTTCTAATTTATTATTTTAATTGTAAATAATTGACGATGAATTTATCTATACACTATGTGTTCATTAACAACAATTACCTGAGGGTGAGCCTCCACAAAAAGTTTCTCAAACATTCTGTAATGACCTATTGTATTTTAGCTGTGAAGAAGTCCAAACATATAGACGAAAAGGCGCTCGGTTAAGAAGTTGTGTTTCATAGGCTGTTCTATTTCCCATTATCCTTGTTGACGTATTGATATTAAAGGACGTGAAATTGTTGATATGATTAAATGGGTTATGTTTGAATTTATAAACTTTTGAGGGTAGAAAAACCCTTGTGCATAATGAAAAAAACGTCGATAATGAATGATTACATATTGGAGGTGAATATTAGAGCAAATATGGATGGTTACAAAATGTATTCGTTATTTTTATTGCATATGCAATAGAAATCGAGAGATAAATATTCAATATGTAGTGCCAAGGAGGTAGGTATTCATTCATTGTTCATAAGTAATACTGCTTTCCCCAAATGAAATGGAAAAAGTCAGTTTATGCTTATTTTTCTGATATATCCTGTTATTTCCAAGGTCACCTCAAAAATTTGCGTTTAAAATATTTGACAGAGTTAAAGACTCTATATATCTTTTTTTTTTCGACGTACATATCAGACTCGAACAAGTGAACCTCTCTCTACATGTAATACAACAGCCACTTTGAGTCTTTTGATGTCAGACATATTCCGCTTCAAACATCCGGCTTGTTTTACGACCAACTACAAATCAAATTTTCCACGGAAATCCCTTCACTCCGGGACGGCGGCATTGTTCCCGACAGAAACTTATCATTCGCGGTGAACGTCTATATTTATCGAGTTTCATCCCTGTCATTCAGTCAGGTAAATCCAAGAGTCCGGATTCTGCATGGCACTCGTCGAAACTTGATTTCACGTCGCTTGCAGGTGAGCCGAAAACGGTCCGGAAGAGAAGAACGAGGCGGAATGGAAATTTGACAAAGTTGGCTGCGGAACTGGCTCACAATGGGACCTGCTCAATTGGTGTGCCAAGATGTTTTCCATTGGAAGTTCTCTTGACGAGTTGGTTGAAAGTGAATTTACTGAGATTCAGATGAGAAGTCTGTTTTTGGTGATATTAAATTTTTCACATGCTTCAAGTCACAAATAATTTCAAGCCAAGAAGGAGAAAGCACTTTGTTTATTCTGTCTGCATTATTGTCTGTTCATTTTATACTTAGAGAATTGGGAGCAAATATCACATAATGTTTAACTTCATATTTCGAAGGTCTAAAACTATTCTGGGATTTGGAAGGTCTTCACCTAACACAGCATAGAACGAACGGACTCTTTCAAGGACGTTACTACGAATATTCAAAAAAATTCGTCGTCGAATAGAGTGTGGAATTTCGAACGTTGATGTTTTCTGTGACTGAAGTTAATTATGTTATGAGTTATGGGGGGAAATTTCTGATTCGTCAGCCGACGCGTATTACATCCACTTCAGCTACATGTATTGACAATATTATTACAAATTTGGATCGGGGAAACGCAGAGGTCACGGCGTCTCATTTGTCTGATCACATGCGCAGATATTCTCATTCCCACTTAAGCAAATAAATTCTAAGAAAATCAGGAAACAAATCCGTCAAATAAACGATTTTAGTATGGGTCTATTTTTGCAGAAACTATCGGAGGTTAGTTGGACTAACATTTAAATGATAGCACAACTGATCCCGAGTCCCTTTGGGAGAATTTCTTCCATATATATAAGAAGATTTTCGATGAGTCATTTCCACTGATCAATCTAACTGTAAACAACGAAGGTAAAATTTTGAACATACATAAGCATTATCCTGAAATCATCGAGTTAAAAAAACGATTAGATATATTGTTCACAAGTTCAAGGATAAATCTCAAATATCAAAATGAGTACAAGAAAGAAAAGTTTCGATATGAGGAAAAACTTAAGAACCTGAAACAAGAATATTTTCGCGACAAATCATTAAGTCAGATAATAAATCTAAAACGGTCTGGCAGATTGTTAATGATCTTGCAGGTAGGAAAACTGTTAATGCCAAATATGATAGCACATCTGATCCGCAAGTTCTTGCTGACTCTTTCAATAAGCATTTCGCAAATGTAACTACAAATAGACAAAATCCCCCCTCGCGTGATTGGATTGATTCCAGCATCAAAAAGAACCCAAATTCCTTTTACTTGTTCGACATGAATGAAAATGAAATTTGTCAATTGGTCAGATCCCTCAAGAACACTCGGTCATCTGGATACGATGAAATACCAATGACGGTAGTGAAAGCGTCCATACACTTAATTGCCCAGCCATTGGCTCACATAATCTATGCCTGTTACAAAGAAGGGATCTTTCCTAACAGTCTCAAGATCGCAATAGTGAAACCTTTGTATAAAAAAGGCGACAACTCAAAACTTGATAATTATCGCCCCATAAGTTTGCTCGCATCATTTTCAGAAGTTTTCGAAAAGGTTCTAGCTACTCGTGTGAACTTTTTTCATAGGTTCAAGATAATAAGAGTAAATCAACATGGTTATCTGAAGGGTAAAGGTATTGAAACGGCAATTTTTGAGTCAACTCGATCAATCATGAGCGCTTTGGAAGGTGGACAAATCCCG
This sequence comes from Coccinella septempunctata, assembly GCF_907165205.1. Lineage (NCBI taxonomy): Eukaryota > Metazoa > Arthropoda > Insecta > Coleoptera > Coccinellidae > Coccinella > Coccinella septempunctata. The sequence goes on from NC_058196.1 coordinate 11,281,060, forward strand.
TTAGGAATTTTTCTCGATTTCTCCAAGGCATTTGACATAGTTGACCATCAGATACTATTGGATAAGTTGGAGGATTATGGTATAAGAGATAAGCAATTGGACCTCTTTCGAAGTTTCTTGAAGGAAAGGGTACAGAGAGTGGAGATAGAAGTTGTTGGGAAAACGTTCTTGTCGTACGACGAGTTATTAGAGAACGGTGTGATCCAGGAAAGTATACTTGGCCCATTACTCTTTTTAATTTATATGAATGACCTCATCTCATCTGTAACATTTGCGGATGATACAAGCTTTATTGTTCGAGAAAACGATGTAAGTTCGGTTGCTTTATCGGCTAAACTAACAGCAGCGTCTGTATATGAGTGGTGTCAAAGAAATAGCCTTATATTAAATGTCACCAAAACACAATGCATGTTCTTTTCAGCAAATAGAAAGCCTACTAATTATCCGAATTCGATCGACCTTCTGGATCACACTGTTTCAGTTTCTTCTAACACTAGATTTTTAGGCGTGATTAGAGATTCAAATTTGACTTGGAGTGAACACTTAGCGTGTCTCAAACAGAAACTACTCTCGGTCGTGTATTCTTTGAGAGTTATGGCCAGGCAAGTAGATCAAAATGTATTAAAGATACTTTACTTTGCTAATTTCCAAGCACTACTAACTTTTGGAATCATTGCTTGGGGAGGGAGTACTGGAGTCGATCAAATATTTATCATTTATCATTCAAAAATCGGCTATCCGAGTGATTTATGGTCTATCTTACAGACAGTCTTGTCGTGGTCATTTCAAAAAGAACAAAATTTTGACACTTACTGGCCTTTTCATCTACAGGTGTCTCTTATTTTTTCATAAAAATAGAGAAATTTATTTTAGTTCATATGAAAACATAAATAAAACCAGGCGCATGTTCCCTTTGCATTATCCAAAACATAATTTAACGCTAACTGAGAAAAATGCAGAGTATATCTGTATTACCCTTTTCAATAAAATTCCTAAGGTTATCCAAACTATAAAAATTTTCAAGTCCTTGAAATCTAACTTGAAACGATTTCTAATAGAAAGAGAACCCTACAGCATTCAGGAGTTCTCTCATCTTGATCTGAGCGCTCTTTATTTACTTGTAGGTTAAGATTTTGTACTTTGTTTTCCTTGACGTTATCTCTTCACATAATGTATATGTTAATGAGAATAAATAAATCCATCTATCTATCTATCTATTCGAAAAAATTGAGGGATTATTCTGAAATTTTAACTTAAGTCGACATTTTTAACATCAAATATTGAGGTTCGGAGAAAAAAAACTTGTGTGATCCATCAACAAATTTCGAAATGTTTGCTTTCATCGCAGAATTAATCTTTATATCACCTCTGTTTGAAGTCGCAATATTCTTAAATGAATAATTTTTTCAATATGTGTGACATATTGTGTCAACGGAGACTCCAGCCGGTCCAGATGAAACCTGGAGAGAGGTTTGTGTATCTTCTATCATCACACTTTCAATTATCATTATTGAATATTCGATCTGCGGTTGTCGTCTTGGGTCGACCACTTCATTTTTTCCCTTGAACACTACCTGTTTCCTGCAGAACGCTAACACGCCGGAAAAAATTCTGCAGATTAATGATAAATCTACAGCAACATTGGGATACTTGAGACTGAAATCGCTGAGACATTAATCAATGGAATATTTCTGCTTTCCCACCATTTTTGAAGTTAGTCTCCATAAAACATGTTTTTTGCTAAAAGATATAGGTAGTTCATAATTCACTGATAATTTCAATAAAACAACAATCCAGAACCCTAACTTGACAGTTCAGTTTGAAATTTGTTCAACAGCAAATAGGAATTACGTTCAGACACAGATGATCGACATTTAAAATTTCATAGCCTACTGAACGATAACCTACCTCAAGAATCTCCAGTTAAAAACAGAATTCATATATTCACTCATATATCTTCAATAGAGAAGACGCTCCCAAATGCAACTATTGCAATGCACATATCTCAGTTGAGCATATTTTAGACCAATTACACACCAACAGAAAAACCCACGATGTTCCTCAGAAGATAGAGGATGCCCTCAACATTGAAATTCCTCAAGTGCTGTGAATAGCCTGACCCTCATTAAGGATCTTGATATAAAAATATAATATTATAGTTAAAAACTTATTGTTATGTAATAATTTAATGTACCATGAACGCTAATGAGGTCATTGTCGAAGCGTGTATTGAATAAAAAAACGGCATTCAGTAGTTCTCAATTGATGCTTTCAATTTTGTACGTAAAGCCTCGATTTTCTTTTTGAATTGAAGCTATAGGACGTTTTGATGTCAAACCGTCTGTTTTTTCTCAATTTCGTTGGTTTTTTATGAGAAAAAAAAATCAAACTTTAGTGTTTATAAAACTTGTTATCACATTTCTTTTTTGACGATATTTCAACATATACACAATACGTCGTCAAGATGTCGGCGAGTGAATATGAATGTGATCCTTCCACAAATAAATTGAACACGGAGGAAGTAAAACAAAATATCTGCAACCAGTGCAATAAAAAAGTGTTGGACCCTAGGATTTGTATAAAGTGCGACGCAACGTTACATAAAGCGTGCTGGAAAAAGTCCAAAAAATGGTCGTCTTGTATGCACGTTTCGAGCACCGATGGAAAAAACAAGATCTGTATCAACGCCTATAAATGACCGTAAGATTGAAAACGATTATCTGAAAATGCAAGTAAAACTGCTTAGTGATTCATTAGAAGAAGTCAGGAACAAAAATCTTATTTTGATGCAAAATAACGATCTCCTTATCCAAAGAATCAAGTATCTAGAAAATAACACGGGACAAAAAACATATAAACATGCGTTATCTTCCAACAAGCATAAATTGTCACTCAGCCTACAAAAAACAGAGACAGTAAAATCACCTGCCGCAACTCCGTCAGTTTCTGTGTCTGCGGCGTCTACGTCACTTTTGGAGGCAACAGATAACAGTGATGTAAACAAAGACCTAACCAAGAATGAAAATGAAAATGATAAATTATTATGGAGTACAGTTGTTCACAGGGAGAATAAAGAGAAACCCGCATCAACTCAATCTATAGAGAATAAACGCACACCACTCAATCAAAACCAACACAAGAAAATAGTAACATGTACTGGATCTACAAAAACGAATACAAATGTTGAAGGTGCCTTGAAGAAAAAATGGACCTACGTGGGTAGAATAGCTGGTGCAAATATTTCCGAGTCGGATATCAAGAACTATCTTTCTGATCTACAAGGCAGCGAAATGATCGAGGTTAAGAAACTACCCACAAAAGGTGAGAACTCGGCTTTCAGTATCGGTACTCCTGATGATACACTTTTTGGCAATCTGAATGATCCTAATTTCTGGCCAACCGGAGTCATCCTGCGGGAATTCAATTTTCGAAATTTCTTCCGGAAACCGCCAAAAGAAATATCACGGTAGATAAAACGATATGCCTTTTCCATCAAAATATACAGGCAATAGGAACATCATTCCTAAGATTAGAACGTGTACTGCTGAACCACCAAGTGAATATAGCCTGTATTACGGAATCGTGGCTCAAAAGTTATATATTTGATTCTGAAATTATAGACATTGAAAATTATTCTATATTCAGGAGGGATCGATCGGATAGTTGCTCTTCAGGAAGGGAGGGAGGTGGTGTTTTTGTAGCAATTCGAGACGGATTTAATGTGACAGTTCTGCCCGATTTCAACAGCGATGCGGAAGATCTATGGCTGTTACTTACTATAGGAAATGTTAGATTGTATATATGTTGTGTATATTTACCACCAGGGGACGAATATGCTTTGTCGTCATTTGTAAATGAATTAGAAGTTAACAAAGGTAACATTCAGGATTGTACACTTTTGATTTGTGGGGACTTTAATTGTTCGACTGTGAGTTGGGTGGGCGATGAATCTGAATCTTTCTTGGTATCATCAAATGTTGAGAGCAAATATAATAATTGATGCATTAGCTTTCGCAGAGCTGATGCAATTTAACGACATTCCTAATTCCTTAAACAGAGTGCTTGATCTTGTACTTTGTAATAAAAGTAAGATAAAGGGAATTTCTCGAGCTGAAATGCCTCTCGTGAGCGAGGATTCTCACCATCCCTGTCTGGAATTTTTGTTGGATGTCAATAGGGAGAGATACTTGTTAAATAGTTGTCAGGATAAGTTACTGAATTATAAACGTGCTGACTATTCTGAAATAAATCGGCAAATTTCTGATGTTGATTGGCAGTCTATTTTGATAAATGATGATGTTGACAATGATGTTAATACGTTTTATGATGTTCTAAACCATATTCTAATAAATAATGTACCTAAGTTTAAGAAAGAACACAACTATCCGCTCTACTATTCACATAAGACTATTGATTTAATTAAGAGAAAAAATAAATATAATGTAAAGTGGAAAGTTTATAATAGTCCGGGAGATTTGATGAGGTTTCGAGAACTACGGACGCTCTCCAAGCGTTCTATGAGGATAGATTTCGACAATTAGTTAAATGTTGTAGAGTCTGAGCTCTCAGTTAATTCAAAGCGGTTATTCAGTTTCATCTCGACTAAGAAAAAACATGGTAAAATTCCATGCCAAATGTATCTAGGCGGTATTCGCGCTTCATCGGCAGCGGAGATTTCAGAATCGTTCGCAACCTTTGTGGAAGGTGTCGAATATTGTCCCTGTATTCAAGGGAGGTCATAAGCATCCCGTAGAAAATTATCGTCCTATTAGCATGCTCTCAGCTCTACCGAAATTATTCGAACCCTTAATTTATAGGTATATTTTCCATCATGTCAAAAATTTGATAATTGATGAACAACATGGATTTATGCGAGGAAAAAGTATTGAAACAAATTTGATTTGTTTCCTGGAGAGAATACAGCAGAATCTTGTCTCTCGTATTCAATTTGATACTGTATACACAGATTTCTCTAAGGCATCCGATAAAATATCTCACACTCTGTTGTTTCGTCTTCTTGCTGAGGTAAGTATTTGCGGTAATCTTTTGAGGTGGGTTGAATCCTACATATTGAACCGTTCTCAGTACGTCACTATTGAAGGTTGCAGATCGAGAATGTTCAGGAATACATCTGGTATCCCGCAGGGCACTCATTTGGGTCCACTGCTATTTTTAATATATATTAACAACATCAGTAGCTGTTTTCAATTCTCTAAATTTCTCCTCTACGCAGATGACTTAAAGTTTTTCAGGACTATCGTTACTCTTCGGGACTGCCTAAGATTGCAGAAGGATCTCGAGAGACTCCAACAGTATTGTAGAGAGAACTCCTTGTTCCTGAACTTCGAGAAATGTTGCAAAATATCTTTTTCCAGGAATGCCCAGATTGTTGACTTTAGCTATTCCATAAATAATACAGGCATCAAATCGGTGGTGAGTGTTTCGGATTTGGGAGTGGTTTTGGACTCTAAGCTCTTGCTCGATCAGCACATTGAAAATGTTGTAAATGATGCAAATAAAATGCTGGGCTTCGTGGTTCGCAATAGTACACAGTTTAGGGAGAATAAAACACTCCTCACACTCTACTATTCATTTGTTCATAGTAGGTTGAATTTCGCCTCTTGCGTGTGGAATCCAAGATATGAATATTACATAGAGCGCTTGGAGAGCGTACAGAATAGGTTTTTGCGATATTTGGCATACAGGAATAGAATTGTTATACTTAATTATGATTACACTGACATACGACGAAAATTTAATATGTTGAGTTTGTTCAATCGGAGAAGGCTGACGGATGTCTTATTCGCATGTAAAGTTGTGAAAGGGGAATTTGAGGTGTCTGAAATTTTACATTTTTTTTTCTCTCAAGATTCCGGTTGTGAATTTGAGATGCTTTGGTACCTTTCAAATAAACACAAGAAATACAAATTCAGCACAGAACTCCCCGGCATATAGAATGATGATGACGTGTAATACATTATGTTCCGGAGTTGATATTTTTCATGTCTCATTGTTAAGAATAAAGAAAGTGGTAATGGCTGATCTAAAGGCATCGGGGCTGTGATTGTTATCGATTAGTTTTCAAAATAGTTAATTTTGTTGTTGCACACTTGTTTATTTCTTTACTTGGTGCGTTTATTTACTTAGTACGTAGTATATTTTCTGTATAGAGGGTGGATTGTATATGGTGGGGGTTAGATGATGTAAGATCTTTTTATGTTTGAAAAATTTACAAATATGTGAATACTCTATTGGGCGGATGCCTGTTTGTATTCTTTGTTTCAATAAATAAATAAATAAATAAATGAACATTGGAAATCTGAGGAGGAACTGAAAAACTATGTACTTGTAGCAGTGACGGCTCGTGCCCATAAGGTGTGGGTCGGCCAGACCCAGGATATACAGGGGAATATCCTGAAATAAAATTAATATCTATTTTTTCAACCAATAACTGAAAATGAAAACGCGGAATCCCACCATAATCTCTGTTTTTCTAAAATTAAATATTGATATATTTTTTGTCGATTAAGTTTCTAAAGATAAGTTGGATAGGGTTGCGGCTAAGGGATGGAAAAAAATATTCAATTTTATTTTCCAAAAATAACTGCAATCAGAAATCAATTGACATGTTTTTCAGCCTTTCAGCTTGATGTTAAGTTATTTGTTGAGAAATTACTCATTGATAGAAGAAGAAGGTAATTGAAAAGCAATTGGTGGGTTTCAGTGTCTTCATTTTGAGTGGTTGATAAATATTGAAGAAATATTAATTTTATTCCAGACTTATGCCCCATCCTGTAGATATAGTCTGATTTTTTTTTATACAACAGTCAGTGTATAAAAGTTTCGTTTTCAATGCGATATAAAGGCTTGTTTTTGGAGAAAGAATGTACTACACTTCTTTGTTTTTGCCCAGCTTTTGAATAATAGTTTTATTCTTTTTCGGGGTCTCTCTGTGAATACCGATAACAAATTTGTTACAACACAAAACATCAACGTCAATACGAATCAAAATTTTAAGTTCACTGAAACATCTACAATTTTGATTTTAAGTGAAAATGTACTGATTTTTCCTTTCTTTATTTCACCATTCTTCCTTCTACTGTCACATGATCTTGTGACAGGATGCAAAGTTTGTTTCGATTTGCTACTACTCCAATTATTCAACAATTAAAGAAATTTAGAATCCACTCAGATTATCAAAATTTACGAAATGAATCGAAGAAAACTGATAAACACGTGCACCCCTTTCTCTTATTCTACGACACTGACCTAATTCAATTCATAATATGGGAACAGCGACGCGGATGCGATTCTTATATCCCCACTCCGAGGCTCGGCCGGCCGACCTACGCGTATTCAAGAAGCTTCGAAATCACCGTGCTCTTATAAATGCACTAGGAATTACGAATTTTAATGGTCAAAAAATCACTAAACTACTCTTATACGGTCGGAATACCCTTTTTCAAAAATTAACTATTCATTTAATAATAAAAAAATCTAACTATAATTAGGGATATATTATATTTTCATTAACTAAACTACTCTTAAAAGGTGCGAATACGCTCTTTTCTAAAATAGACATAATATTTAATGATTAACTATTCCTTTGATAATATAATATCTTAGAATAGACAATGAGGAAATCTAGAAATATGACAACTAAACGACCAAACCATAGCAAGGTAGGCCCAACTCGTGCTGGCCGACCGTGTATGTATCTAGCAGAGACGTAATACGATGTTCAACTTGGTGATAACTGCGTGCGACGTAGGTGCTGTATAGTACAATACTTGAAGCGATTCGCTGGGCTACTGCGGCTGGCCGACCTAGCGTGTAGCGTGTTTATCGTAAGGAAAGAGAACTTCGAAATAAACTAACTTAGGGCGACAGGGGCGTCACGTTGATCGAAATAGTTTGTCGTACGTATTACTAGGGAATTAATCGAGAATTTAATATCGAAATTAATCATTTGGAATAAGTTTTGAAGAATAAAATAATTATAATTATTTTCCATTTCTCGATTATTTTTGGGTCGGCCCGGTCGACCCTGCATACCCGGACGAGCCGTCATTGACTTGTAGGGTATAAAATAGCCACGTCATTTGCAGGGAGAAAGGTCATCACGTTGGATGCGCAATCTATGTCGAAGAGTTTATAGAATGCTTGGATAGACTTGATTTCAAATCGTTGAATTTACCTAACTGGTTTGAATGCTGTGCTACTCAATTAGTTATTGATGATATTGAGTATATTATAATTTGTATTTACAGGCCGAACACTACACCTAGCATTGATATCTCTTTTGAGAAAATTAACATATTGCTAGAACAATGCCTTATTGAAAAAGCCAATGTAATAATGGCAGGTGACATCAATATAGATATTCTATCCCATTCTAAAGAGTCTAAAATGTTTCTAGGAATTTTAGATGAATTTGATATGAAGATAACCACAAGAGAACCCACTAGAGTAAATGCATCTCTAGACAATGTCGTTACCAACGAAAATACCACAGTTATTGAGGAACACCTATCGGATCATTCAGGTCAGAAATTCATATTCAGTTCTACTTCACTCTTGAAGAACTTACAATCAAAACAAAAACAACTCAGACTTTACTCTGAAGAAAACCACCTAGTTTTTAAAACGCTTTCAGAAGACTTGGATTGGTCAAATCTATACAAATTACCTGAGAAAGAGGTGGATCAAATGTGGAAGTAATTTTTTGATAATTTCAAAACTAATTTTGATATAGCTTTTCCGCTTAAAATGATAGATGTTAAGAAGAGAAGGAGAATAAAGACGACCATAGAGATACAATCACTAAAACATGAGCTGGATATATTGTTCATCCTATCCAGATATAAGCCTGAATTATTAGACCAATATAGGAAGCTGAACAGAGAGACTTATAATGAAGTCATTGACAAAGCAGACAACAAGTTGAAAGCTGTATGGAATATCATCAAGGAGGTAACAAACAAACCCAAAAAGCCTACTTATAAACTCCCTTCAAAATACATTGATCTCAATTGAAATCAATTGAGTTTTTACAACTGGCAAAAGACTTCAACAATCACTTCCAACATCGCATCCAGTATGAGTTCTGCATCCACACCTGAATTTGTAAGTAACAGAGATCATTCAAAATCTTTCTACCTATTTGAAGTCGATAAAAACGAGATATTATCAACTGTAGGTCGAATGAAGAATAAATTTTCCTCAGGATATGATGGTATCCCTTTCACTGTGGTCAAACATCATATTTCGTTTATAGCAAACCCACTTTGCTTCATCATAAATGCATCCTTCAAAGCTGGAATTTTTCCCGAAGCATTGAAGATATCTGTAGTGGAGCCCTGTTACAAGAAAGGCAACCTTGATAATCTTTCCAACTACAGACCGATAAGCTTGATTACATCTTTTGCTAAAATTTTCGAGAAAATTCTTTTGGCAGAATGCTGAAGTTCTTCAGAAAGTTTAACCTCTTGTCTAATAAACAGCATGGATTCACCAGTGGTAAATGTACAGAAACAGCAGTGTCCGAGTTTACACAGAGGATTTTCTCATCCCTTGAACAGGACAATGTTGCAGCTGGATTATTCATCGATCTTTCTAAAGCTTTTGACTGCGTTGATCACAAAATACTACTTCAGAAACTAGCAGAAAAGGGAATTAGGGGTATTCCATTGAAGCTGATTTCAAGTTACTTGTCAGAGAGAAAACAGGTGGTTATGTTGGATGTAGGAGATGAGGTACTCTTTTCTTCCGAGGTAAAATTATCGGTGGGGATTCCACAAGGTACTATCGCAGGTCCGATATTGTTTGTTGTCTATGGTGATGACCTTCCAGATACCTTGGAGAAAGAAATGACCGCTGAACACTCAGAAGTCTGTGCCTTGGAGCGGGTGAACACCTCTGAACACTTAGAAGTAGATACCTTCTTGTACGCTGATGACACTAATGTTCTTATTTCATCCCATAATGTGGAACAGCTGACAAATGGCCTGAAAACTGCTGTCTCAACGATAAAGCATTGGTGTTGTCGCAATGCACTGACACTAAATTCCGAAAACCCTACAGGGTAATTGTCCCTGACAGAGACCTATGGTCTACATCAAACAGGCTTCTTGAGCCCGAAGGTCCCACTTGGTTCACCGATGGCTCTGTGATGCCCACAGGAACTGGAGTGGGAATTGTGGGACCTCGTTTCAATCTATCCATCCCCCTAGGGAAGGACTGTTCCATAGTGAAAGCGGAACTGTATGCTGTTCTAGCCTGCACACTGGAGAATATCCGCAGAGGGTACTCCGGAAAACACATCTATATTTGTTGTGACAGTCAGGGAACTCTGAAATCCCTTTCTGAGGAAAGGGTTAACTCACACCTAGTAAAGGAATGCAGAGAGGTTCTGCGGGAGCTAGGTTCTGATAACATTGTGAAAGTTATCTGGTGCCCGGCTCACGCAGGACTTCCGGGGAACGAGAAGGCAGACAAACTTGCAAAGCAGAGAGGCCGCTCAGCTTTTGTAGGTCCGGGACCGGCGCTGCCTATCTGTCGTACATCTGTCAAGAACTTTTTTAATAGTTGGCTGGACAGGAAATTTTTCTCTGGATGAAGCATAAGAGGTGGTCTCAGACAGTCGAGGCTTCTCATTGAGAGACCATCCTCTGTGCCTGAGGTCAAAAAACTCTTAGCTCTTGAGAGGAAACAACTGAGTCTAGTGACTGGAGCAATGACTGGCCATTTGTTTAACAAACACTTAAATAGAATGGGACTGACTAGCCGTTCCCTGTGCCGCTGGTGCAGGAGCACGGAGGAAACGGTTGAACACATTTTGTTCTTCTGTATCAACCTTGAGGACTTAAGGATGACACATCTAGGAAACAGAACACCCACAACTCCTATGGTGAGAAGGACACCTCTCTGTCGACTTGTGGCATTTTTGTCAGCATGTCACAGAGTTTAAGTCTCTCCAACTACAAGCGGACGAACAATGGGTCACGAGGTCTCAGTTCAGCCCGGTGGGGCACCGCACGTAGAAGAAGAAGAAATTCCGGAATAACAAATGTAGTATACTCCTCCAATAACAGGTCCAGCATCACGTACCCCGAAAGTGTCAGAGTGGATGATGATGATATAGCTACAAACCCAAATACAAGACTTCTCGGAATATCAATTGACAGATATTTAAATTGGGGTCCACACTGTGGAACAATGGTACCAAGGCTCAACTCAGTGATATATACACTCAAGGCTATTGAAAACTGTATAGATCTTAACATATCGAAGACCATTTATTATGCTAACTTACAGTCAATATTATCCTATGGTATTGTTTTTTGGGGTTCTAGTTCACAGGCTGAACATATTTTTATAACTCGAAAATATGCAATGAGAACGATGTTTAATATTAAATTCAGATCATCGTGTAGAAGTTTTTTTAGAGCAAATAACATTTTAACAGTGCCTGGTTTGTATATCTACAGAGTGTTATTGTTTTTTCGTAAATATTCCCACTATTTTGAAATGTACAAAAATGATAATGTAACAAGAAGAATACATGAATATTTTTATCCATTTCATAGGTATTCTAATACAAAACGTGGCACACTATACATGGGAATCAAGTTGTACAATTCACTTCCTAAGTCCATTAAAAATATTTTAAAGTGCGAGCCATATCGTAAGGCAATATATATGTTGATATTGAAGTGTGAACCGTATACTCTCACCGAATTCAGAGAGGCTTGTAGTGTACATGTGTGAGGGTTGAATTTATCTTTTCTTTTTTGTGACATGTTTTCATTTTGTTATCTGTATGATGATAATTCTGAAAATAAAATTATTATTTTTTATTTTATAATATATTTTTATTTCGATAAAAATAGCGGCGGGGCGACATCGTCGATTACATCTTTCATATATTGCAATTCCGCTTAAACTGCAGTTGATATACAGCCACAGCTGCACTTTAAAAACATCGATGGTATTGCAATCACTGTACAGCAAGCTGCACTTCAAATGCAGCAGTTAAGTGCTAAAAATGTACAGCAATTTGTGCTTTAAATGTAGTATGCACTTTGCAAAATCTGCACAGCTAGCTACACTTCAAATGCAGCAGTTAAGTACAAATAGTGTACAACTAGCTGTATTTTATATGAAGTTTGGTCACTGCAAAAACTGTATAGGAAGCTGTATTTTATATACAGTAGTCACTGTGCTCAAACTGTACAATAAGCTGCACTTTATATGCAGTAGTCCCTGTGCAATAACTGTACAGAAAGCTGTATTCTATATACAATATTCACTGTGCTCAAACTGTACAGAAAGCTGCACTTTAAATGCAACAATAGCTGTGCAAGAACTGTACTGTGCATTTTGAATGCAGCAGTCATTGTGCAGTAACTATATCGTTACTCAGTAACATATAACCCTAGCAGCTACCTACGACAATCGCCGAAGCAGCGTAGTTCGTGCCTGCTATAAACGCCGGTTACGTCGACGGTATAGAGTAGTGCGTCGCCGGTGGCGCCATCATTTGGTATATGCTGCACCGCAATAGACGTGTATGCTACCCTGTGATCGCAACCGTCGAGAGCAATGATGCCATTGTTTGGCTACCTCTCGTACCACCATGGTGAGATGAAGTATTCTTCTACCATGGGTACAACTACGCCGCTACAATAATCCATATTTTGGTAATGAAAGGAGTTTTCAATTATTGAATTAAATCTGTTTATGAAATGTCTCTTTTGCCTTCATAACGCCCAACGACTGACGTTAAACGTTCCAACTTCCAACAAAGGACAGACGTTTCGGGCATAATGGTCAATAACGTACTCTACCGATCGTACCTTCCTATACCGGACGCATTGCAGCATTACAGAAACTGTGCAGTTAATTTTTATCAAATACTGCATTTTCAGACTTCAGAATTGAAAAATGGAGAATTATCATTATTGAAACTTTGCAGTAACTTTATTTCAAATGCTCCATTTTTGAAATGAAGAATTGCAAATACAGAAACTGCGTAGTCACTGCATATCAAAAATTGCATTTTAAAATGCAGAATTATCAATACAGAAACTGTACAGTAACTAAATATCAAATACTGCATTTTTAAAAACAGAATTATAAATACAGAAGCTATGCAGTCCCTGTATGTCAAAAACTGCATTTTCGAAATGCAGAATTATCGATACAGAACCTATACAGGCACTGTATTTCAAATAATGCATTTTTGAAATGCAGAATTATAAATACAGAAAGTGTGCAGTCACTATACATCAAAAACTGCGTTTTGAAAATGCTAAATTATCAATACAGAAACTGTGCAGTTACAGTATATCCAAAAATGCATTTTGAAAATGCAGAATTATCAATACAGAAACTGTGCAGTTACTGTACATCAAAAACTGCATTTTGAAAATGCGGAATTATCAATACCGAAACTGTGCAGTTTCAGTACAACAATCTCTGTGCTGCATTCTGGTGGCACTTGTAGTGCAGTATTTGTACAGTTGCTGTATATTGTGTTTGTTGTGGTTGTTCTAAACGAAGTAGTTACATATCTACCATCACATTCTATTTCAAGGCATATCCGAAGAAAATACTAAACTCCAATCTGGATTTAATATTAGAAAGAGAAGAGATGTAAATCATGTTGATATTCAGTAAGTGACATCGGCAAACTCAAAACTAAATATTTTCTGTTGATCAGTGTCACAGAAATCTAACACCGTGAAGCCTCACGATAAAGAAACAGGAGCAGTAAAACATTTCTGCCAGGAGAGCCAGAGAAGAGCAACTAAACCACCTGGGTCCCAATTCTCGAATGTGTAGGAATTAGATCCTATAGGAACATGATCCCATGCTTTCAGTTCCCATAGGAAATCATAATTTGACGTGGTACCTATTCTCGAATTCGAAGGAATAGTTTTTCCCATAGGATTGACAGAGTGAGGTTTTTTTTTGTGTAGCAGGGGGAAAATCTGCAAAACAGACGAACACACCCTCTGCTGAGGGGGAACATTGTGGGGATTCTCACTCTTTGAGCTCGAGACCCACTAAAAACCCTTAACTGCTTCTTCATAGGTTCCGGGCATTTTGCCTATTAACCAGTTGACTCTTATGGTTGCTGGACTCTCACACGATCATAGTCGTGTTGATAGTTGTATGCTGCCTATAGCTTTTATAGGTTAAGCTCTTCTTTGGTTACATTTAAATCCTTAACTGATCTCTCGGTCTTCGGTGGTAGGTTTTTGACATTCTAGCTTCTTGCGTTGGATCGTAGTCGACTAATCTTCGTAGTTCCTCATTTGGATGTTGTTTGGCTTTGTCGAATATCCTTTCCGCCTTTCTCTTCATAAATTCTGTAACTTGTTCCTATTCCAAGTCCTTGTAGATTTGTTTGTTCCCAACAAACCAGGGCACGTCCATCGCCATTCTAAGGAGTTTATTCTCAGTGGCCTGTATTCTCTTGATGTGGGTCTTGGCTGCGAAGCCCCATGCCGCCGATCCATATGTGAGTTGTGGTCGCGCAATAGTTTTAATCATCGTCAACTTGATGTTCTTATTCATATGACTTCTTCTGCATATGAGTGGATAAAGTTTACTCATTGCGGCTTTTGTTTTATCAACAGCACATTTGATGTGGTTTTTCCATGTAAGTCCTCTGTCAAGCGTCACTCCTAGGTATGTTGCTTCATTTTTCCATTCAATCTCTTCTCCATCAACATCAAGGTTTTCTTCCATCCTCAATCTTCTCTCTTGCAGTAATATTGCTTGAGTCTTTCTTCCATTGATTTGTATTTTCTATTTGATGCACCATTTGAGTAATTCATCAATGGCTTCCTGCAGTCTCCGGTGTATGATCTCTGGGAGTCGATGTCTGAACGCTATTCCTGTGTCATCTGCGTACAAGGTGAGCATATTTCTAGCATTCTTCGGGATATCATAAACGTATATTACGTAAAGCAGAGGTCCAAGTACCGATTCTTGAGGCACTCCCGCTTCCAATTGTCTGGTTTGAGAGGTTGCTCCATCTATCTTCACAAAAAAGTTTCTATTTCTCAGATAGTTCCTTATAATCTTGCATAGCTTGGTCGAATATCCTGCTTTTTTCATCTTGTAGATCAGGCCTTCGTGCCATACTCTATCAAAAGCTCTCTCGATATCCATCAGAACTAATCCTGTGGCCTGTTTGGTCTGCATTCCTTCGGTGACGTATTCTATGAGCCGTAGTAATTGGAGTTCAGTCGAGTGTTCTCGTCGAAATCCAAATTGTTCGGGTGGAATTATCTTCAACATTTCTGTTTCCTCATTCAGCCTTTTGTCGATAACCCTCTCGACGACTTTTCCTAGTGCTGAAAGTAGGCTGATTGGTCTATAGTTTTGAGGAAATTTCCGTTCCTTTCCAGGCTTGTTGAAAACTATCATTTCTGCAGTTTTCCATCTCTTTGGGTAGTATTCGGTCCTCATCACTCCGTTTGTTATATTCGTCAAGGCTGCTATTCCTTTTCTAGGCAATTTCTTCAACATAAAATTCGTTATCCTATCTTCTCCAGGTGCTTTCCGGTTTTTCAGTTTCATTATGATCTCTGTGATTTCTGATGGTGAAGCCGGTTTTGGAATGATTTCGGTTTCTGGTGGTTCCATCATCAGTTCTTCGTTTGCCTCCACTTCTTCTTCTAGATCTTCATTGTCATCATCATTTCTGTAATTTATTCTGGCTTCTCTCTCAATTGAGTCGGCAAGTGCTTCAGCTTTTTCTAGTCTCGTATATACCATTCCGTTTGCTCCATGCAATGGAGGTTTAACTGTCTGTTCTCGTCGTAAGCGTTTTTGCATTTTCCAAGCCGAGTGATCTATTGTATTCAGTTCCCTTAATCTCTGGTGCCATCTGTTATTACGCAGTTCTGTTAAAGCATTTTTCAATATCTGACTATGCTTATTCAGTTTCTTCTTGTCTTCTTCTCTTTTTGTTGTAGAGTGAGGTTTGTCGATGATAGTGTCTTGTCCATAGAGAAAGGGAAAGAGGAGAGTAGTCAATTCAGTGTTATTCATGGGCGACACGTTTAGTGGCGCCCCCCTTGGCTACTGGATAAACTAATCCGAAAAAATTTGCGCGGGAAATTCAAATAACGGCCTCGTTTTTGAAATAATATTCACCAAGTTCGAAAAATACACTCCGTCGCCTCTCTCTACTTCTATTGTTCTTTTTATCGAGTTTATTATTTTATGAGTTTATTTATTATATTTGTCATGATAATCAGTTATTTTCACTGAGTTTGCAACGCAGCTCGTTCCATGTGTAGATGGCGACCAGCCAGGCAAGGCACATTTCTAAAAATTCAATGAATGAATATGTTCCTAATCTTGAATTCCGAAAAATATTGATTCGCGAAACTGTCGAAATGAGAACATAAACGTCAAACGACCCTAATCCCGATTCTCGAATGTGTAGGAATGCTATCCTATAGGAAAAAAATGACATTTTCCATGGAATTTTCAAATTCTGTATTCTCGAACTGAAGTATGGGAACATATTGCTTTACATTTCATTGGAACTGCTTCCTATGGTTTTTTCTATGAGAATGAGCTTTTTCCAGTGGGAAAATCAATAATATTTGACGTTACAGGGTCATTTGACGTTTATGATTTCATTTCAACAGTTTCGTGAATCAATATTTTTCGGAATTTAAGATTAGGAACATATTCATTCATTCAATCTTTTAAATTGTGCCTGGCTGGTCGCCATCTACAAATGGAACGAGCTGAGTTGCAAACTCCGTCACAATAACTGATTATCATCAACAATCGCCATACACTTTTGAAATATTTTCTTCACAAACGTCGACAACAGAAAATATTCAAAGACTCTTTCAACTCAGGGAGCTCCAAAATGTGACGTGAGGAAAAGTAATCATCTCACCGTTTCGATTATTTCGGAATTATTTCCTCTGAATTTGGATGTTACAGTTTTATATCGAACATTTTCTTTTTATCACATTTTATGATTACTTCACCCCTTATACTGAAATATTTTCTTATGTTTGGGAGCAAAACAAACAGTAGAGAGAGAAAAATCAGCATATATATTATCATTGTAAACAAAATTATTATACAATAATTAAGGAACAGGAAGACTATGTTTCAGAGATTGGGCGTGAAAACCCTAAAAAGTTTATGAAGAAATGCAGAATCCTCCCAGAATAAATTTCAATCGTTAAATAAAACAAGAATCTGAATAATAAATGATTAAACGCAACAAGAAATAAAATTTCATCAAACTAATCTGAAAACTTAATGCTGACTTTATAATATATGTACATATATAATTATTTAGTACATGCCTTTTCGCCAATGGCCTAAGTCTCTCAAGTCCTCAGACGCCTTCATTATTTCAATGTGAAATTTTTTCTACTCCTTACTGATACTGGCCCCTCTTCGATATTTTTTATCCATTTTCTATCCATTTTTCTTAGCTGTTTTATGTATTATGAACAAGAAGTAATGAAAATATATCAAAACACATTGAACACAATATCATGAAGTTTTCATTCATTTAGTTCAATGACAAAATAACATAACCTCAGAACTACATACCACAGAATATGTTACATATTACAAACATAATTTACATATTTTTCATTGGTTTATTCGTTAAAGGACAAGACACTATCATCGACAAACCTCACTCTGTCAATCATATAGGAAAAACTATTCCATCGAATTCAAGAATAGGTATCACGTCAAATTATGATTTCCTATGGGAACTGAAACCATGGGATCAAGTTCCTATAGGATCTAATTCCTACACATTCGAGAATCGGGTCCCCTATAACGTCAAATTTTCCCACTGGAAATAGCTCATTCCCATAGAAAGCAGTTCCTCTGAAATGTAAAGGAATATGTTGCCATACTTCAGTTCGAGAATACAGAATTTGAAAATTTCATGGGAAATGTCATTTTTCTCCTATAGGATTGCATTCCTACACATTCGAGAATCGGGCCCCTGATGGAGAACCTATCAAAATAATTGAAAAAAAATTGTGAATGGTCAATCATCATATAAATGTTTTCTCAGTAGGAAATTTCATATTATTTGTGAAAGTATCAATAAACATACTTAAAATTATTGCCCTTTTCTCTATACCACACATGTCTTCGCTCAAGTGTAGCGTTCTACACTGTATATAGTTGTTTATTGTAGCTGGCTTTTTAATTCTTGAAAAGACCATCACATGAAAGATTTTTAAATGTGGTTGTACGTCATATGTACGTTCATATGTGTAGGTAGGTGAAGAACGTTGATCTCCCTTCCTTTTTCGTTCCCGTTCGATCGACTGAAGGTGTAACAGATTGTTACGATCATTGATTTCCCGAATATTATATTACTCTCTTATTATATTATAATACTCTCTTATAGTGTTTGAAAACCCTTATTCAAGGGGTAAGTATCTTTCAATTTTCAAGCAACTTTGATTTCTTACAAAGTCTCTTTTTTATTGCTTGATTGAAAATATAATTTCCGTTTTTACTTGGAATGCCTCCGCCATTTTATGTTATGCATGGAATGCTTTCAATATTAAAAATTTTCCTGCGTATAGGAATTATTTCATCCTGCTTGATGCACGCTTTCATATATTGTGTGATCATTTTATTTTTGTTGCACCTCCGTCCTGAAACAATTCGAATATGATTGCCTCGAGATATTTGTATGTTTTTCCTGTTAGAAAAAGTAAGCGAAATAATTACACGAGTGTTTTTTATATTTAGAAAATATTTTCTTTGTTGCTTTGAGACGGAGGTGTCAAGGAATTTATGCTGGCATTTTGCTTATGCATGAACTGTGCATTTCAGTTTTTTTTTTGGAGTTTATCTTCCCTGGTAGGAGCTAAGCCAATTTTTCCAAGTTCGGGACTGCTTCAAAACGTTTGACGTTCCTGACTTCACGGAGCTGACGATACGACTTCGTCCAATTTGCAGATCCTGCAGCCTGCAAAAGAACTTCGTACAATTTGCAGATCCTGCAGCCTGCAACAGAACTTCGTCCTGATTGGCAGTATATCAGTCTTCCCGTTACTCCATTTCAACAGGGAAGTAAATATTATGAAAATCTGGTATTTTCATCTATATGTGTGTACATATGATCTGAGACTTTTTTTAACTATAATTTGTAATTCTAGTATTTAGTATTTAGCTGTAAATATTTTTCTTGAATTCATTCTGGTACCAGGCTATTGATTGTATATTTTTATTTGTGAAGATAACACTTTTGTAAATAGACGAGTGATTTGTTCGACTGGGAGTTGTGTCATTTTCATTAGGGGAATTGTGTGATCAGGCTCACGACCCAATTACAACCGACTAAGCTCGGGCATTTTAAATGTTCTAATAGTCACAAGACTGTTACACAAGAAAATGAAATGCTTAAAAAAATTCACTTCAACGATTAATTTTTCTCTGTGTAGCCAGAACGCAAAGCAGGGGTCCTTTTATGTTCCCAAATCACGAGTAATTTCGGTGTATATAAAATCAGACCCTGGCGAATGAGATAATATTGTTGTTTTACACAACTCTCAAGTTTTTTTACATTAATGAGAATCAGAAGAAAAAAATTTCAGGTAGTATTTTTTTTTTATACGGAATCTTTTATTTTATCAGCACTTTGAAAGTTTCAAGTACGAGAAAAATATAGTTGATTTGATAACATTTTCGAAGAGGATTACAGTACAAAAATTGCTACAAATTAATAGAAAGTAAATCTACCGACAACCTCCCAAAAACATGGAGGATCAGCGGACTGGTAGAATTCCCGACTTTACTCGATAACTTGGTGGAAGCGGCAACGTTGATTTATTTTCTACCAGCTACCATCTTGACGTTTACTACCAGGGACTGCTGTTATCTCTCTTTTCTACCACCCCCCTCTTTCTCGTGGGTACTCCTCGATGCGGTGAATGGGGAAACCACGTGAAGGCCTGTCCATGTATTATTAGGTCTATGGAATGAAATGATTGTTGAAAGGAAAAAGTTTATTCTCATTAAGAAATAAGGTATTAGAGATTTTCTTCTTGCTAATTTTGAATCATCTATATTAGGAAACTTTTTCAGATCTGATCTATAAGTTAGGTGGTTATATTTATATATACACAACATGTTTTCAGGACTGAAGGGAATTTTCCTAATCCAAAGATGAATACACATAGTACAAACGTATCTACAGAAAAGCTATTGAGCGGCAATTTATATCCTGAATCGAGCATCATTGGTGCTACAAGAAAATTATGATTATGTGTATAGTGCACATTTCTCCGATTGAAGCCTTTCTTACTTAATGAATGATGCAATATCAAAAGAATTGTTGATTACATAACGAGTATCCTTATATCAGAAGTGGAAGGCTGGTTATCATGCATTGGATGTTGGGAAGTTATATTGATTTCCTGTCTTCCAATTGTGAATTCTGAATAATTATTTATTGCCGAAGTAGAAGGCATATTGAGGTCTGGGGCATTCTTGTTGAGTTGGGTTGAAAGAGTTTTAGAAATATCAAGTTTTTTTGAAAGAGACGCATCAACATATCCTTCAGCAACTGCTGAGCTCTTTCATCCTCCATGCCTCTTTAATGCCATCAAATCTTCTCCGCTGTTGGCTAGATGGGAAGCTCAGCTTCTACGGAAGCAATGTCCTGAAAATAGTTCTGGATCAGTCAAGTTTAAGAAATTGGCAATTTGTTTTGGCATTCCACCTACCTTATTTATGCAATAGGTTGCACTGTGCATTTTCCATTCTTAAAATTGATAAAAAAAAGATTATGATCTGTATCTGTAGTTTATAGTATTCTCTAAGAAGACTCATCCAGAATGGGTCCGAAATGATAAATTGCCTGGGACAATAAGTTTTTGTACCTATTTGGTATGGTGACTAAAATACAATCGTCCTTGAATTCTATGTCTTGAACCTTCATATTGCAGAGCTTTACCCCAAGGAGATATAGGAAAGGAGGCGCAAGTGGAGATCGGGAATACTCGGCTGCGTCCAATGACGTCAAACCACTGCGCATTGGCGTAGATAGAATAGAAATTTCTTAGATGTAAACAGTCGAAATGAGAGGTTAGATGTACATTTTTAATCCGAATGATGTGATCCGTAGAGAAAACGTTGGTTTTTACCACATAACACTAATATAAGTCGGTTTTTACCATATTGCATCAGAAACTCCTACATCCAGAGTTATTAAAACGAATTTATCACAATAATATCTGATACAGTTTACGAGAACTGTTAGTGCGGACATTTAAGATTTGAAGTACACCAACAGCAATATACCTAGTTCTGAAGGCATATGAGCTAAATGAAAAGAAGAAAAAATGTCGCTATATGATTATCTGACCTATATATACCTGTGAAAAAAATGCAGTAAGATAACGAAAACTACTTGATAATATAAGAGTTCACTTGAGTAAGTATCATGATTTAGGAAAGACAGATGAGTAAAGATGAACTTTCAGTTAATATGTGAGAAAACCGTATAAGCATAAACTATGTCTAATTGATGAACAAGTACAATAGTGGAAAGCAATTCAGTTTTTCATGATAGATATATTTAGTGAGTATTATATTTCAAAAAGTACCTTCAACCTTGTCAGAAATGTGCTGAAAACCAATCTATCATTTCAATTTTCAACTCAGAAAGGCTTAGTGTATAATAATTATTTTTGTATCTAGTGCGCGAAATGCTACTTTGGTGATCGAGAACTGATTTTTTTTGAGAAAAAAAATAGTCACCAAAGTATTTCGCGCATGAGATGCAAACAGAATTTTTTCTACAAACGTCAAAAATATTATTCTTAAATAAGTAACATGTTTAGCTTAATATGAAAAAGAGTATTGAAATTTCAGGATCAAGTGCTGTCACCTCTACGGCAGTTGCTTGCAAATCAAAAATGGATAGTCCTAACCAAAAACGAAATCTACGATATCACGAGCTGAATCTGAGTTATCTGGTTTAGGAATACCTAATTATTGGTTCGTGCACTGGTTGCACCATTAATGTTAACATTGTGAATAATAAATAAAATTAGGCTGTGTTAAATTTTCTCACAATTTGAAAGCTCTAATTATTGTTATACATTAATAAATGAATGATTTCTTGGATTTTTGCTTGATTGAGGAACCTAAAGGTTAAGATATAAATATCCCATATAGTTTACATGCAGTGTGCGAAGTAAATATTTCGCACACTACTTCGCGCACGATGTCATGGTAATGAAGGAAAATGAAAAAAAGGATCACCTCGCATATTGTTGTCAATGCGCGAACCTTGTCATTTTTTGACGTTTGTAGAAAAAAATAATTATATGGCTCAGGGACGAACTTTTACAGTTCTATAAGTTGGTTTGATAGAGTGAAACCAATGTTCTGATGAACACGTAAAGAAAAAAAACTGTAGTAGCTTACATGACGATTCATGACAACACAGAATCTATTTTTTGGTATATATAGGGTCTTTCACGAGGAACCTCACCCATATTTATACGGGAAACTACTGAACGTATTTTCATGAAATTCAGCACTTATAAGTATTTCACGATGCTGATGAAATCTGAAATATTTTCAAGGCATGAGCACCTCCGGTTTTTCCGGAAATGACTTCAACGTTTTTCGAATTAGAACACCATTTTTTTATTGCAGAAATAGATTCCTTAGAAAATTTCAAGTTATTTCGATGTAACATTCTTCAGTTTTGGTTGGAAAATTCTCTCTGAGCGGGAAAATTCGAAAATAAAATCGAAAATAGAGCTCCGCTGAAACAAGAATAACTTCGAGGTTATTGGATGGAAAATTTTCATTTTTGGGATTTTTCAAGATGTAAGATTGATGTATCCACTTTAAAAATCGAAATCGCGATTCATGATACAGGGGGTGAAAAAATCGCTTTCAAATTTAGGGATGACAAAATCGTGAAAAATAATTTTTTTCAAATTAAAACCTCATTTTTTATGGCAGATATTGAATCTGCGTTAAAAAATAATGTGAGTGTATGCATCACACCCTTGCCCTAAAGTGGATATTTTCTGAGTTATTCACAAAAAACTGTTTTACGTCTTGAATTTTCAGCTATTTCTTTTTCCTTCACGCCAAAAAGATGAAATTTTCAGGAACTGTTACTTAAACCATGTTTTAGATTTTACTACCCTAATATGCAAGAGAAAAAAGTTACAGGTTGTTCCTTTCACTTTTGACAGGCTGCGGTGTTATCAGTGTATTCTCCTATCCATAAACGTATGTAAAAATGTGTGTTTGACTCTGTACGTAATGAACGTAGTGATTCTGCAGCGGGATCTTAGACTATAATATATTTACAAATTGTCAATACGGACCGAAGGACAATTATGCGTTCGAAAACTTTCGCATTCGTGTTGGAATAGAATCCCATTCTGCAACTTGTTTAAGAATATACTATTATTACATGAAATGATCTCAATTAAAGGTGATAGTCGATCTATTAACAAGAGAACAGATATTGATGATTTAAATACGGCCTATTTCTATTCAATAAATAAAATTGGAGTAATGATTGTTCTTCCGATGCGTCAATGTCAGTTTCCATTTCGCAATCAATTATTGTATGACGATAAAACGACTTGAAAAGTGTTGAAGTAAGAACTGCTGGCCAAAGTTGGTTTGGGACCAGTCCACTTCTATAAAGCAACCTGCTGACAACTAATATTATGTTCGGCCTAATGCGCATGCGCAACTAAGTTAGGTACACGTGCTATTAATGGTGCAGAAGCCAGTTCTGTCGGGAATGCGAATAGATAAAGGCTACTCTCACTATTAATAGTTTCAAGCGACCATCGGCCATTCTGTATTATTCACCAGTGTGTTAAATATATCTTTAAATAAACTTTGTTAAAAACCGTTTCATCAGTTTTAAGAGTATCCACCCTCACATGGTAGCAGCGCTTGTGTGTATGTGCGTGCGTATTAATTAACAAACAGAAGACCACGTGTTAAACAGAAGACTAGACGACCACGTGTTCAACAACAAGCATGTTCAATCAAGAAGAGATGATCGAGATGGACCAATCCGATGCAAGCGAAAGGTCAACGATGGGAGTACCAGAAAATATTTTTGCAATGCTCACGAACACCAATTTCGTGAAGATGTTGGCAGAGCAAATAAACAACTTGAATCCTCCGGCCACGTCAACAGGAAGCACAGTATCAGAACAATCTGTGGAGAAGGTCAATATACCCACCTTCATAATACCTCAATTTGAGAACAGCGACAAGCTGAGGGGTCATTCCAATTTCCGTTCATGGAAACAAAGAGTCGAACGTGACATCAGGGCCCTAGGAAGATCCCAATTTCTACTGCACAACATGGGTGGACCAGAGTGTAGCATGAGCGTAGATGAGAAAAACATGTACAACGCTCAAGTCCTACAATACTTGGAAGCATCGTTGCAGCACGCTCCCAGAGCTGTAATAGAAAATGAGGAATCGGCAGCTGAAGCCTTCAAAAAACTTATCCAAATGTTCGGCAAAAATGATGTTCAAAAAATGGTGGAAGTTTTGGACAATTTTGGAAAAATTACATTTTACCCGAAGATGAACCCGGTGAACTTCGTCTCACAATTCGAAAAAGGAGTTCAAGAATTCAAGGAACTGGGCTTTCCGTTGGACCCGAAGATCATAGTGGGATATTTTCTACATAAAATCAAGGATGCTAATGGTTTCTTGGCGTTTTTCACCACAATGGCTACACTACCAGAGGAAACGAGGACGTACGAGTTCGTAAAGAATGCCTTTCTGGAGGTGGCGAATAGCCAATATTTTAAGGAAGTAGAAAACAGTATGTATAAGAATGAATCAAATGATAGTTTGGATATTTGTTCCGAGTGTTTTGGTATTACGGGTGAGAATCTCAATACTGAGATCAATGAAGTGTATACTGTATGCTCTTTTTGTATTGACGATCCCATTGGAGAATGTACTTTTACTAATCCTAATTCAGTTTCAGTGCTCTGCATCAAATGTGGTAAGAGAGATGATAATAATTGTTGTGATTTTTGTTTAGAGAATAGGTCTGATCGAACAAACAGGGATGGTTCAAAGAAAGAGAAATATCAAGTTAAGAGGTCTCCTTATTTCAAAGAGAAAAGGGCAGAAAAGAGTCCTTACACACTGGATCAGTTGGAGAAAATCAAGAAAATGACACCAGCTGAAAAGCGTGAGGCAAGTTGCAGAAAATGTGGTTTGATGTTCCACAAGTCAAACACATGTGTGAACACAGAGAGATTCTGCTTTTTCTGCCATTAGAAGGGACACGAAAAGAAGGACTGTAGAAAACTGAAAGATCAAAAATCTAGTAAGTCATTGTTCGATTTGAATAATTTCAGTATGTTTGCAACATTTCTAGTTGATTCTGGTGCATCTCACCATGTAGTGAATGTACAGAATATTTTGTTGAACTATCAGGCTTATAAAGAGCCGATATCTGTTGTTTTGGCATCGGAAACTGAAAGCACTATGTCAATGGGTCAGGGAACTCTTCCATTATTAGTACAGTTTGGAAAAAGTTCGCACATTGTACATCTAGCTAATGTTCAGTATGTCCCCGAAGTAAGGGATAATATTCTCAGTGTCCGTGCATTTAATATTCAGTTTGGGACAAGTCTTGTGCTAAATGCTAATAATGGATTTATTTTATCTAGAAAATTAAGAAGAAAGATCTCCCTGCTCTTTGTATCGGATGGCGTTTATCGAATTTCAGCAAGAGTCAATCCTGGTGATACAAGTAGTATCAACAAAATTAATGTTAATAAAGATGAAAGTACAAATAAACAGTTAAGTTCGAAAGATACAAACACGAAAATTACGTAAAAGATTTACTCGTAATCAGTTAAAAATGTTGGCTCAGGAAGGTAGTATGTGGCATCGTAGAATGGGTCATATATCATCTTCTTACTTAGGAAAGTTACCTAATGTTGTTCAAGGAGTTAAAGAACTCACGTATAATCTCAGTACTGGTAATTGTACAATTTGTTCTAAAGCAAAAATGACCAGAAAAACATGTTCAAAAGAAAGAGATCGAGCCACTAGAGCTTGTGAAATTCTTCATTCAGATCTATTAACTGTCAATCCGCCAACACATTACACTAAGAAAAAGTATATTTTAATTGTTCTAGATGATTATTCAAGATATGCACAAATTTTCCTGATGAAACAAAAGTCTGAAACTTTCAAGTTTTTGAAGTCTGCTTTGAACTATCTTCAGTCATTATTTCCTAGTCCTGGTCAATTCAGAAAATTACGTTGTGATAATGGAACAGAGTTTATCAGCGAATCTTGTCAACAAGTTCTCGATCAGTTTGGTATTCAAATTCAGTTAGCAGAACCTTATCAACATGAGCATAATGGAACTGCTGAAAGGTTCAATAGAACACTCCAAGAAAGGGCTAGAGCCTTGTTATTTGAATCAGGCTTTCCAAATACTTTCTGGGGTTTTGCATTTTCGACTGCTTGCTATCTATACAATCGTACGCCTCATTCATCATTAGACTTTTTGACTCCATATGAAAAACTCTATGGAAAACTAGCCGATCTGCAAAATATAAGAATTTTCGGTTCACAAGTAGAAGTTAGAAATGAAAATGTTCCAAAAGGTAAAAAGTTGAATGCAAGATCTAGCACAATGTATTTAATAGGATATACCGATACTGGCTATTTCTTGTATGATCCTAAAACCTGTAAGACTATTATATCTTGTAATGTTCTAATAAATGAAGAGTTGACCTACAAGTCATATGAATCAAAGTTATCAGTCCCAAGTGATGAATTAACAGTTTCGTCTGAATCTGTTGAGTCCAGTGAGAATGTTTCTGTTACGCCCTCTGTAGGCAATTCTGTTGCGTCCATTACGGACATATCTGTTGTGCCACCTACTGGCAATTCTGTTGTATCAATTGCAAACAATCCTGTTGAAATGAAATCAGTTGAACAAAACTCTGATTCTGTAAGAACTACAAGTCCAGTACAGAGTAGCTCCAACAATTCTGTTGACAAAACAAGTGCTACAAATATGTTAGAAAATGTTTCAGTTAGCCCTCAGATAAATAATGAGATAGAATATGAAGAAATATCCCAGCTAGACGATTTTGATGGCAATGAAACCAGTGGACTTGATATGCCGCAAATTTCAGTTAATGCCACAATTTTGAATCCATTTGGTTTTGTATATGATACAAAAATATATCAGACAAGTAAAACACCTCAAACATATCTGGAAGCAATGACATGTTCAGAAAGTAGTAAATGGATTACTGCCATTCAGTCCGAACTTGAAGCTATAAACCAACATGAAGTTTGGGAAATTGTGGAAAGAAAACAAGGTATGAAAAGTATTCCGTTGAAATGGGTATTTACAGTTAAGGACAATGGTGTGTGTAAGGCTCGTTTAGTTGTTGTAGGATGCAAAGATACTGAAAAGTATACTCCTGAGGAAACTGCATCTCCTACACCAGCTCTATCAGTTGTTAAATTATTATTTGCATTGTCAGTTTCTAGGAATTGGCATGTTGAACAGTTGGATGTCAAAACAGCATTTCTTCATGGTGAAATTGATCGACCAAAATATGTAAGTGTTCCTGAAGGAATCAATCTTGATAAATTAAAGGTAATATTGAAGTTACGAAAAGCTCTTTATGGATTATCTATAGCACCGAAATGTTGGTTTATGACACTTGATAATTTTCTGAAGGATTCTGGTTTTGAATCAAATTTACGAGAATCATGTTTATATAAGAAAAAGGAAGATAGTAATATCGTTTTGATTTTAGTATATGTTGATGATCTATTAATTACAGGTAGTTGTAGAAACCTTATTCAGGAAAATGTGAATATGTTGAAATCACGTTTTAAGGTAAAACAATTTGGCTTTTCTACAAAATTTCTTGGTTTGGAAATCACTAGATCAGAAAATCAGTTGTTTCTTCATCAAACACAGTTTGTAAATGAAATGTTGAAAGAATTTCGAATGGAAAACTCAAATTCAGTTGACACTCCTTTAGTTCCTCAAGGAAATCATAAAGTTCCGGAAGTAACGAATGAAGCAGATTTTCCGTATAAGAAAGCTATAGGTTCCCTGCTGTATTTAAGTATGTTCACAAGACCTGATATATCCTTTGCCGTAGGTTATTTGGCTAGATTCCAAGCTAATCCACAGCAGTATCATTGGACATTAGTTAAAAGAGTTTTCAGGTATTTGAAAGGTACAAGTCAGTTAGGTCTAAAATTCACAGTAGGATCTCCAATTTTGTCATGTTATTGTGATGCAGATTTTTCAGGTGATAAGTGTGGTCAAAAGTCGACCACAGGCTTTGTGATTTTTGCATTTGGTAATCCTGTTGTATGGTGCTCGAAACTTCAATCAACAATAGCACAAAGTTCAGCAGAAGCGGAATTTATTGCACTTACTCATGCTACTAATGAAATTCTATTTTTAGCACAATTATTAGAAGAGACTGTGGGTCTCAGAGCATTTCCAGTTAATATATATGAAGACAATGAAGCAGCAAGACGCAACTGTCTGGCTAGCACAAGTAAAAGCCGCTTGAAGTATGTGGAACGTAAATATTTATTGATTCGTCAACACGTAAGAAATAAGAAAATTAATATTGTGAAGATTAATACCAATGATCAGATTGCTGACATTCTAACAAAACCATTGAATGCAGCAAAGCTCACTAAGTTTCGTGATCACCTTGTATTCTATGAGGTTTGATTTGCATGAAAATATCCAATTCAAGCAAAAAATGATAACCAAGTAATAAGTCATAATGATTCAATATTATAGGAAGAAAATGAGAAAAGTCAACGTCAAACTCAAAACATGCTCTGTTTGATCAAACATTTCATAAGTAATATTAATTCTTTTCTTTTCAGTCATTATGTATCTGAGTAGTGTTATAAATGATCTTCGATCTCAAACATACTCTGATAATGAATTCTGTTGTTTATCTTAGTATCTTGAAAGGATCTTCGATCCCCTAGGTACTTTGGTAATATGTCTGTTGAGTGTTTTATCTGTATATTGTGGAAAGGTTCTTCGTTCCTGGAAACATAATCTGATAATACTCAAAATTTGTTGTATATTTGTTCGAGTTATATTGGAAGGGTCTTCGGTCTCTGGAGATATACTTTGATGAATATACATGTTGAAGTGTTCATTTGAGACATGTAAGAAGGGTCTCCGGTCCCTGGATACATACTCTTACGAATACTAGTGTCTTGATTTGGAAGGGTCTCCGGTCCCTGGAAATGATAGATGCGAAATCCAAAATTCTGACCACATGTGTGTAATGAATTAATCATGTTAGTCCTATATGATGGAACATACTATGTATGTGATCAGTCATGTCATTTATATGTTGATCTACTATGTGATATGTATGCATTATGGCATATGTATCTGTTGATCAGTTTCAGTTGATATGATGGTATAATATCACTTGTGGGAAGGGTCTCCGGTCCCTGGACACAATGTATTGATACCATACCAAATATTAAGGACAGTTGGTTCGCTATAAGGAACCCTATTCCATTGCCTCACAGCAACAGCTCTGTATGGTTCCACTGACAATCCTGTTGTAGGTTTAAGGCTTGATTTATATAAATTCTAATAAAATACTATCTACTATTGTATACTTTATATATATTCTATATTTCTTAGTTTATCGAAGTCAGTTAAATGGAACTTCCAGTTTTCTGTTGATTAGTTGTCAGGTCCTCAGTTTGGGAGGGGGTGTTGAAGTAAGAACTGCTGGCCAAAGTTGGTTTGGGACCAGTCCACTTCTATAAAGCAACCTGCTGACAACTAATATTATGTTCGGCCTAATGCGCATGCGCAACTAAGTTAGGTACACGTGCTATTAATGGTGCAGAAGCCAGTTCTGTCGGGAATGCGAATAGATAAAGGCTACTCTCACTATTAATAGTTTCAAGCGACCATCGGCCATTTTGTATTATTCACCAGTGTGTTAAATATATCTTTAAATAAACTTTGTTAAAAACCGTTTCATCAGTTTTAAGAGTATCCACCCTCACAAAAAGAAACTGTGAGTTATATATTTTTATGGATGTTTATTTGCGGTTCACATTTTTATCGACCTTTTTTGGCTGTCGTTTTGTCATTGTTAGATAACATCTTTGTCCATTTCAGAGCCCTGAAGAAGACTTTAAAATAAAGTTGAAACCGGTTGGGGTTGTTTTTGAGAGAGTGGTTTTGTTTAAAACCCAGACCTTCTTCCTCTAAAACTTATTCTTATACATCAATTAAAGGTCTCGAACACACTCTCCAGCAAAATGAAATTGTTTATAAACGAGAATTTATGAAAGTGGGAACTACACAAATGAAAAATTAGGATAACCTAAAGATTAAACAATTGGATTCACACAGTTCGGATAAAATTGATGATAAGTGTTTCGTGAATTTGACTAATATATAGAAATTCCAACAAATGTCGAATATTTTCTTAATTTAGGTGATAAGTTCAACTTACCTTATATTAATGATAACTACCTCTGAAGGAATTAATTATAGATATAGAATATATTCATTCATCTTGTGACAATGAAGATAACATACATCTGACCTGTAACACAGTTAGTAATTCGATAAGTAATTTCATAAACTTAAGAAATTTCAGAAATAATAGTAATAATTTTAATAGATCACTCATTAAATATTGTAATGAAACAAAACACTTCCTCCGAGCTAATAGTGATATAGTTGTTGTAAGGGCTGACGGGAGAACAACAGTCGCTATGTCTAAGGGAGAATATGAGGATAAAGTTTCAGCTATTTTAAATGACGAAACAACTTATTATGAATTATTTGATGGCCCCACGAAGAAAGTTAAAAAAAAACTCAATAAAATTATATCTCGATTATTTGAAGATAAAAAATCGAAGTATCTACCTGTAAGTTCCTGAAATGTAGCAACGGCATATGCTCAAAAATGTATTTTCTACCTAAAGTTCATAAGGATTCAAAACCTCTACGACCAATAGTATCTTACATTGGAAGTCCCTTATATAATGTTAGTAAATTTTTGTCGGGGTTGTTGAATCATGCTTTTGATAAAGATGAAAGAATTGAAAGATATACAAAAAATTCCTTTGAGTTCGTGGATTACTTGAAGACGATAACTCTTCTTGAAGACTTCATTTTGATTCATTGGATTAGGTTTTCCTTTTTACAAATATACCTCCCGATCTTGCGTTGACCACTATTGAAAATAAGTGGGATAGAATTGCACCCACATACTTTATTAGATTTCGAGGATTTTTCACAACTTTTGAGCCTTTGCGTTATAGTAGTTATTCCACATTTAATGGTAGATATTATATGCAAATTTTCGGCTTGGGAATGGGTAATTGCCTTGCTCCAATAGTAGCAGATATGATCATGATGAAGACTCTGAACTCAGCCCTAAGGAAACTCTCTTTTGGAAAACCATTTTTCAAAAGATAAGTCGACGATATCTGCACGTCTATACCTTATAAGAAAGAAGAAGTATTAACAATTTTCAACAGCATACACCCGCGTATAAAGATCACCATCGAAGTCGAAACACAAAATTATACCCTACCATTCCTAGATGTCCTTTTGATTAGAAAAGGTATTAAAATCAAAACCGATTGGTACCAGAAACCTTCTTTTTTCGGAAAGAGTTTTGAACTTAAACTCGAAACACCAATTCACACATAAAATCAATGTTATTCATAATCTAAAACACAGAACCTTAAAAATGTCTGATGAGGAATTTCATGAACTCAATTTCGAGAAAAGTATATCTATTTTGGAAAAAAACGATTATCCAGAAACATTTGTTGAAAAAGTGTTGAATAAGAACATTGCTGGTGATAATCCTAACATTAATAAATCTGAAATTAACCAACGAAAAAAATTTTTCAAACTGACTTATATCGAAAACTTATCAGAAAATATCATGGAAGAATTTTCTAGAATTAATTGAGAAATAGCTTTCATATCAAATAATACCGTCCGAAGATTTTTCACAAAGATTAAAACTAGAACCCTAAAAGAATTGTTAAGTCATGTTATTTATAAAATTTTCTGTAACGATTGCCAATCAACCTACATTGGACAGACAGGTAGATACATAAAAGATCATATAAACGAACACAAAAGAGATTCTCAGAACATACTTAATCCTTTGAAATTGAAACAAGATACTAATACAGCTTTGGCCGATCATGTTTACAAAAACCTTCATTCCTTTAATTTCGAAGCAAATTCAATTGAAATTTTAGGTATTGAAACAAATTTAAAAAAACGTTCATTACATGAAATGATCTCCATTGAACAAGAGAGTCGATCTATAAAAAGAACAGATATTGATTATTTAAATATGGTCTATTTCTATTTAATAGATAAAATAAAAGAAAAAAATGATTGAATTTGTCGTCTAATTTTTGGTTTTCCCGAATGAGTTGTTTTCTTCTCGGTTTCTCTTTATTGATCTCACTGTTACATGTCTGTTTTGGAAAATGTTTGTTCAGTAATGATTGTTCTTTCGATGCGTCAATGTCAGTTTCCATTTCGCAATCAATTATCGTATGACGATAAAACCACTTGAAAAGAAACTGTAAGTTATATATTTTTATGGATGTTTATTTGCGGTTCACATTGTTATGGAGCCTTTTTGGCTGAATTATAATTGTTAGATAACATCTTTGTCCATTTCAGAGCCCCGAAGAAGACTTTAAAATAAAGTAGAAACCGGTTGGCGTTGTTTTTAGAGAGTGGTTTTGTTTAAAACCCAGACCTTCTGCCTTTAAATCTTATTCTTATCTACGAGTATATTAATAAAAGAGGATCTATGGTTTACTTCAGAATGCTTTATTGTTCAAACGATCGCGCCAAATTGGACAATTCTTTTTTTGTTGTGTTTATTATTGTTAGGGCAAGGTTTATATAACAGAATATTCCCAAAAAAACTGTACAGAACAGAAAAAAAGGCATTCCTTTTTCTTACGACCAATCGAGCAATCATAGAGTACTTATAGGTTATTATTATCTACCCTAGAAATAATTTAAATGGCAAAACTAGGTTTGTCGGGTCAGCTAGTATTTTATATGTTGGTAGAAATACATGAGCATTTTTACCTAGAATTAGGTTATATCATTAGTTTTTCTGATTTAGATCTGAATTCGTGAATAGGTATAAACTGAACATAGGGTTGAATTGGAAAATTACACAGATTCAAAATAAAATCGAATCCTATCATCACTAGTCAGTTCAACTCTTGCCATTCGATGAATATCTTATGAGAATCTTATATTTGTATACACATAGCAAGAAATAAATATTGTCCACAGTTCGGAGCAGCTCTACGTACAATTTTTTATTATACCTGTTGGATGAGCGATCAAATGCTCTTTTCTATCTGAAATCCTTTGAAAAAAATTAAAATAAGTGGTAGACTTCGAAAGAATTCGGTCAATGAACGATAACTTCAGTTCATCGAGGCAGGTTCCTCTTCATCACTGCCATATGCATTGATACCGAAACCCTATATGTCCATACTAATAATCTAGCGATCTTGGTAATTGCAATCTTTATTATTATACCGTTGATTGCAGTTTAGTTCAAAGGGCGATTATCATATATTTTAAAAAATGCTCATAGAGAAAAAATCTGTGATTTCACTCCAACTTTAACCATACTTCAGGTAATTGTTATGTTCATTGATACTTTTTGTGTGATTGTGAAGAGCCTAAATGGTGAAATCTCCTTAACCATAGGTTAACCTTCAATTGTGAAACCAAGCGTCAGTTAACCACAATTGGATCAACTGTAAACATTAGACGTCTTTCCCAAAATTCCTGACAAATATACAGGGTGTCCCAAAATGTTCTATACAGCCAATATCTCGGCTCTCAGAAAAGTAGAACGTAAAGAAAAAAAGTGTAAATTAGATGAAGGGAAACCATTGATGAGCCATCCAATTGTTGTTAAACACTGTCATTGAACTAAAAGTACCTTTGTCCTAGGCCCTAGAAATATCTTTGGACGTCTCATTGGCTCTTCCTTCATATCCACAGTGACAAAAGGGTTTTCATTAATTTGTTGGTTTATTAACTAATGAACTTCCTTAGTTGGTATAGACTATTATCATCTTATCATATTATCCGGATACCGAAGTACCCCTCAGAAGCTTTTTGTAGATTGTACGAGTTCGGAGAACCAGTTGTGTTTTTTGTAGGCTTTGTTACTGTGTCTTTAGGTCACCTTAGGCACAGCACTGTTAATTTTAACCCAACAGTAAATAGTTGCCCGTACCCGTATTGACTAGAAAATTTCTTATCAAGCCCGGGATCAAACTCAGTATCTTGCGATTGCGATATACTGAGTCGACTCTTCGACCACCAAGCCACGCACGGTAGATGAAAATAATTTTACTACATAAAATAATCAGTTTCGTCTTGCGTTTGTAGAAATTTTGAGTGTTTTTAGTTCATTGGTCAAATGGATAATATTTTCAAGAGAATATATTGCATCATGTTGAATCATATCAGATTATATTGAATTTAAATATTTACACAACATTGAGGCGGGTGCATTGGTATAGGATACAATAGGTTCCACTCTTGCACTCTTTTCTTCCCAATTTTGAAGTAGGATTCAATAATAAATGCTTTATACACGTCCTTGAAATCTACCTTTATAATTTCCTGATAATATGAATTAAACAACAATCCAAAGTGCTTCTTACTGAAAAAAGGTACAGCAAAAGCTAATATTTACGTAAAGACACGAAATATCGATGTTCAAAATTCCTTAGCCCACCTGACGACGAATTGTTTTGAACGCTCGTTATTAAAATACTATGATGATCAGAAAACTTTCATGACCTTTATATTGACTCGGTGCGCGCTGCCGGATTGTGAAAATAACGTAGAATATTCATAAGATAGCTTTTCTGAAATCAGAATTTGCGTAAGAGAATACAGACAGAATGCAATGTTGAAATTCGAAAAAAATATATTTCGATGTATTTGAGTATGAAAGTATAAAAGAAGATAATGATGAGACAGTATCAGTCGAAGACTTTCTAATCGAGAGGCTGAAGGAGCCTCCAACGTTCTACTAGATTATTTTGAGCAAATAAAATCATAACTCATCATTTTACACTGTTTTGTTTTCGAAAACACCAGCAATTAAATCAGTATGCGTCAAGTTTGACATAATTGACGTCCTAGAGATGTTTTTAGTTTTAACATAAGCTGTAACTTGGACGCCTTTAAGACGTATGACAGACGTCTTTGAGACGTAAACAATGTCGGTAACAGACGTCATTAAGACTTCTTCAAGATGTCTCTGTGTTATCTGGGTAATTTCAAACGATTTGCGAAAAAATAATATTCAAGGCGATCCTTGGAAAGATCTTTATGTGGTTGAATTATAGTCTCTCGAGTATTAACTCTCACTGGACAGCTTTCGGAAATCAGTCTTGAAATTCATTCATCTGAATGTTATAGAGATGCATCACGTTCATGTCCGACCATTGAAAAGAAGACTTCAATTGAATACTTATGCATTCTGCTTGACCAACACTTGAGATGTACTGAACATATTACCCAAGTAACAAAGAGAATTATAATTCTATAATAAGTTCTATACTATCAGAAATATTCTAACAAAAACAAATATGAACTCACTTTATTCTGCACTGGCAGACTCAATACTGAGGTATGGTATAGTGGTCTGGGGTGGTGCTTATAATAACGCTCTCAAAATATTGGAGACTGCCAAAATATGCTCATCAAAATAATGTATAAAAGAGAAAGACTTTACTCTACTGACATATTTAATAAGAAAATTGAAATAGTGCTTGCAATGTTCAACACTTGCAACACTTTCAAATTTCCATTTCTCAATGCTAGAGCAACGAGGTACACAAAAATATGTTAAATAACGTTACAGCTTTCAAGAGAATTATCCCCCAAAGATCCCTTTTCTACTTTGGATCCAGGTTATATAACATGTTTTCCGTAGGTATGAAGAATTTATCATTGAAACAATTCAAAACAGAAGCTACAATTTTTTTTTTGAGCCAATAAGTTCAATTTTCGAATTTTCTAGGTGTAGAGAACTCAATTGAATTGAGTTGAATTCAGTTTTATTTGAAGGTTTTTTCTGTTAGCTATTGTTTCACTCACAATGCACATTCTGCTCCGCTTGAAGCTTCTTTTTTTTTTAATAGGCACTTCAAGATGGTCGATTGTACACTTTGTTTAACTCTAGCGAGAAGCAGAGACCGCAAAAGAGGCACTGCCTATGTTCATATTTGTTTTCTCAAAGGATTCATAGTATGATGTGACGCGGCCGATTTTTGAGAGAAAACCGTTATATTATCATAGGGGGGCTTTACCGATTGATATTGTCATTGTTTTCCACCGACCGGGCCCATGTTTGTGGCGGAAATGGTATATATCTTTTGTTTTCAGAATTCTAATATTTTTTAATTCTTTCCGTTCAACCGTAATTTTTCTGACTCCAAAAGGGTTTTTCAACTTGTTTCGATTTTCCTCCTCTTCAATTATTTTTGTCTCTATCCGAGCCAGTTGATTGACCGAACAATTTGAGTGCATCCAATAGAGAGATGAGAGACCCATAGTGGGGCGAGTTTTCCGCGGAGACGGGTACTTCTTCGAGGCCCGACGCTGAAAGTCAAGAGGGGAATAACTGGAAATCGAGATGTCAAAAAAAGTGTGTAAGAATTTTACCGTGCAGAACA
Organism: Coccinella septempunctata; assembly: GCF_907165205.1. NCBI lineage: Eukaryota > Metazoa > Arthropoda > Insecta > Coleoptera > Coccinellidae > Coccinella > Coccinella septempunctata. Next base: position 11,317,906 of record NC_058196.1, read on the forward strand.
GTTGAAATTACGACAAGTTTGAAAGTGTAGGGCAAGTCACTTGTAGCATTTTTATTCCTTGCGTGGTCTCGTCCGTTGTGCATAACTGGGTTGACATTTTGAATATTTTCTGCTTTCTTTAGTCCGTTTAACTAGCTGAAAAGACTTACCTACCGTTTGAACTTGATGTAGTCATTTCAGGATTTGTAGATTGCCGTCCTACCGTATTTTTGCTCTTTTTTTGTTAATATTTTGCCGATTTCCGACCGATCAAGTTACAGGTTGACAGCTTCTTCCGACCTGCTGTCTGACAGGCAGCCATTTTGAGGTTCACCGAGAGAGAGAGAGAGAGAGAGAGAGAGAGAGAGAGAGACAGGGTGCACTGCAATTGGACCGGTACCAGCCACCTTACCGATTTCCGCCGACAGAGGGAGTGACTCGCCAGGCTTTCAAAATTTAACAGTATTTACCGTCTATTTTAACCGTATTTTCCTGGAGTAGCCACACATTATCTGAAAAGAGAAAATTACAGCAGGTGTTCCACAAGGGGGCCTGCTTTTTTCCCACCTATTCGAACATTATATAAATGACATACCGAAAGATAACAACACTAATATCTATCTCTTCGCGGACGACACGGCAATCACTTCTAAGTCTTGGTCCAAAACTCAAGCAACAAAATATCTACAAATTCATATAAATAAATCGGAAAAATACTATCATAAGTGGAAAATTAAAATTAATGCTGCCAAAACAAACCTGACATTCTTCACACATAAACGCCGTGTCTCCCCCACCAGAAATTTAACGTTTTGCAACCAACCAATAGTTGAGAAGAATCACTTGAAATACCTTGGAGTCATTCTAGATAAAAAATTGAACTTTAATAATCATACCAATGAAATCATCAGCAAAAGTATTGCACTGCTTAGTGAAGTCTTCCCGTTACTTTGCAAGGAAAGCAAACTTAACCGTACATCCAAAATCAGGATCTACAAACAAGACTTACGTAAATGAGATTTGGGGTGAGATGACTAAAATAAATTTCTTCGAATTATTTTGAACAAATCTAGAGAAACCAAAATAAAAGAACTACACAAAGAGTCTAATGTTGAAACAATTCAAAATGTCGTTAAGAAATAAACTTCTACATTTTTCAACCAAAATATCATGAAATTAGAAAAGACCATCTTAAAAAGTATTTTCTTCCGGCAAGGAGAATGAAACATAAATTAATTCAACATTTAATTATGTAAATTTCACTATCTCTTTTATTTAACCCATCTGAGCAGTAGTTGTGTTTTATTCTAGTGACCTTATTTTATCAAGCACCCCACGCCGACCAGTTCGCTTGTTGATATCCACATTTATTTTTACCTGTTTATTTTTTTTTATATAATTTAATTTAGGCGAAATAAAAAACTGATCATATACTTATTCTGTTGTCAGTGTTTATTGCCAGTGAGATTCTTTTCTTAAATCAGTTACATCTAGGTTTTAGTTAGAAGAGGTAGGTTCTTTTTTAACGATTAAAAACCGTTGGAAAGCAGAGACTTAGAAGACGCTTCTATCCTAGTCTTCACAGACACCCTGCTCCACTGATAATTTCAAGTCTATCCTGGCGTTCCATTTTTTGGAGATTCTGTGACAGACGTGGGGTTCACTGATTGATGAGTTGACGTGTATTTTCAATTACAACGTACAAAATAATAATAATAATGTAGTGGACTGCTTTTTTTTTCAATATTGACATAACGACTGCCCTCTAGTGGACTTTATCAAAGACCACCAGTAAGAAATGAAAGGTTAGACAAGGTTTTCTGTACTAGCTGTTGAATTGAAAGGGGAGATGGCGCAAGCGTTAAGAACCCTGGAAGACGCTCTTTTTCAAGTAGGTACTTGAGATCGAAAAGGCAAGAAATTCCTAATGAAGAAGGGATTCATTAATCGTCCTTTCTTGAAACGAGTTAAACCGGTTTTTCCTGTTACTTAGTTTTTTTTTTCTTGAGTGAATTTTTGAGTAAGACAAAGGTTGTTTTTTTCTTTATTTTGTTCAGTGGATTCCATACGTAAGTTACCACTCATTTCATTATTACCGTTTCTTATTTTATTAATTTGAAGGTTTTATTGCGAATATGCGGTTTTGGGTACTTGATGCATCATATTAGTTTTCATTGTTAAAGTATTTCGTTAATTACTCGAGGGCCAATACCGTCCCCGTCTCTATTTTATGTGCTTCACACACAATATAACTCATTTTCTTTATTGTAGATAATAACGTACTTTCTGAGTTTTTCTTTCTTTGAACACGTCATAGGGACGCCGGACGCCATTTTGTACGCTACCCCTTTTTGCTTCCAATTCTATTCCATTTATGATTTGAGGGCTAGTTATTATAATAAAGTTATTTCATGGTGGATGCGCTTGTGTTATGTAATATTCATAGTATTAATTTCTTAATTTCTACATATTTTTTTTTATGCTTATCTTATGAATACTTGTAAATGTCACTGAAGCGTCCCCAAGCCAAGCCAATGATTCGATTACTTAGGTACGACCAACAGGGTAAAAACTGTATTTGCATTAAGGAACCTTAATTATCATTTTTCCTTTTCTTTTATTATTATTATTTTTCTCTTCACTGGTGGAGTTGGTCAATACAGGACATATTTGAACGTGATAGCCAAGAGCGGAAATAATTCATATTTGTGTTACGGGACAAACATACAACTTTTGTGGATTTTGCCCTTCCTAGTATCCCGCATGCCGGATACCCTCGTATCTGCGTCGATTTCTGAGGCCAGATGCCCTTGCAGCTGCGTCTCTCTCCCCTGAGGCCGGGTACCGTTGTAACTGCGTCTCTAACCCTTTAGGCCGGATACCGTTGTATCTGCGTCGATTTCTGAGGCCGGATGCCCTTGCAGCTGCGTCTCTCTCCCCTGAGGCCGGGTACCGTTGTAACTGCGTCTCCAACCCTTTAGGCTGGATGCCCTTGCATCTGAGTCTAATCCTTCCAACAACCCCCTGACTGAACCCTACCCAATTCCGAACTGTTGTATGCCGTAACGTAACCCATCTCACTGAAGTATCGGTTAAGAGTCATCATTAAGGAGCTGATAGCTGTAGATGTAACTGATTCCACCAAGTGTGCATTTCACATGAGATCTTCTCTCGCCAGTTGAACCTGATGCCGTAGCTACGTAAAATCATACCTGTATAGTAGATTATGTAGTTGTTGCTGTTCTAAGGGGAGGTTTTCTCGCAGCTCTTTTTCCTCCGCTCTGCTGCGCCCTAGAGCTATGACATTGGAGATCGTCCCCAATGAAACCCGAAATAAACGTTTCTTGTTTGGGTTTAAATGTGTTGTTTTCTTTCGAATCTCCCAACCTCCCGTCAATTTTGCTATTAGTAATCAGGGTAAGTACTTTGGGTTGCCTACGTAATGTGGAGTCCTACCACAACCAGACGATCACGATCTTTGGCCATAGAGTAGTAAGGTGTACTTAAAGTGCTGTCATTCGTAAGTATCTTCGAAGTAAAAAGAATTCTACAAGCATCACTGACCAGCGCAAGGTAATTTGAGGCCAAGACAGTACAATAATAAATAAAGTATTCCAGAATTACCTACTAGGAAAAGCCACATTCTCATAGACGGAATGGAGGCTTGCACCCCGACTCAGCAGTCTTCACAGTCGTCCAGTAATTAGGCTTTTCCTACCCGGCTGACAATGTACTACTACCTGAATTTAAGTTTAATGTGAACTTCGAATGATGAATGGGTGGATTCATGCATCGATACAACTGATTCCTGAACGAACAAAAATATCATGGCTACATTTATCTATCGTATGAACGTCTTTGTGTGGGCTTATGCAGAGTTCCTAAGGACTAAAACCTAAGAAACAATTTAATCTAACTGGCAGCTGGCCATAACGCGAACGTTATCTGCCAATAGTATTTCTTTCTCAGGTCTTAACCTAATTTTGAAAAACGAAGAAAGCTGCACCCTGCACCTGATAAAACAACTGAGTAAATCAATTTTATTTCATCTCATAAAACATTGAAAGTATAAAAACAACAATTTCCGTCCTGTCCAGAGTCATCTGATTTTATTACCTTCATTCGCTTTCAAGCAACTTCGTCGTCCTTTTCTTTCTTTCGGATCCCTTGGTTGTTTCAAAAGGATAGCTGTACAGACGATTTATTCGTTCGGGTACATTACGCGGGGTACATGCGATCGCACTCTGGTTTCCCAAGAGAAGAATTTAAGCAGCCGGCGTCGGCCGTGAAGTTTATAAACACTCGGCAGTGAACTTTAAATTTCATTAACTTATAAGCGCCAAGTTTCGGGGGCAATGCGCCGAGGGGTCGTTAAGTTTCTGTTTGCTTCGAAAATACTCCGTGGATCTGTTCGACAAAATTAGTCGTTTCAGAAAAAGTGTTTTTGTTATTATTGAATGAGTGATTTATTAACAGTGGAAACGTTTGGTTCAGTATTATAAATAAATGACTTATGGCTTAAGAAATATCAACAGAACTTAATAATATCGAATATAATCGAATTCTTAACCCTAATATACACTATCACGAAAGATACCTATGCAATTGAGAGATAATCAATCCCATATACGTAATATTATAGGTATACAGGCCGTCCCAAAACTAGTGAATCAAACGTCACACCACGATAGAGTAGACCAAATACTATTGAATGACACCAATATTAGTTCAGCGAAAATATACCGTCTCCAAAATATTCAGAATTTTATGAAACTACCTGAAGTTGCCGATTTTCGAACTATTTTTTTTTCAATCACAGGACCAATAAAGGATTTAGAATGAAATTTCTTCAATTTGCTACTGGATTTTAATATTTCAAATTTTATGGTGGAATCGCTATTTCGCTATTTTGTTTTGAGATATTTTTATTTTCTTGAATAAGGTGACGTATTCAAGTTTATTTTTCTTTGATTTTGAATAATATCAAAAAATTATATGCCGTACCCGGACAATATTTTCCTTCGACAGATCGAGCAACCATAGAGTATATTTCATGAGGATCTTGATCATTTCGAGAATGAGACATATTTGTCTCTTCGATTTCAGGGAATTGAGTAATGAGGAGAAAGAATATAAGAATAAACCAATGTTAAGAATGCATCCGACATTCGCAAAAAAAACCTACAATTTTTTCATAAACGATTTTTGTGTTTCATTTTTGAGAATAATCGTGATTTAATTTTTGTGTCAGAAATATAAAAACGAAACAGAATAACAGAAACAATAATAGAGTTAGGTTGGCTGACCAAAGATTATAGAGTTAGGCTGATTATAATCTTTGGCTGACTAGTCACAATATTCCCGAGTGAATGCGCAATGCTCGGGCCTCGAAGAGGCAGTGGGCAAAGATTAAAGAGTAACTCTATAATCTTTGGCAATGGGTAAATAGGCGACCGTTCGTTTGGATGCGAAGAGCAGGCGCAAGTAGGTACTATTGAGATCGATCGAACGATCGAAACCGTATGTTTCTATTATTTGGAACAAAGACTACTCACCCCCTAGAAGGTTCATGTAGGTTACATGACCTTGAACCTGTTTTTTAGTACGGATACCAGCCTTAAGATGTCTCTGTACTCACTGCAAAAAATTACAGATTCGACAACCATAGAAGAGTATAATTTTAATGGTTCTATGAAGAAAAGAAAAAGAAAATAAGATATTTGTTTTGTGTGCTACAGAGTTTGAGGTTATAGGTTATGTACTTCGATTTACTTTTACGTTTATTTTAGTTTCTTGTTTACAAGGCTGTTACACATATCTTTGGTTGTTTATCCCTTGTGATCGCTGTGGAAGTAGATATTCTTGTTGGGCGTGGAAGTAGTATGTACATATTTAAAACTTTAACGGTTTCATCATGGCTTATCACAATAAGTGTAGTGTTCCACATTGTCAAAGTGAATGCAAAATAAGGCATAGATTTCCTAATCCAAAGAAGGATATGGATCGATTCAAGAAATAGATTCAAGCAATAAATGACATGGAGCTGATGGAAATGGATCCGATAACAGTTTACGCTTCGAAAAGATTGTGTAATGAGCATTTTGAAGTAGCCTATGCCTCTATAGTTGGTCTCACAAATTATTTCTGAAGGCTGTTCCAACACGAAATCTTTCTTGTAAGTATAAAATTGATATCCATGAAACAAAAATGAATCAAACCTTTTTAGGTACATCTGGCTCAGGTGGTGTTCCGAATACTCCAATGTCTACAACCTGAACCTGATGATGAAGTTATTGATGTTGATGAATCAAACAACTCTAATATCATTGGAGGTTATAAATACAAATACAGGGATACAACAGAAATATGCTTGATTTCAACAAATCTAAAGCATTCCTCTCAATTCTGTGTTACACATTTTAGGTGGGCTTATTATTTTTCAGGTGATATGGACAACACGATGACCCCATATTTTTTAATGTAGTGAAAATAATTCAGTTTTGTTAGGAAAACGAGCATGTTCTACAAATTTGGTAGATATAATTGAATGTGCAATCAATGAAACAGCGGATTTCACATTTTTATTATGTCACCAACAGGATCATAAGAAAATGTTATTGAATTAATAACAAAATTCTCGAACAGAACATTAGTGCATAATTGGTGCAAAAATGTTAATAAAATTATTCAGGGTAAAAAACAATTTTATACTGGTACAAATTTTGTCAAAAAGCTTGCCTAAAAAACTCGTCTGTACAGAATAAAAAGGAAAAATATAAAACAACCCAAACAAAACATTTGATGTGAGAAAATGTATAAAATTATTGTTTCCAATTTTACCCCCCTGTTTGCCCAGAGATATTAAACCTAGAAAGACAGATTGAAGACGTTATTTGAATAATATTATTCAACTCAATTCAGTATAAGTCTATCCGTTCTATTTTGTTGCATTTTATTTTTTTTGTATTAAGGTTGAATAAATGAATATTCAATATATATTCATATTTTTCTAAATTTGGATTTGTTTTTTTGGATAAAAACTCACTGAGATGTAAATTTCCCGCCATAAACTACTTCGAATTAATCAATGGTTTGCAGTGTTTCCTGCTTTTTTTTAGTACCGATACCAGCCTGTTGGTGGTTTCATGTTTCATCCATATCTATTATCATTGGCGTGAACCGTCTAGGATGTGGGTAGTCTGTCATTTGAAATCGGTATTCGCGTTTGCAGTGATGTCCGTATTTAGTTATTGTTACTATCAATGAATTCGCTCCAATGTTGAATTCGCCCAGGGCAATTGCCCTTTTTTCCCTGGTGTTAATCCGACCCTGATAATTGATGAATCTGATGAAAAAACGAAGTTTCAGCCACTAACTGAGGACGAGGGACTATTGTCCCTCGGAATTTTTTTTATGACATGAAGTCAGTCTTAACTTTTCTATTCCGATTAATTATAAGGAGAGTTACTTCTTTTTTAAATATAAACCTAAGATAGAAAATTATTAACTTAGATAGATAATTAATAAACGGAAATCTGTTTCAAGAGTGGGGGACATAAACTTCGGATTTTGATGAGAATTACCCAATGGACGAGTTCAGTAACGTTTACCAACCTTATAAATATTCAACTGTACTCTTACAGGGGCAACGTATTTTTTTTACTATATTTGTGCCTTTCGGTTCCTTTAAGAATTTTATAATTCTTGGAATGACGCCGGCTCTCAAATCCGAGTGATATGAAAAAAAATTTATATTGTCTTTTTAAGGTAAGTTTTGACATTATTCAGCCGCCTTTTTCGTGTTCCGTGCATTATATTTCTGGTTTCATCCATAGACTAATAATTTATTCATTTTTTGACGGAAGTTTCATCACAGAACATATTAGTAGTTTGGGCGTTCAAAACTTACCTTCAAAATACACTATAAATTTTTTTTCATATCACTTGGATTTGAGATCCGGCGACATTCCAAGGATCGTAAAATGCTTGAATCATCCGGAAGGCATTAATATAATTTAAAAAAAAATTCGTCTCCATTGTAAGAGTAGTCGAATATTTACACGATTGGCAAACGTTTCCGAACTCGTTCATTATTTTGGAATGTTAAATGATTTTTTCATATTCCGGCCAAGTTTCTGAAATAAGCTCCTTGCAAGCCCACGGAATTTACCTCGTAGGATAAAAATTGAATCTACTGCAATCATTGTATAAGATGATGATAACTAGCCGATCATCTTGACTGGGTCCGTTATTTTGTTTCAGAAGACGCGAAATCACTCATTGAATTCTTGAAACGAACACTGAATTCGAAAATGGAAACGGATGATGGAGAAGGATGCGAGTGATGCAGTTTTCTCACGTTTCTCTGAGCACTGGGTTTTCATATCCTTATTCGGTTTCCAGAAACATATCGATTCTTTCTCAAAATATCATGATGTAAAAAATTGAATGAATATATTATATTCAAACAAGGAATAAAGTGATTTTATTCAATATAAATAAACTTGTCTAGCAATATGTCGTGACAAGATCTATTTCTGCCTGAACCGCAAAATTCGCCAAAGAACTTTTATTTCACTGCTAAGGTTTTCAAGCACCAATATTTTGTACGTGAATCCTTGAATCTTCTATTGAAAACAACATGAAATGGATCAGTGACTCAATTAAGCTTCGTGAAAAAAGACATTAGACATCCAGTCGTGAAGAGGAATCTGTGAAAGCCTAAACAATTCAAATGGAAATCAGAAATCATACAAATTGGAGATCCCCGAACATCCTCAAGAACATGACATTTTTCATCAATGCTTTCATCCTTGGACCCCCGATAACACGTCTTCTGAATACAAAACACCGACAATTTTCCAGTTCCATGTCCCTCATGACTCCCTTAGGAACCGGAAGTTATGCTTGTCCCTTACTGGAAGACCCGTTATGAGACGCGAAAACACGTTATTATACAATGGCATAATGGCAGTCGCCGCAACGAAACTTCATGTCGTCTGTTTGAAAGGATTATACAAGCAGTGCAAGTTGTTAGGAAGACGTACCTGAAGCGTAATGACGTCGCTGTCCGCCAGGATTGCTGGAACGATGAATCTTCCTTCGCCGTTTGAGATTTCAATGTCTTGGCTGTATATAGAGGTAGTGTTGTCGTATACCTTGACGCGTACCCTGACAGACTTTTCAGTACTCATGGCTTCTACCTGAAAAGAATAGAATTTGAAACGTCAAATATTACAATCAAGCCAATCAAAACAAGAACTGTCACATAAAAAAGTTGACAATGCTCGCGCCTTTGATCTAAGTCGAAAAGAAGGTCGATAAGGGCGCCACGAAAATTTTGAAATATTTTTTGAAACTTGTACTTATACTTCCTCACTAGTCTCGTATTTGCGAGGACTACTTCTTTCTGCGCTCTGCTTATAAGCTTTTTATCTAATTCCAGTCGGATTGTGTTCTCAAGGAGAATACCACCAATCCATTTATTGACATGACCAACGGGAGTATGGTCGTGGATGTTAAGCCGTTCGCTCGCAATATCGTATGATTTTAGAATCATGCATTATGATGTTGACCCACTTCACGTCAAAGTAATCTGTAGGCACCTTTAGTCAAATAACGTGAAGTTAGCCAAACCCTCTCAACTCCTTGGTTTCTTGTGATGAATTTATGATGATGATGAATTGGGAATTTTCGGATTTTGACCATTTGCGTAAATTCTTTAAAATACCTCAGTCGGTAGAGACATTGGTCGACTAACAACAAAAGCTCTACTTTTAGTCCGAGAGCTGGCGACGAAAATCGGCAAGAGTTTTGTAATGGCTCTTAATTAAATATAAGTTAGTTTTGGTGGTGTACATGAGTCAGCACCCACTCTCAAGGTCAGGTAGTGGGACATCTGGTGGCGACGCTCTTTGATTTATGTTAGGGCGGCTACAGACGGCATGGCAAGCCTTGGCCAGCGTTTGAACACACATTTGTGAAAACGTTGGTATGTTCTCGATATTCGTGCACCAACGACCATACACACGATATGTTAATTTGGCAAGCCTTTTCGAGGCAAGTAAGAAGGCGAAGGTTGAACAAGCGTGCGAAGAAATGGAGTCTGATTTTTTATAATTGACGTTTTGAGGATCCCAAAGAATGGGGCACTTTTCATACAATTTAAGGAACTCTATAATGGTGTTATTGCTCCAGTTGTCAGTAATTTCAGCTCAAAAAAAAAACAATAATAATTGACAATAAGAGACATTATAGAATCCACTGAGACATTAACCATGCACGACGTACTTCACAAAACACCAAAAATTACGAATTTCCTTTAAGGTATACCTACCGCAAACCATACCAGACAGATAGAAATAGTTAAATCACCTCATAATTTTAAATTTGACTCGCGTGTCGTGTGTATGGTGATAAAGTCCACTGGCGAGTCTCGACAAGTCCCTTTGATGTGTGTTTATAATACCGCCTTCTAGGCGAACCATGGCCAACGCCAACGTCGGCTTTGCCTTGCCATATGTTTTGCATACACACGATGCGCAAACGTTGGAACGAGCGGACGTTTGCCAAGGCATGCCGTCTGTAGCCGCCTTCAAATTACAATATCCTCATTTTGGGTTAGTGCTGACAGCCTCTGTTCTATTGATATGTGGCCTGACTATTTTATTTTCAAATAATACATGATAACTAGCTGACCCGGCAAACGTTGTTTTGCCATATAAATAATTTCCTTTTGTATGTTGTATTATGTATGTATCATAAAAAAATAGAAATTAAAAATTTTGTCTGAAAAATAAAAAAAAATTTAGGGCTGGACTACCCCTAACATTTAGGGGGATGAAAAATAGATGTTGGCCGATTCTCATAGATACCGGATAAGCACAAAAAATTTCATCAAAATCGGTCAAGCCGTTTCGGAGGAGTATGGCAACGAAAACTGTGACACGAGAATTTCATATATTAGATTAAGCGCTAAATGCATTTTTTGCCGTTACAAATCTCTTGAAACGAAATCGTTATGACAGCATGTGGTGTACTGACCCACCGCGTTTCACAAAAGCGTTTCACAAGGTCTGACAACATTCTCGAGTTTTCTGGACTAGGAACTAGGAACTAGTGACAATTCTCAATTATTACAAAATACTTGAAGAAAAGTTGTAATTTTATATAACTACATCAAAGCGCGACGCTGCTAGGTGTTCCACTACTTGACTTTGAAAGTGGGTGCTGACTAATGTACACCCATAATATTTCATTATGAGCCATTACAAAACTCTTGCCGATTTGACAAGATAAGTCTTCGACTTTTCCGATTATCTACTGCTTCTCGTATTCATTGTAGATCGATTAACCCTTAACTACTAAAGTACCAAATATGTAACGTTGTCACTACCTATACGTCTCACAGATGGCTTCATATAGATGGACATAATTTTTTAAGGTTCCACAGTTTTAACTTTATGAGCTATTTATATGTTCCCTTTGTTATTCTTGAGGTGAAAACTATGCTCAGAAATGCAAAAAAAGTTCAATATTCAGTGAAAATCACAATTTTCCAATGTAGTCTGAAATATTCAACATTTTGGTATAGATTCTTTGAAAAAGTGATATTCAATTGAAATACTATATAAGTAAGTAATTCTTTTATTTTTCTTGATACAATAAGAGTTGGACGGAAATCTATTCACAAGAATTGATCAAAAACAGGTATTCTGAAAAAACTGACAATGCCTGTTTATCACGAATTTTCATACATTCCGGACATACTTTTTTCGCACATTCTAGGCAAATTGGGTTCTGGCATTCATAACAAACATATGCCTTCCTTCTTTTCTTCTTATGAGAGCAAATAGAACAATTCTTCCGTTTTTTTTTTCAATGTTTCCACACTAATTTCAGGTATTTTCAGCTCCTTTTTTACCTAGTATTTCCAAAATACTGAATCGTAATTTTTCATGCCAGCTTTGGATTTTCGACGTCTTCTGTTAATTGTGGTAATATGTACTAGATTTTGATAGAGTTTTTTCATTAAATCCGATCTTTCTTTCTACAAATTTTCTGGATAACTATTATATAAAATGAACGAGTTGACATTCCCTGGCTGGAGTAGTTAGGCCTGGAGCTGTGATAATGAAGACAATAATTCTGATTGTATTGTGAAGTATGTCCTGGTATTGTGTTGTAAATACCTGTGTTCACTCTCTCTTTTGGGTATGTTCGAATCGACTATAAGCTAAATAAATAAATATGGATGAGTCTATAAAATATCGCGAGTATTTACCGACGAGACCTACGACTGGAATCACTTCCAGCTTCATCAAACCACTTCAACGAATGTATTTCGAAATTTTTATGGATCAACTTTAGGGTACTAAGTTATAGTGGAATAATGATAAATTACGTGGAAGGGCTTTGGCATGAGTTGAAAGGGAGAGGTCATCTGACGAATAGGATGAGGTTGTGCCGTCTCTGAGACGTATGATTAGTGGTTAAGGGTTAATGAAGCTTCAAATATAATTCTGCCATTGTACCTTTTTTGACTCTAACTTGTCATCCTCCGATGCAATGCACATGATCATTTTTTTTAGTATTAGAAATAAATTTCCACCGAATATTTCTATTAGAAAAATATTGTTTTTAACTAGTATGAAATATTTGAAGCGTATCATCTGAGAATCTCATAACAATAACTGTCATACTTTCTGCTGTATGTCACCAAGAAACGTTTTTTTTTTGCGTCCTGTCACATGCCATGCCATTTGTTCCGATGATTCCTGAATATTTTTTTGAACTTATCGAAAAACAAATACAGCTGTAGCCTGAGATATTTGTCTCACTATGAAATCTTAATGCGAAAAAACAATGCTTTCTTCGAATACAAAACAACCTTTTCCGCGATACAAAAGCCATCCTTTGTCACGGCCTACTCTTGTTGAAACTCTATTATTCAAATTCCGTGTTCCGCCTAGAGGAAAAGCTGAAAATTTCAAGATTCAGAGTAAAAGTGGATCGTATTTCAACGTCGGTTTCCAATAGGACGTCAGCAGATCAAAATATACGTCGATGGGCCTCTTCTCGAAGATATAACAGGATGAACTAGGGAGAATACTCAAGTCCCAGGAGAAAGGAATAAAATTCGCATTTTTCTCTGCGAAATAATATTGCCATTTGATGCTTTGAATATCGTCCGTGTAGAGGAATTCGATGAAGAATTACATTTAGTGGCGATATGCAGAAAACGGTATACTCGCCCTTTTTTCGAAATAAGTAAGCAACAAAGCATCTGGAACGACAGTGTACTAAAAAAACTTGACGAATAGTTAGACAAGGTGTCCCGGGAAGAATATATCATGAATCAATGGTATGGTATCATCAGGTTGGACTCATATCAAGAGGTTTTAATCGCCCTTATGCCTTCGTTTGGGATATATAGAGTAATGTGCATCACAGTTCAATAATTCATAATGAAAATTCCGAATCTTTGCTTGGCACCGTCATACAGGGTGATCATTAAACATTCCCTTAAATAAATCTTGAACTTGAAGGTGAAATTATGTATTTAAAATTTGACAGCTTTATTACCTTTCACGACTTCCTACCTTAAAATTTTTATCAAATGTGAAAAACAGAACCGGATTAGGAAAATGTACAAGGTGATATAATTTTCATGAAGTATGAAAATTCTGAAATTTTCCAGTACCGATCTGATTTATTCAGTTTCAGAAATATTGAAGAAAGGCGATAGTAAAAGGTGACAAAACTAAACATTTGAAATCATTAGGTCGAATAGTTCAAGAGTTATTGAACTGAGAAATTTGACTCATATGTTGAACATCACCCTGTATATTCCAAACACAGGCCCTTAGGCGATTAAAACCTCTTAATACGAGTCCTGCCTAATAACATCATGCAATTCATGCTATCCGTTTTCGCATTCTTCCCGGGACACGCTGCATGTTAATACAAACACAAGAAACTTTGGATCATGCATGACAAATTGACCTCCGCAATAAATGATGTCATTGAAAATCTGAAAGAATGCCAATATTCCTTACACATGGCACTACGTACCTGTTACCTAAAGACCAAAGGAATACAGAAGACCCATCCAAATACCGACCAATTACATGTCTTCCAACGATGTACAAATTAATCACATCGTGCATTTCAAATCGAATTCACAACCATTGCGAAAGGAATAACATCATCGCCATGCAACAGAAAGGATGCACCAAAGACGGCCGAGGGTGCAAAGCGGAAGAATCTTTACGCTGCGTACATAGACTACAAAAAAGCATTCGATTCTATACCCCACGAATGGCTCTTGACGATCTTGTAGATTTACATGGTGGGTCCCAATATTGTTAAGTTTCTGAAAAACGCCATGTCAACCTGGCGTACTAGTCTTCAAATGAAAGCAGCAGATTGCCCCATTACAACAGGACCTATTCCAATAAGACGCGGAATTTTCCAAGGAGACTCGCTGAGCCCTCTGTGGTTCTGCTTGGCCCTGAATCCCTTGTCTCATAGATTGAATTCTACGGACTACGGATTTTCCATCAAGAGCGGCAGTAGAACTATGATGAAACTGAATCATCTACTTTACATGGACGAATTGAAACTCTTCGCATCTACCAAAAAACAAATGCAACAGATGCTGAAAATGGTGGAAGGATTTTCGGAAGACATCAAAATGAAGTTTGGATTAGAAAAATGTGGACTGCTGAATATAACGAGAGGGAAAATAGAAGATGGTACGTTCAAACTCAAGGAAGGTGCAGAAATTGAAGCATGGAAGGAAGGAGACACATACAAGTATCTAGGAATAAGACAGGCAAGAAAAATCAATCAGACCCAGATGAAGGAAGAATTAACGGAGGAGTTCACCCGAAGATTGAGAAGGATAATGAGAACTGGTCTTAACAGCAAGAATCTCAAAAAAGCGATCAACACCTAAGCTTGCTCGGCGCTGAGCTATTCATTCGGTATCATCTCTTGGACGACCACCGATTTAGCAGCCTTACAGAGAAAAATAAGGACGATGCTGACTAAACACAATAAACATCACCCCAAAAGCTCAATAGAAAGGACAGAGCTGCCACGACATCTTGGGGGTAGAGGAATTGTTGATTTGTCCAACCGTATGTCCCAGGAAATTGAAGGACTTCGAAAATATTTTCTGAGCAAGGCTGCTTCTTCAGAACTCCATCGAGTAGTTTGTGTTACTGATAGTTCTACACCGTTAAAGCTACAACAGGATCACTTGGAAACCGTCGAACACTCTGCAGAAAGTAAAATGCAAAAACTGATTGGCAAACCTTTGCATGGAAGGCACCAGAACGAGGTCTACCATGTTTTCGTCTACATATCTGCGTCGAACTACTGGTTGACCAGAAGGTTGTTTCCTGAGACAGAGGGCTTCATGCTTGCCATCCAGGATCAGGTGATTCCAACAAGAAATTATATGAAATATATCGCCAAGGATGCCTCAGTGGCGGACGATAGCTGTCGTTGTGGCTGTGCGACACATGAAACTATCCAGCACATCACCAGGGGATGTCAGAAGTTCGCGGGCACCGAGTACAAAAATAGACATGATGCTGTTGCCAAGATTTTTCACCAAGAATTGGCACTAAAACACCAACTTCTAAGTTCAAAAAAGGTTCCTTATTACAATTACCATCCGGATGCTGTGTTGGAAAATGAACATCACAAGCTCTACTGGGATCGCATGGTTCTGACAGAGCGGAAAATAACCCACAATAGACCAGACCTCATATTGCTCAATAAGGATGAGGACAGAGTACTATTCATCGTTATGGCGATTCCAAATAATAACAATCTTCTAGATAGGCACACTGAAAAAATTTCAAAATACAGAGATCTCGAGGAACAAACCAGAAGACAATGGAAGCTGAAAGATATCAAGACCATCCCTATTGTAATTTCATCTTCAGGCCTGATACCGAAGAAACTACTGGAGAACTTGAGGAAACTTCAGCTGGACGAAAATATTTATAGAGTCATGCAGAAGGCGGTACTGCTCGGAACGGAGAGAACTGTACGCAAGTACATGGGGAATGCAGAGGAACACCGTCTGCGCCGACAAGAAGTAGGGGTGGAGCAGGAATCCAACCTACAGCAGGGAGGCGAGGAGCGACCCGGACCCGACCACCACCTCGAGTCCGAAAACCTGGAAAGGGCTCCAACAGAGCTTAATCCTTTTGATATCTGAGATATCTGGGATAAGTGAATTTTCCTCTGGAGAGGAGTGTGAAAGCCGCAAGGCTAAAGTCATAATATTAATTTTAGTTACCGATGTTAAGCATCTGAATTGATTTGTTTATTAATTTTAGTTTAGCAAAGCGCGCAACTTAGCATCAGTGTAGTGTTCTAGTTCTTTCAATTCCAAACTATACTATTTTGGATTTGCTGGGGCTTGGGAGTCTTCAGACCCTGAATGGAATATTACCTAGGCGGCCCAAAAAAATTAAAAATACACATGTTAACAAGTGATAAACTTTCTTCGATTTATACATCGAAAATGACTTATGTACATCCTAGAAAAGTAAAAAAATTACAAAACTTATTGTTCGGTAGGATACGAAGGAGTATATGAAAAATGAGAATTTGATTGAGCTTCTAAAAGTTGTTCATACTATGGTATAAATTGGCAGTGATGATGCTATATGATGTTCACTAAAGGTGCCTACAGATTACTCTGACGTGACGTGCGCCCATGTCATAATGCGCATGATTCAAAAATCTATTATAACATAGGATTTTGCGCTGAAGCGTTTAATTTGTCTGACGTGACATTGGAAGTGTATTCCCGAGCCAGTAATTTAACGCTTTGGCGCAAAATCCTATGTTAGATTTTTGATTCGTGCGCACTATAACTTGAGCCAACGTCACGTTAGAGTAATCTGTAGGCACCTTTAGTGAACAGAAGAGATACATAAAAACATTTACCACTAGCTGGTCCAGATCTCACCGTTTGGCTGACCGGCCACCGATTGCGTTTAGCAGCGCAATTTCGAAAATGAAAGATTTGTAATGGATGGCCGGACATCAAATGGTATAGCCTTAGGCTAGAGTTGCACACACACCGATTTTGGACCGTCGATTTTATACCGGTCGTTCAAGTTCCAATAGTGAACCACGTGTGGGAACGGGACCTCTCACACAAGCCGACTGCTGATCGTTTCCGGTAAACTGCCGGTGAGCAGCCGTCCAATACCACTGTATAGCCGGCAATACCAGGTTGTGATGGCGTTGACGTACGTGACTGCGAAAGTTCTTTCTTGAGTTCGATATCGTTTACCCACAATATCAGTCGACTTCGCTTGGCTGATCGTTTGGCCGATAAAAATCCGGTAAGTGTGCTCGCATTCGATAGCTGGTCAGCCAAATATTGTTCCGTATTCTCTGCAATGCGTTACGATCCGGCGATCAACACAAGGGATCACTCATTCGTTGAAAATATACGTTCAAGAAGGAGTGATATCGAACTGGCTTGAAAAAGTTCTTGTGACTTACACCGTTTTCCTTCTCACAATTTATACCTATTTCTTTCTGGGCAATTAAATAACCGTACAATTTGAAGCTGTCCAATGGGGTTATGAGTTTCTTTAGAGGGAATGAATTTTCCGAGTGGGGAGAGGATTTCTCTTCCAAGGCTCTGCAAGGTGAAGAGCCATTAGAATGAATTGAGATCGAGGTGTACGAGAAGGTATTTACCGTGAATTTAGGAGTGTACTGACGAGAAGTTTAAGGCCTTTAACTTGTTGTATTTTATTCCATCCGTAGTGCAGTCCTGGGATAATATTTTTCTCTTTCTTTGGAATGTTTATCTAGCTGAAAATCCAGACCTACCGTTCAAAGTAATCCAGTGAGGTGACATTTGCGTTGCAGGAGGACGTTGGACCCTCTTACCGATATTTGACTATTTGATTATTTTGTTCCGATTTCCAACCGTTTGAATTGTTCATTATAGATTATTTTAGACGATCATAGAGTTGGGATCCTGTAGCTGTCAACCAGCCAGCATCGCTCCTGGGATTCCGAGTGTACTGAAGTGTAAGATGGTAGCTTGAAACTACCATCCTACACCCCTTTCAGTTTTGCTACCCATTGGAGTCGCTAGGGGGTGTACAGTCCCCGGAATTTCAGAAAGCTTTGGGTTCCGAACTTACCCATTCGGGTATGTTCATCGTTCTCAATCTGTGGCTAAAAAATTACCATCCGTAGGAATATACACACTTCAACACTTGTGTTTCAAATTAGAAATTTTTGACGGAAAAACACGGAAAGTTAACCAACTGATCACCTAATTTCTTGGAAGTGGAAGACAAAACAGCGGGGATTTGAAGTATTCACTAGTATTGAGTAAATCGATACGGTGAAAACCTAGAGCAGAGTGTGAGAGAGGGAGATGAGCAAACAGTTTTCAACTGAAAGACCAATACGGCCTAAAAAAATTTTTGTTAATACCTTCAAGGAGTTCTTATTTCTGTTGAACATCTGTTTTCTTTTTTAGTATCTCTCACAGATTTTTGGGCAGTGAATTATAATCCTTTATTAGTTGACATTTTGTGGAACAAAGGGAGAGAGAGTATAGATTCAAGACTCATTTCGTTGTTCAGCAATGCTGGTCATTCAATAATTTCCCATAATACGTACTGCTCCAGAAAAAATTTTATATTTGAAAACAGATAGTCAATCTAAAATACCTGATACTCGTGCAGCTTATGACTGAAATTATTACTATTTTTTAGACTAATTTTCAAAAGACAATTATCTATTATTGATAGTAAGAATGTGATTTGAAAACAGTCTTGTGCACTCATTGTGGAAAAAAAAGATATGTTGCTTAGCTCCAATACAAAATAAAAACCTACCAAAATAAAAGTTAGGACCTGTTCAGGAGAAATCCTTCAAACCATGTCGTGTCAAAATTATTTATTTATTTATTTATTTATTTATTTATTTATTTATTTATTTATTCATTTAGAGAATTGGGGATACAAACAGGTGTGGAACCCAGAAACAGTATCCGCTATTAAGAACATGAACAACATTTGAACAAAAAAACAAATAGGTCATAAAACAACTTATGATGCATCAATAACAAGGTATAACATAATCAAGTTGAGAAAAAATTCACAAATTAGATATAATAAAAACAATTATAACATCTATGAAAAAAAGTGTTCGCGACAGAAATAATTTAATAGGCAGCAATGATTGACTTTTTCAGGATCATTTTAATTTTTTGTGGTGTGAGGTGAAATATGTCGAATAAGTGCTGTGACTCGTTGGCGGAACGTAGCACCCTCACGAGTGGACCATGTTTAGTACAATTACAACGCTTAAATTCAACATGAAATAACTCGTGTTGCCTCAGATTGATGACGGAATGTTAATTTTTATCCCTCCAAGAATATCAGCAGCCTGCAGTTCGCCGCCCAAGATTTTCGACAAGAACAAAATGTCGTTCATTTCACGTCTGTCTTCGAGAGATAATATTTCAAATTTCTTTCCTAAAATGGGAAAGCGATCTACATTATGCTATAGTAACAGATTCTTTCTGAAGGCAATGCGTTTAAGAAATCGATTCTGGACTCTTTCAAGGCGTGAGATATAGATATTATATTGAGGGTTCCAGATTACCGAGGCAAAATTCAAGCGACTAAACACGTATGCGTAGTAGACATGTATTAGGGGTAGAGTTCTTCTGAATGATTTGCATTGCCTGAAAACATCCGAGCATTTTACTAGCAGATCCGATGATGCTCTCATTATGGTAGCTGAACAATAGTTTTGAGTATAACACCTAGGTCTTTTATTTTGGTTACTCGAGACAGCACCGTATCGCCTATTTTGTAATTGAAGGAAACTGATGATCGACTTCTTGAAAATGAGAGGACGTAGCATTTATTAATAATCAAGAAGAGATTATTCTGAGTGCAGAATTCTGAGAAAGAATCCAATTCTTTCTGAATGGTAAGGCAATCCGCTAGATTTCTGATGAAAAAGAATATTTTCAGATTATCCGCATACATAAGAAAACGACAGAGCCTAAAAACGGAGTATATGCTGTTGACATATATTAAAAAGAATAGTGGTCCCAGGTGCAATCCCTGGGGAACGCCAGACGTGCAATCAACATTCTCCGACATAAACACTCCACCAATACACATTAACCTCTCCCGAGTAGATATGATTCTGTCCAGTTCAACAGTGAACCGCCGATTCCAACAGCATCCAATCTCATCAATAATATATCATGGTTTATTTTATCGGAACATTTCGTGAAGTCCGTATAGACAACATCAACTTGAATTCCCTCTGAAAAAACGCGCAAACAAGTTGCATATCTCAACCCCGCAGGTTGCTACTCTATCACCCAATGTCATAGAGGAAGGAAATTTGCTGCCCCCGGTTTTGCTCTTTATCGGTGTAATGTTGAAAATTAACTTGGGGTCATGAGAAGTTTGATCTTCTATGTAAGTAGGTAATATATTCAAAATAGTCGTTTTTTATCAGTGCCTTCGACTGGACACGCAATCTGTAGCGGACGAGGTCACAGGTATTTCCATAAATTTTCCATTTTTTGTGAGCACGATTTTTCAATTTGATGAGTCTGATTGTTTGTTTTGAATAGAACTTTGGGAATTTTCTGTTAACTCTTTTCTTAGGAACAAAGTCTTCGATAGTTTTGTTTATATTATTGTATAATATCTCCTGACTGACATCATGGTTTGTCAGGAGAGTCGACCACGGAAAAGATGAAAGGTGCTGATTAATTACATCATAATCAGCTTTTATAAAATTGAACATGGTGTGTATACTATTATTTTTGAGTTGCCGGTTGTTTATTTTTAATATAAGTTCTACGCTAGGATGATAATTATCCTCTGGAACTAGAGGGTGATCATTTTTATCTAGGAAATTAATGCGGTGTTTGTTACAAAAAATCAAATCCAAACTTTTGTTTTGATGGCTAAGCAAATAGTTGAACTGGTCAAACTCACAGAAGGATAAAGTGTCTACTAAATTGGTATATTGATTTTCAACAACTTCGGCTTTAAGTGGATACCTTTCAGTTGGTATTCGAGGCGTCCATCCTATCGACGAGCAGTTGAAGTCTCCACAAATGAGCACCAAGTTGTTTTCTATTTTACCTAATTGAGTCCAATTTGCGTGAGAAGGTATCCATAGCCAACCTATCCCCGGGGGGAAGGTAAACGCAACATAAGTAAACGGGTATGTTATCAATCATTAACTTCACCCACACGTCCTCCGCGCTACTCTGGAAATCACCAACAAGAACCGCACTGAGTAAATTCTTCACCGCGATGAAAACACCACTACCAGTTTTCTTCTCAAATGCTGTAGCACAAGTTTTTTGATCACGCCGGAATATGCTGTATATAAAGGGATCAACCACTTCATGGTCCAAAATGCCACTGTGTAGCCTGGACTCAGTCACAAACAATATGTCACTGTTGTTAGCTAGAGCCTTCAGCCTAAAATCTGTCAGCTTGGTCCGAAGCCCTCGGACATTTTGATACGTGATGTTTAGAGCCATCTTGAACTGCCGTTTAAAATGTTAGGTGTCTTGGACTTACAAGTTATTTTATATTTTTGAGATCGCTTGGTTCACTTATATGAATAATCCTACTGGAGACGTCTTTACGCATGAGGATGCTCCCATTCTGTACCCAAGTGAACTTGTAACCTCGCTCTTTCGCTGTCTCGCGAGCATCCTTAAAGATCTGCTTATTAATTGCAGTTAGATGTTCATTCAAATATATTTTATTATTAGATAGTGATTCAATATTCATACTAGGATCAGTGGACTCCTTACGTGTGAATTTGGATTTGGCTAGAAACTCATCGCGTTTCATTCTCGCACGCACAATTTTGTGCTTTGGTTTCCGGAGTTCATGGTAGGTACCCGAGTAACAAAATCAATGTCAGATTTATTGACGGTATAACACACGTGTTTTCCAATGGTTTCCAAAACATTTATAAGATTTTCACCTTTCTCCTCTGTGACACTCTGTATCTCAACGTTGTTTGCCCTACTGAACTGTTCTGCATTGTTAACTTCCGCACTCAGGGATTTGACCTCTTTCTTCAAAAGACCGTTTTCCTTCTTCAGGTCATCGGTAGTTTTACATAAATTTTTGAAATGAATCAACTGAATTTCGAAATCAGAGACTTTTTCCGAGCAGAAAGTAACGCACTTTCGAAGTTCCGCGATTTCACCTCGTAGAAGGGAAATCTCGCTGCGCAGGTCGTCTTCATCATCACCTCCAGCACTCGGGGTCCCCCGTCGAGGTAGACTGGGACGCGGGACACGCGTGGGCGGGGGCCGATCCGGGCAGTTCGACAGCTCCCACAATGCCATCGACCACCGAGAAGATTGACGCCAAATGAAATCAGGGAAATAATAAGAAGTTTGAAGAAGAGGAAAGCTCCCGGAAGCGATAAAATAACGAATGTTATGTTAAAGAAATTACCTAGAAAAGGTATAGCCGCTCTAACAAATATCGCGAATGGAATTATGAGGACAGAACACTACCCAGAAAAATGGAAAACAGCAGAAGTCATAGTATTCAATAAACCATTCAAAGAGAAGAAGTTTCCACAAAACTACAGACCGATAAGTCTACTGTCGGCTTTAGGAAAAGTAGTAGAAAGAATTATCGCCACGAGGCTAAATGAGGAAACCGAAAATCTGGAACTAATTCCACCAGAACAGTTCGGATTCAGAAGAGAGCATTCAACAGAACAACAATTATTAAGGCTCACAGAGTACATAACAGAGGGATTCCAAAATAAACAAGCTACAGGTCTTGTTTTACTAGACGTCGCCAGAGCATTCGACAGAGTATGGCATGAAGGATTAATATATAAGATGAGATGTGCTGGATATTCGATCAAAATATGCAAGTTGATCAGGAATTATCTCAAAAATAGAAGATTTTACGTGAAAGTGGGAGGAGAATGCTCCTCAACAAGAGATATAGAGGCTGGAGTACCCCAAGGATCAGTACTTGGGCCACTTCTGTACAACATATACATCCACGATATTCCGAAAAATCCAAGAACCATGCTAACGCTATATGCTGACGACACAGGCATAGCAACTCGACACCGAAACCCTGAAATAATAGAACGAGTTCTACAAGAGTCGATTGACGAAACAAATGACTGGTGCATAAAGTGGAAAATCAAGCTCAATGGACAAAAGAGCCAAGCAATATTACTACAGAAGAGAAGACTGCGACCCTCAACGAAACTGGATGTTGACGGCGAAGAAATCGACTGGAAAAATGAAGCCAAATATTTAGGAATAACGCTTGACAAAGGACTTACTTGGAAAAGTCATATCAAACAAGCAATCGACAAAACGAAAGCAGCGATGAATAGACTCTATCCTCTGATAGGAAGAAGAAGCCACATGTCGAAAGAGACAAAATTGAAGATAATCAAAGCCGTTGCTAGGCCTCAACTGACTTATGGATCAGTTGCCTGGGGTTTCGCGGCAAAGAGCCATATCAAAAGAATTCAGGCCACTGAAAACAAGCTGCTACGATGTGCAATAGATGCACCTTGGTTTGTCAGGAATAGACAGATTTATAAGGACCTGAAATGGGAAACCATAACGGAATTCATGAACAGAAAAGCAGAGAAATTATTCGAAACAGCGAAAAACCATCCGAATCAAGAACTCAGGAGACTAGTGGACTACGACCCAGAGGAAGACAAAAGGAGAATGCGAATTTACCGAAGGAGACCAAGAGATCAATTAAAAAGAGATTAAAATAACAACAGAAACTTATTGAAAAATTCAATAAAGTGTTAATCCAATAGAGGATAAACACATAAATCCCAGCACGATAGTGTGCGAGAAGAAAACCGACCAAGAGATGAACGGTTTATAGGCAAATGCCCGGAACCAAAATTCAAGAAGCAGTAGGGTTTTTAGTGGGTCTCGAGCTCAGGAGAGTGAGAAACCCCACACTGTTCCCCCTCAGGAGATGAGGGTGGTTCGTCTGTCTTGCAGATTTTCCCCCTGCTACACAAAAAAAAAAAAAAAAAAAAAAAAAAAAAAAGATTGACGAGAGACAGCTGCACTGCACACTGCACTGATTACTCATTTTTTTTTTTTTTTGAAAAACAATACTACAATATCCAGATGTGAGTTTAATAACGATGATGCAATTTTTGGAAATTAGATTTAGTTGTATTAGACCGTTACTTCTTGAGCTGCACAGATACTCGTCCTACTCATACGACGCACGATTGTTGAATAAATGGATTAAAAATAAGAATGAAAATACTAGTGCGGAACTGTTCATCAAAATTTTGGGGATCTTTTTCTAGAAGGGAATGACCAAACTAGATTGGTTCGAAATTCCTAGTATTGATACACTTTTACATTGTGTGAAAAACACAAAGAAAAATCCCTGAATACGGCCCTCCGATGCTAGCATATTCACTACACTTTTTCGTATTCTTACCTTTCCTGTGAATGGAAGACCTGGTTTGTACATTCTCCTCATCTCTCTTCCGAATCTCAACTCAACGTAATGCTCTTCAGCTGCTGACACGTCGGGCAGACCATTTCCTGCACTCTGTGCAACGTCAATAGGCGTCAAGAATTCTGTAGACTCTATTTCGACTTGCAGAAGCCATCTTCCTGATCGGATATACTCTGATAGCGGAAAGGAGAACGACTTCACACCTATGATAAAAAAATCAGCAATTGAAGAAAATAAGATATATCTAAATATTTCTTTCACACTTCATAGAACATTTCTGGCTGCCTCTATATAAATATGTGAATCACCCTTTTTAGGACTGTTTAAAAATTATTTGACAATTTTTTTGATGATACTCAACATGCAGTTCGCTTGTCTCGGTGCACCTTGTTCTTATTTTGGCTTACTCGGTGAGTATGATGAAGCATACGTGATGACGCTATGGGAGCGTCAGAGAGGTTTTCGATCTTGTATCGTAAACAACCTGAATATAATTTTGTCTGTTTTATAAAGTGTGTTCAATATACAGAAAAAACACGAAACTGGCGACGAGAATATGGGATTCTCCAACCGTGGTGATGTTAGCTCCCGCCTGGCCAGCTCCAAAACGACTATTCCACCACAGTCAAAACCGTATCTACCGTATCGATTCTGCAGTCGATTAATTTTTTCCCCCATTTAGAATAGGATGCTGAAGCGAATGATTAAATATATGACGAGAAGGATGGACTGATTTCAAATCACGTTTTTCTCTTCTTTTATTCGCAATATTTGGACTCCAATGATCAAAATAAACCATTATAATGTCTCTGACGAAGTTTTTCTTTCAGTTTGAAATGGCCGGCAAAGAAAATTGATAAAAAATGTGTATAGAGGAATGTTTCAGATGTACTACGGAAAATTTTCGTTTCAGTCTGACACTTCTAGACTCCCAGCTTCAAGAATCAAAATGAACCTATATTCTGTGCATCACGGAGCGGATGTTCCCCATTTTTCTTCGATAGTTTAAAACGGCCGGCCAAGAAAATTGATATGAAGGGTGTATAGAGGATTGTTTCAGATGTACTACGGAAAATTTTCGTTTCATTCTGACACTTCTAAACCCCCAGCTACAAGAATCGAAACGAACCTTTATTCTGTCTATCACGGAGCGGATGTTCCCCATTTTTTTACGATAGTTTGAAATAACCGGCCAAGAAAATTGTGTAACGGGTTTTCCTCGGTGTACTCGAGCGCCAGCTATTCTTTAAGGGAGAATAGCAAACCTACCCTGGCAGCTACTAGCCGGAGACAGGGTTCCCTGGTGTCCAGGGTGTTAGCGACGCCCAATGATAGTCAAAATCAACGTACACAACTTTTATTTGTCGACTCGTAAAAGGGAAACACAAATAGCACTATTACCAAATTCTTACAGTGACTCGAAATCAGTGAGATTTACAGGGCAAAACGGACGGAATAACACGGGATCCGATCTCAAACGTTATACGGGGGTTAACGGACTTGTTCGCCAGCCAGAACCTGAGACGTACACTTGACGGACAGATATCGGACTTCAGCCAGGTTAGGGGATGAAAGACGGCACAGAATTACGACGGCTCACCCTTAGGCTCGTTCGGCACTCCCCGGGTATTCACACCGGCAGAATGCCTCCCTAACCGTAGGAGTGAACACAGGAAAGTATTAAAGACAGGACCTGAGGAAAAGGTGCGCCACCCCAAAGTGTCCTAGGTACCCCCCGGGTATCCACACCAGCAGGGTACGTTAATGACAGTAGGGGTGGAACTCAGACTCTGGTATAAGAAGGGTAGAAATGGAGGCTGAAGTTCCAATATTATAAAAAAAAAAATAACGGAGTGTCGTCTTACCTCTGGTTTGGCCACTTGCACTCGCAAATCGTAACGAATCGCCTGAACACGGTGAATAGTAATACAAAAAAAAAAAAAACTGGAGTTCTATTCGTGAGACAAACAAAACTAAAAGAAATCTTTTAATTTGGCAGCCGGTACTAGTCGTAGGTAAACACAATCTGACAGCAATTCGGTGAATCAAAGTCGAAATCGTAAGTCAAGAGGCCTGCGGGGAAACATCTGATTTTATACCCACAGGGGGGGTGCGGAAATCAGATGTGCCCGACAGTCGAAATTAGGTAAATTTGCGTCGACGAAGACGTTTTAATTTCGACTCATCTGTGCTAGCGAACAAAAAAACTCGGTTATCTTCCAATTCGGGATGTTTTATATGGTGCGACATCGTTTTTAGGAAATAAAAACGAAATAAAAACGGTACGGTGTGTTTACAATTCCGAACGATGTCGGAATCCTGAATTGGAAATTGAAAATATTTCTCGGAAAATTGATTCAAAACAAGATCATTTAAAAATGAAAACTAAAATAATTATTCTAAAATGAGGGGGTAGGTTTGAAAACTACCCTCTCGTTACAATTGATATAAAGGGTGTATACAGGAATATTTCAGATTTGCTAGGAAGAATTTTCGTTTCATTCTGACACGATTCAGTGAGTGTTACTCTTGGTTTATGGGATTTTTGCAATGGTCGGCCAAGCAGATAAAATTGTGGAATGGTTCGGATCATTGTATAAAGACCACTTTATACAGTGGTTCGGATAGTAGAATGAAATAACAGATACCAGAACGGCCATGAGCAAAGAAGTTCTGCCGTATCATCAAGGAGTATGATACTCTTATATATCATTAGACATATATATCATTAGACATGGACACATACAGCTACAGACTTATCCCGGACAAAGATGACAAGCACTTCAAGTATGGTATCCGCAGAAGTAAGTTATTATAAAGTTAGAGATTGGACCCCCCCAGTGACGGGAACGCCCTTATCGACCAGGCACCGGACAGCTAAAAATACGCTATATCAATTTTTATATCGAATATTTTCATTTTTATAGTTTCTATTTATTGTATTTTTCATTGTTGACTTATTATGAAGAAAAATATTTTCAAATGTTACTATCATTATATAGATATATATGATTTTTTTTCTCTATTGTTACTCTGATGCAGTTAATTTTTACTTCTTTTCCTATGAAATGAAATTTATAAAAGTTGAATTTTATTATTTCAATTTTCATTCATCACTATACTCAGTCAAATCCGTCAATATGCAAAGAAAGATTTATTTTAAGGAATTTGCTCAAAGTCAATTCTATTATTTTTATTCTAAATATGTAATATGCTCATAATGAAAATTCTTGTTTCCATAGTCCTGACGAAATGAAGGAAATGTAGATCATAGACAGAATATCGTTTCGATTTGATTCTTGGAGCTGAGAGTCTAGAAGTGTCAGAATAAAACGAACATTTTTCCTAGTACAACTGAAACATTCCTCTATACACCCATTTTATCAATTTTCTTGGCCGGTCATTTTAAACCATCGAAAAAAATAGGGAACATCCGCTCCGTAATAGACAGAATATAGGTTCGCTTCGATTCTTGGGGCTGGGGGTCTAGAAGTGTCAGAATGGAACAAAAATTTTTCCTAGCACATTCGAAAGATTTCTTTATACACCCTTTATACCAATTTTCTAGGCCGTCTATTTAAAATTGTCGTAAAAAAATGAGGAATATCCGCTCCGTGATAGACAGAATATAGGTTCGTTTCGATTCTTGGAGCTGGGGGTTCAGAAGTGTCCGAATGAAAGGACAATTCTTCCTAGTACATCTGAAACATTGCTCTATACACCCTTGATATCAATTTTCTTGGCCGGCTTTTTTAAACTATCGTAAAAAAATGGGGAACATCCGCTCCGTGATAGACAGAATATTGGTCCGTTTCGATTCTTGTAGCTGAGGGTCTTGAAGTGTCAGAGTGAAACGAGAATTTTTCCTAGTACATCTGAAACATTCCTCTATACACCCTTTATATCAATTTTCTTGGCCAGCCATTTTGAACTATCGAAAAAAAAATGGGGAACATCCGCTCCGTGATAGACAGAATATTGGTCCGTTTCGATTCTTGTAGCTGGGGGTCTTGAAGTGTCAGAGTGAAACGAGAATTTTTCCTAGTACATCTGAAACATTCCTCTATACACCCTTTATATCAATTTTCTTGGCCAGCCATTTTGAACTATCGAAAAAAAAATGGGGAACATCCGCTCCGTGATAGACAGAATATAGGTTCGTTTCGATTCTTGCAGCTGGGAGTCTAGAAGTGTCAGAATGAAACGAAAATTTTTTCCTAGTACATCTGAAATATTCCTCTATACACCCGTTGTATCAATTTTCTTGGCCGGCCATTTTAAACTGACAGAAAAACTCAGGCTTCGTCATAGATACTACAATGGTTTATTTTGATCCTTGGAGTCCAAATATTGCGAATAGAAGAAGAGAAAAACGTAATTTGAAATCAGTCCATCCTTCTCGGCATATATTTAATCATTCGCTGTAGCATCCTATTCTAAATGGGGGAAAAAATTAATCGACTGCAGCATCGATTCGGTAGATACGGTATTGACCGTTTTGGAGCTGGCCGGCCGGGAGCTAACATCACCACGGTGATTCTCAAGCTGATTTGAGAAAGAAGGAGAATTTCAATTGTTCATTGAGCGATCCAACACACTTCGAAAGAGATTGGACCTCACAAATTTAAGAAAAGGGACGACCCAAGAAGTGACCCGAGTTTTTCCAATTCACCGAGAAGTAGCACAACTAGTATAAACAACTCTGCTTCTATACAAAAAGAAGAAGTACTGTACAGTGTACAGCACCCCAAGCGCCTCACCGGGTGCATCGGAAAAATGAAATATCAATGGAAACAACAATTCCGAAGGAATTGTCGTTCCAATAATGTGAGTTAGTCATGAACTATCATAGGAGGTCTCAGAGAAGTCGAAATATTCAAGTGAAACTCTAGACCGTTTTCGGGATCATTTTCCCTCGTCAGTACAGTATATCACTGAATCTTCCGAGAGGAGGATGCTAGTCTTATGCGATCTTGGGACGCCGCTTTGAGATATTCTCATCACGATACGCCACCTGTCACGCAAAGACTGAACCAAGAGAAAGTGAGGTTTGGTTCAGTCTTTGCGGTCTACAGTTGCACTTGAATATTTCGACTTCACTGGGACCTCCTATGATACTTCATGACTAACTCACATTATTGGAAGGACAATTCCTTCGGAATTGTTGTTTCCAATAATATTTAACTCTGCTTCTGCCTGCGGAGTTTCGACAAAACTGATCACCAATTTAAATTACAATAAGTTCGAATCAATCTTGCAAGGTTAATCTTTCGAAAGATTCAGAGCATATATTTAATTGAGTAGTGGAATTAATGTCTGTAAATTAAATATCAGTAAATTAGTTAACAGCATGCAGACAATTATTGAATTCTCAAAAGTATATTTGTTAGTAGGGGTCTCCTTGCGAACGTTTTGTTGTTCGCAGGGGTTAGAGATTGTTAGGAGGTAAGTAACATTCACTTTCAGTGCTCATAAAGATCCTTGATCCTGAGTGCAGACGGAAGTGTTCCGGAAGACGAGGCTGTATCACAAAGACTTTGCTGATGTTGTGGAGTGGACAATAAGCGGCCAAGGTCACGAAGGTAGTTATGTGCACCCACGAAGTTGGTCCCGTTATCGGAAAAGATAGCGGAAGGATGACCTCAGCGTGCAACGAAGCGACGATAAGCAGCAATGATAGCTGGGGTGGACAGCTCAGATGCCAATTCTAGGTGAACCGCTTTGGTAGTGAAACAGATGAAGACTACTAAATATGCCTTGGTGCTAACGGCTCCACGCATTCGTGCACTCGTTACATAAAATGGGCCTGCGTAGTCAACGCCAGTGGTGAGAATAGCCGCAGCTGAGGATAGCCGCTCAGGTGGTTGAATTAAAAGACGGGGTTTGCATGAAACGCATCTATTGCACTTGCGCAGATGATTACGCCACAACATTACGACCGTCCAAAATCCAATAACGTAGGCGAATGAACGAGTGCGTAGCAAGAGCACCGGCATACAGAAGACGAAGATCGGCATCATCGATGATCTGACGAGTGAAATGATCATTCTTTAGCAGACGAACCGGATGTTTGTGTCGATATGGTAATAGAGAGGATAAGAAGGCGACCTCCAACACGCAGGAGTCCATGCTCATCACAAAACAGGTGGAGATTCATAATGAGCCGATGACAGGAAGACGGTTTCTGAAGCTTATCTAGCTGCTGGGCAAAATAAAAAGATTGGACTAGACGGATCAAACAGATCTCGGCCCCCTGGAGCTCTCAATAGAGGAGAAGAAACCTGAGCGAGGTGAAGATGGATTATGAGCATTAAGAATGAAACGTCGACAAAAGGCAGTCACACGCTTAAGACGAAGATACGAGGAGAAACGTTCAATCAAGGTGGACTCATCTGAGATGGCTGCTTGGCCTCGACCTCCACTTGTTCAGTTTGAGAGGAATCAACAGAGGAAAGAGGCCACGAAGATGAGTCGAGCGGGAGCCAAGGAGGACCACGCCACCATAAATAGTGATGATGAATATCCGCGGGCATCAATCCTCGAGAGGCACAATCCGCTGGATTGACCTCAGACACCACATGCCTCCAGCAATCTGAAGGAATCAAATGTCTTCCATATGTGACTTTCACCGCGGATCCACGACAAAGCAACGGAAGAGTCACAAAAGGCAACACACTCAGTTGTGAGATTGGGCAGAACGCGGGTGGACAGATGATGCATAAGTTTTGCGAGCAAATGGGCACCGCACAGTTCAAGACGAGGCAGGGTCACAGCTTTGCAGGGAGGGATTTTAGATTTGGCCGCTAGAAGAGATACGTGGTATTGATCAGATGATGTAGAATTGCGAAGACAGACGAATGCAGCGTAGCCCGACTCAGATGCGTCATAGAAGCTAATCAGCTGATGAGCTCAAGACGACACGGCAGGGATGAATCGTGGAATATGA
This sequence comes from Coccinella septempunctata, assembly GCF_907165205.1. Lineage (NCBI taxonomy): Eukaryota > Metazoa > Arthropoda > Insecta > Coleoptera > Coccinellidae > Coccinella > Coccinella septempunctata. Next base: position 11,349,391 of record NC_058196.1, read on the forward strand.
AGTTCTGCCAAGGTGGGATGCTGGGATTGAAACCGCAACCACGAAGGCTAGGATTCATTCGAAAAAGTTTGGTTCCATTCCAGATGGAGAAGACAGAGCTGACGAAAGAAGATCTTGGCGTAGAAGGTGCTAGCCATCCCAAGGGATCGAAGATTCTGGCCATCTGACTCAGCACAGTCCGTTTGGTGACTGTCGCTGAAGTCAGACGGACAGAGTAGAAGAAGTGATCAGATGCAGGGTTCCAGCCAAGTCACGGTCAAGAAGAAGGGGGTCAATACAAGAAGATTCTCTACGATGATCAGGAGGAATACAGTCCAGCAGAGAAGAATGATTAGAGGCCCACTTGCGCAGCACAAAACCGCCCGCCATGAGCAATTCCTGAAATTGCTGCCGCACTTCAAGAGCTTCAGACTCGGATGAACAGCATGTCAAGATATCATCGACATAAATCTCATCTTGCAAGATATGTATTGCCACAGGAAATTTGGCTTCCTCATCCGAAGCCAGTTGCCGAATAGTCCTAAGTGCCAAATAAGGAGCGGTAGATAGTTCTTAGGTGACAGTAGTGTTCGGACGATAATATTGTAGAGGTTCTAGTTTGGTGAAGCGCCAGACTATACGTTGATAGTCTTTTTGCCCAGGACGTATCTGAATTTGTCGATACATCTGTCTGATATCGGCAGGGAAGACAAATCGATGCAGACGAAAGCGAAGAAGAAGAATGGAAATGTCCGCTTGCAGCTTCGGGCCGGTAAGTAGAAGTCGTTGAGAGACTGGCCATTAGAAGATGCGCAAGAGGCAGAGGATCAGCCATACGATGTATAGGATGATGAGGAATATAGTGAGGCTCATGTAGAGGACAGTCAGATGATTCAGGAACCAATGGCAGACGAACAGTGTATCGATCGGTGTGACCACGGCTGACATCAGCGCGATACAGCACCTCACGCGATACAGCACCTCACTTTTTCTCAGCAGGTGTCAAGGGGAGCACGTCAGGCACCTTATCGAGTTCCGAAAATCGCCGGACGAGATTAACAAGTTCCTGATCCGACTGCTGCGGAGAGCTCAATGGAATGGTGTGAAGATCAGGAACGGCAAGGGGACCCACCATATCAGAAGGTAGGATTCGGGAAGACACGTCAGAAGAGTCAAGCCTGTCACGAGAAAGGGGGCAGGCGGACACTAAGCGAAGAGCATCAGGCGGAGGTGATGGAAGAGTCATGCCGGATGACAACCCTGCAGAAGACGATGGGGAGGTATCAGAAGAAGAATTGCAAGCAATCACTGAGGGTTAGGCATCAGACTGAGGAGACGACGGAGAAGACACAGCAGATGGTGACTTTCTTGAGGATAATGGAGTGGTGTTCAGACGTGAAGTCTGAAGAGTGCTCCGAGGACGCCGAACATGGCTGACAGTGTCAGGTGAGAAGGAGACTTGCTTGGTCGGTTTACGATGGCAAGCATATGGCCCATAGAGTACCCAACCTAAGGTGGTGGACAATGCACCTGGAAGCTCAGATAACAGGCGTTTTTTTTTCGGTGTAGCAGAGGGAAAATCTGCAAGTCAGACGAACCACCCTCTCCCGAGGGGGAACACACTCTCCTGAGCTCGAGACCCACTAAAAACCCTAAACTGCTTCTTGAATTTTGGTTCCGGGCATTTGCCTTTAAACCGTTCATCTCTTAGTCGGTTTTCTCCTCGCACAATATCCTGCTGGGATTAACGTGTTTATCCTTGGATTAACACTTTGTTGAATTTTTCAATAAGTTTCTGTTGTTATTTTAATCTCTTTTCAATTGATTTCTTAGTCTCCTTCGGTAAATTCGTATTCTCCTTTTGTCTTCCTCTGGGTCGTAGTCCATTTGTCTCCTGAGTTCTTGATTCGGATGGTTTTTTGCTGTTTCGAATAATAGATCTGCTTTTCTGTTCATGCATTCCGTTATGGTTTTCCATTTTAGGTCCCTTTAAATCTGTCTATTCCTGACAAACCAAGGTGCATCTCTTCAGCACAATTGAGTTTGATTTTCCACTTTATGCACCAGTCATTTGTTTCGTCAATCGTTTCTTGTAGAACTCGTTCTATTACTTCTGGGTTGCGGTGTCGAGTTGCTATGCCTGTGTCGTCAGCATATAAAGTTAGCATGTTCTTGGATTTTTCGGAATATCGTGGATGTATATGTTGTACAGAAATGGCCCAAGTACTGATCCTTGGGGTACTCCCAACACAAAAACAGCACAACTACACACATCAACCCGCTCCAACACATTCGCCGTTACATCGAAAAACGGTTCAATATTACTTTTTGGATTACGATACATTGTTACTATTATTAACTTCAATTTTTTCGACTGTATAGCACATACCTCGATCTCCTCTTTTTCCACAGACATTGAACTTATGTCATTTCTATGTACGAAAAAACCCGCTTGAGAACTTTTAACAGCGGCTGCCACACCACCATGCATATGATGACTACGGGAGTAATGAGAAATTATTTTATAATTATTTATTCTAACCTGCTCTAATTCATTTTTTGACAACCAATGTTCACTAAACAATAAGACATCATTACCCAAATTCAAGGTTTCAATCTGTTCAATTTTATTACGTAGACATTGTACATTAATATGGAGAATACTTAATTTAAAGTGTTTACATTTTTGTCCCTCTTCTGAAAAAAATTTCGAAAACTAAAAGGTCTGATTATGGCACCAATCGGCCAGAAATCTTTATTATTCAATGACTTGAAAATTCATCATTCGATGATGAAATTGATACAATAGAAGACGGAAGTTCAGACCACAATCCCATAGAATTCATAGTGGGACAGGGCCCAAGAAACGAAGAAGAGACACAAACCAAGGATCGCACAGACTGAGAGAAATATACGAATTCACTTCAGGAAAAAATCACGGAAATTCCCCAAATAAACACCCGGGCTGAATTAGATGAAGCAGTTGAAAAATCTGAAAATCAAATAAAAGAAGCCTATGAAGAGAGCACCAAGAGAATTAGGAAACCAATTCCGAAACATTCACATGGAGATACGCCAAGGGATATAAAGGAACTTATAAAAAAGAACAGAAATCTCAGAAAAATCTACAGAACAACAAAAAGAGGAGAAGACAAGAAGATACTGAATAAGCATAGTCAGATATTGAAAAATTCTTTAACAGTGAGAAAGAAACCAGAATAAATTACAGAAATGATGATGACAATGAAGTTCTAGAAGAAGAAGTGGAGGCAAACGAAGAACTGATGATGGAACCACCGGAAACCGAAATCATTCCAAAACTGGCTTCACCAACAGAAATCAAAGAGATCATAATGAAATTGAAAAACAGGAAAGCGCCGGGAAGAGATAGGATAACCAATTATATGTTGAAGAAATTGCCTAGAAAAGGAATAGCAGCCTTGACGAATATAACAAACGGAGTGATGAGGACCGAATACTACATAAAGAGATGGAAAACTGCAGAAATGATAGTTTTCAACAAGCCTGGAAAGGAACGGAAATTTCCTCAAAATTATAGACCAATCAGTCTACTATCAGCACTAGGAAAAATCGTCGAGAGGGTTATCGCTAAAAGGCTGAATGAGGAAACAGAAATGTTGAAGATAATTTCTCCCGAACAATTTGAATTAAGACAAGAACATTCGACCGAACTCCAATTGCTACGGCTCAAAGAATACGTCACCGAAGGAATGCAGATCAAACAGGCCACAGAATTAGTTCTGATGGATATCGAGAGAGCTTTTGACAGAGTATGGCACGAAGGCCTACTCTACAAGATGAAAAAAGCAGGATATTCGACCAAGCTATGCAAGATTATAAGGAACTATCTGAGAAATAGAAACTTTCACGTGAAGATAGATGGAGCAACCTCTCAAACCAGACAATTGGTTGCGGGAGTGCCTCAAGGATCGGTACTTGGACCTCTGCTTTACGTAATATACGTTTATGATATCCCGAAAAATGCTAGAATATGCTCACCTTGTACACAGATGACACAGGAATAGCATTCAGACATCGACGCCAAGAGATCATACACCGGAGACTGCAGAAAGCCATAGATGAATTACTCAAATGGTGCATCAAATGGAAATTCCAAATCAATGGGAGAAAGACTCGAGCAATATTACTGCCAAAGAGAAGATTGAGGATAGAGAAGAGGTTGAATGGAAAAATGAAGCAACATACCTAGTAGTGACGCTTGACAGAGGACTTAGATGGAAAAACCACATAAAATGTTCTGTTGATAAAACAAAAGCCGCAATGAGTAAACTTCATCCACTCATAAGCAGAAGAAGTTATATGAAAAAGAACATCAAGTTGACGATGATTAAAACTATTGCGCGACCACAACTCACATATGGATCGACCGCATGGGGCTTCGCAGCCAAGACCCACATCAAGAGAACACAGGCCACTGAGAATAAACTCCTTAGAATGGCGATGGACGTACCCTGGTTTGTTAGGAACAAACAAATCTACAAGGACTTGGAATGGGAACCAGTTACAGAATTTATGAAGAGAAAGGCGGAAAGGATATTCGACAAAGCCAAACAACTTCCAAATGAGGAACTACGAAGATTATGATCCAACAGAAGAAGCTATCAGGTCAAAAACCTACCACCGAAGACCGAGAGATCAGTTAAGGATTTTAAGTAAACAAAGAAGAGCTTAACCTATAAAAGCTATAGGCAGCATACCACTATCAACACGTCTATGATCGTGTGAGAGTCCAGAAACCATGAGAGTCAACTGGTTAATAGGCAAAATGCCCGGAACCTATGAAGAAGCAGTTAAGGGTTTTTAGTGGGTCTCGAGCTCAGAGAGTGAGAATCCCCACACTGTCCCCCTTCAGGAGAGGGTGTGTTCGTCTGTTTTGCAGATTTTCCCCCTGCTACACAAAAAAAAATATAGCCGCGCAACCGTAGTCGAAGACGGTATTAGAATCATCGCGTCAACCGTAGATGATTATAGAAATATTACCAAATTTTTCGAACACCATGGTGAAGAATTTTTTACCTACCAAATGGAGGAAGAGAAGAAGATAAATGCCGTCATCAGGCATTTACCAATCGACGCTGATCTTGCGTTGATTAAGGACGACCTGATATTCCATGGAATATCAGCCGCTGAGGTGTCCAGAATGACATCGTACAAGACGAAGAAGCCCATACCTCTCTACCTGGTTAAACATTGATGTTGTTCTTCTACAAGAGACACATGCTGCTGACGAATCACAGCTCCGAAAAAGAGGGAAAATCTATGGTTATAAACTGGTTGGAGCAACGTATCACCCCCACTACGGCATAGCTACATACGCTCGCGCCAATTCAGATGATGTCAAACTTCTGTCTATTTCCGAGGATGAGGACATTTTCACCATAAATATCGAAGTTGCCGGAATGGTCATAGTGAATGTCTATAAACCCCCTGCAACCAAATGGCCAAATAACTTACTACCTGCTAGCAGACACCCAACAATTTATGCTGGCGATTTCAATAGCCATCACACCCAATGGAGGTACCGTCAAAACGACCAAAACGGTACTAAACTAGTAGAATGAGCTGAGGCTGAAAACATTCAGTTGGTTTTTAGTGCTAAGCAGAAGTACACTTTTCGTTCTGCTAGATGGAAGTCTGAAACCAATCCAGACTTATGCTTTGCGTCCACCGACCAGAAAGGAAAACCTGTCCAGGTTAACCGCTGCGTGCTCGAAGATTTCCCACATAGCCAGCACCGACCTGTACTGCTGGAGGTAGGAACACAGATTCCAGTCATCCGTAGCTCCAACCATCCAAGATGGAACTTCGCAAAGGCTGACTGGCAAGGATATTCATCTGCCCTTGATAAGAATGTGAGATTCATTGCTCTCTTTCCAACCAAGTATCACAGATTTGCTAAGATGGTTATATCTACTGCCAAAAAACACATAAACTCATAGAATCCCATTTTTGAAGTGTTGAGTACAATAAACAGTGAAAAGTCTTGAAAACACTTCTATACTTTTGGAACCATATATTTATATCATATAGGTGACATGTTTCGGCCTTTTTCGGCCATTAAGAGCTTATATATTTTTACTTGGATGACTGACTATCATGACAATTTTGGAACCAAAAATCATATTCATGGTTTGATAATGGCCGAAAAAGGCCGATACATGTCACCTATATGATATAAATATATGGTTCCAAAAGAATAGAAGTGTTTTCAAGACTTTTCACTGTTTATATTACAAAAAACACATACCACGAGGCGTAAGAAGGAAATACATTCCATGTTGGAACGAAGCCAACCAACTTCTCCACGAAGATTATGTGGAAAATGGTAGATCGGACGTTGCGGACACTCTACTACACAATCTTGACGAAGCACGAAAAGAGAAATGGAATGAAATTACTAAGAATCTAAACTCTAAACACTCAAGCAAAAAGGCTTGGAACTTGCTTAAAAAGTTAGGAGCCGATTCCCATACTGCTACGAAGCCGGCAGGTTTTTCAGCTGACCAAATAGCCAATCGCGTAGCTGGTTTATCCAGAGCTAAAAAGGACAAAGAACACTCGACCGTAATTAAGAAAGAATTCAGAGCGCTCAAACAAACATCTATTATACAAGAACAACTATCTGGCGAATTCACCGTTGACGAAGTGACCAAGGCCCTTCAACTCGTAAAAAATGGCAAGTCACCTGGATTTGACAACATACACCCAGAATTCCTTACACACTGTGGAGTAAATACGAAGCGCTGGCTAGCGCAGTTCTTTACAAATGTCCTTCAATATGAAAAATTGCCAAGCGAATTCAAAAGAACGAAAATCATTGCCATTCTTAAACCTGGTAAACCTGCCGATTTACCAGAAAGTTATAGACCGATTTCTCTGCTGAGTGTCACTTATAAACTACTGGAGCGACTAATTTACAACCGAATAAAACCACTAATTTTGGAGATCCTACCCATAGAACAAGCAGGTTTTCGACCTGGCCGCAATTGCGAAGATCAAGTTGTAATGAACCCCAGTTTTCTGAGGAAAATTGGAGTTCATCTTAGTACATTTTTTCGTTTTAAATTTCCGTCTTTGAAAATATTTTAATTCTCGAATATTCCGTACGTTCATTCCGACAGGCAGAGTAAATGAAAAAAAACGCTTATCTGTATTTCACGTTGTTTTTCTTACATGCCGCTGAAGATTTCAACGTTTTTCATCTGTTGATATGCGATAAACCGGAGCTGACGACGTTTTTCATCCTTGTCGCATTCTGGAATTTTCAGATTCTTACCGTGAGAGGGGATATACCTATAAAAGCAAATTTTCCCCCCGCGACGGTCATTTTTTCGACTTTTCGACTGTTACTTCAGTTCGCCGGCTGACTTTTGAATTTGACTTCAGTGCTTTCCTTTCGCTTCCGTATTTTCGATTTTTCGCTTGCTAACGTAGTGACTTCGGTTATAAATTCATTTAATTTTTCGGTATTCTTTCGCCGTTGAAGAATAGTCATTTTGTGTTATTTGCATCAGTGCTTAGAGTTAATTTTTTAGTTTTTCTTTTAAATCCTTTGAGTTTCGAGTGCGTGAAACAAAGGAGGTAGGTCCCCGTCTGTACCGTTCAGTTTCTTTGTTAGACCTACGCCGTTACTTCCTTAACTTTGACACTGCTGTACTGTATTGTTTTCTGTTGTATTTTATCGTCCTTTACCCCGTTGCGCGAAATAGACTTTTTCTTCGCTGTCAATCATGGTGTGCTATAACCCTTGGGGCAGCGAATAAAAGTCTCGAACAGATCCGCCCTAGCCCTTGGGGTACTGAAGGGAAAGTTCCGTCAACCCCCCTGTCCGCGTCATAAGTGTTAAATCCGAAATCTCTTCTTTTCTGTCAATCATGGTGTGCTATAACCCTTGGGGCAGAGAATAAGAGATACCGCACGTAGTCAGTGAGATCCCGTAGTTGCGTTAAACATAGACATTTTCTTCGCTGTCAATCATGGTGTGCTAAAACCCTTGGGGCAGCGAATAAAAGTCTCGAACAGACCCGCCCTTATTGTGTTTCATTCCCGGAGAAATACAACTACACACCGATACCGTATAGCAAGTCCTTAGCATTCGTCAGTTCTGGTTGGCGCATTTTTGTTGAACCGTTGATTTTTCACTACACCCGGTACAAATTTCATAAAGTGCTCGTGACCGGATAAGATTTCCCGAATGTATTTTCACTGATAGAATCACTCATATTTTATATCACACATATCTCCCTTGTACATATAATTAGTTTCCGAAGTTGTGAATAAACTTTTACATAGTTCGATTTTGACTTCTTCGTTGTCGCTACTACCCTAGACAACACCGAGCTCTGTCTCTGGCTAGCAGCTACTCTGGTAGGTTTGCTATTCTTCCTATTGAAAAGAATAGCTGGCGCTCGAGATTAAGGATTCTCCGAGAAACGCGCGTTACAAAATGGCGCCCGAGCAGGGACCGTGCAAAATCCAGTAGGAAACAACCGAGGTGAGAAACATTAACCGGACAGTGAGTGAATTCCCGAAACAGTGAGTAAAACCTAAGAACAGTGAGTAACTATTTCTTGAACCGAGAACTGTGAAAAATAAACTTGATCTGTGTTTTATTACCTGCCACCCTGTATTGAACTGTTATACTGTGAATTGATTTGGACTATATTCTGAAAATTTTCCTATTGTTGAAACCTATTGGAAATTATTTAATTATTCCTTTTGCCGATTACTTATATTGAGTTGTTGAAAACTGAACTGTTGTTGCGCCTTAATATCAGTGAAAATTATTTCCGATTTCTGATTTATTGAATTGAACTGTTTTTTTATTTCGTATTGAAGGTGAGTGAATTTCCGAACATTGAAAATTTATTGTCACAATTGGTAAAATTTAATAGGTTTTATTTACCTATCAGTTTAATAGTGAATCACCTATTACCCTGTTGATAACTTGTCTACCTGCCTTTATTTTCTTTTGATCTGTACTGTTGAAACTTACCAATTATTTCTGATTTTTCTGAAAACTGAAATTCGATTATTGCGATTTATTTTCTGGACATTGAACTTGAAAAACTGTTTGGAATTTAACCTGTGCGTTCTGGTGCGATTCGAATTTCGGGACATTTTCCGGACTATACGAAACAACTTGCGAGTGTGTGCGGTATTTCGCGAATATTTTCGGACTTTAGTGGGACTGATTGAAATTTTTTTTCGAGTAACGTTGGACTTGTAAAATTTTTGGTGTGATACATCGGGACTTAGATTATTTTAGTGCGCCGGGACTTGAACTTAGATTTTTTTCTGATACACCGGGACTTAGACTTTTTTTTTGTGGTGTACCGATACCCACTTCGAACTTAAGTGAATAGGTTAGCTAACGATTAACCTACCGGGTTGGACTTAGAACTTAAACGGATTGTGAAAGACATACCGAGTGTGAAATATTGGTGCGTTCTGAATCGGACTTAGTTAAATAGAATATGTCGAACATGGATGTAAACCGGTTACTCAGTGATGAACTTACATACGAATTACAACTGAGAGGACAATCGATACCGGGTACTGTGATGACTAAACGGAGTCTACTACGACAAGTACTTCAGTCTAATGAACCTCTATTACCCCTAACATCATTAAATCCCGCCTCGGAGATTGAGATTTGTCAAAATAAACTCACCGATTTAGTGGAATCCCTTCAGAACTTCCATCATGAGAATGCGGCTAACGAATTTTCGCGAATTTACACCCGATTAATACACATACAAGGAAGGCTGGACTTTATTGTTACTGCAGACACAACACAGTTACAACTGGTTGGACAAATGAAGGCAACTACAGCTAAGGCGTTGGAAACACTACAGGAGCTACGTAAAAAGAGCAATCGTGAACAGCTGCAGACATCTAACCGACATCAGAAGTCTCTCTTAGATGTGGAGGTGCCCAGTTCACCTGGAGTGTCACCGATCCAACCGGAACGGATTTCAGGGCTCCGAGAGCCATCGCTTATCGACTTGGGAGATGGTGTCGATCCTCCTGTAGCGGTCGATGTCTCACATACTGGAACACCTGTAAGGAATCCAACATTAGAACAGGTCATGAATGAGACAAGACAGACATGTACAGCATTACTGCGACAATTACCAGCGATACCTCTCACACAGTCACAGGACTGTGGGACAACAACACCTGACCGTCCGACACAGGGTAGATGGATTAATTCTACACGAAGGGTGTCTTTTCCACACTTACCTGCACCTTGGATAAGTTCTGACCGACCAGTCATCACAACACCTGCCAGATCAGAACCGGAGTCCCGACCAACAATACCGACTATCCCGGTACACAAATGGAACATTTCCTTTGATGGCACTGGAAGTGTGACCGGATTTCTTGAGGAAGTGGAGAGGCTGGCTGAATCCCGTAAAGTGTCCCTGGAACAAGTTTTCGAATCAGTTTATGAATTACTACGGAAAGATGCAAGGGATTGGTTTATTCCCAGGAGAGGTACTTTCGAGGATTGGGAAGATTTCAGCAACCAACTGAAAGAAGCATTTCTGCCTGTCAACTATGAGGAGAATCTGTTGGAAGAAATAAAAAGACGAACACAAGGACCTGAAGAAAAGCTGCTTCTGTATGTTACCCGGATGCAGAACTTATTCCAGAAGCTCACCTATACAAAACCATCCGAGGTGGAGCAGATCCGACTCATCCGACAAAGGTTAATTCCGCCCTTACAACAGGCCTTGGCCTTCCAGGAGACCAAGACGTATGATGAACTTCTCCGTAGAGGAAAAGTTTTTGAACTGGTCCAGTGGCAGATGAGCCAGTACACCCGGCCACCCTCGAAGCCAGGTTTCGTGGAGGAACCTCACCTGACGTACACTCCCCGTCAGCTAAACCGATATCAAGCAAGTTTTTCTGTGGATACCGGAGAACAGGTACAAACAACTGATCATAGGAAATCAATCCCGCCGACACCAGCTGGCCAGACACGACTTTCTCCGCCGGGGGAAAGCCGTCCGAAGCCACTCAGATCCGGAGAATCAGTAGTCCAGCAACAGGAATCACACCGTCAAATTTCTGGAAACAGGTCCGAAGGTAGATCCGGAACTTCAACACCGCCACCCCGCCGTCGAGCCGAAAATAGCCACGTTGACCGGACCCAATCATCATCAGGGAGGAGAGTGTCCTTCCAGACACAGTGTTTCCGATGTGGTGGATATGGCCACATGCGTCGAGAATGTCGCAGGCCACCAAAAATATTCTGTTCGCGATGTCAGAGGGAAAACATTCTCTCACGAGACTGCCCGTGTTCGGAAAACTAAAGGGGAGATTGGAGACGGAGTCGACCACATCTCCCGGAATCTTGACTCCACTGACACCGACCACCTGTAATGATAACCGACCGTTAATAGAGGTCAAAATAGCCGGCGAACACTTCCGAGCACTGATAGATACAGGAGCGACCAGGAGTTTTTGCAGTCAAGCCGTTTCCGATCGGTGTGAAAGTAAAGGAATCACAGGACAAACAATGCACAACAGTTTTGCAGTAATAGCGAACGGAAAAACCACCGTCACGCCGAAACTGTACACCACCACCGTGCAAATTTCCGACTACACACTGCCTGATTTGAAATTCTTACTGGTGCCAAGCTTACCGGTAGACATTATTCTGGGGATGGATGTTCTGTCGACTTTCAAGTTTTCCGTAAATCTCAGTACCGCCGAGTGCTTTCTGGAGGGCCGACTGATCTCAAAACCGATGACTCCCGTCGAAACCACCGCAGAAGTTCACACCGCCGAAGAACACCTGTTGGAACTGACAGAATCTCAGAAACAAGAACTGGAGGCATTTCTGACCGAGGAATTAAAGAAGTTCGAAGACCTGTATGGTACAACCGACCTGATTGAACACAAGATCAAACTGAAACCGGGCACCGAACCGATCAAACAACGATACCGACCCCTAAATCCGAAAATGCAGGAGATCTTCAATCAGGAAGTGGACCGTATGTTGGCTGAGGGAGTGATTGAACCCTCCAAGTCACCGTGGAGTTCACCTGTTGTATTGGTCAAGAAGAAAGACGGAAAGTACCGTTTCTGCATCGACTTCCGTGCTGTTAACCAAGTGTCTGTAAAAGATGCATACCCGTTGCCGTACATTTCTGGGATTCTGGACAAACTCCGAAAAGCGAAGTACATCTCCACACTGGACCTGAAACAAGGATACTGGCAGATACCATTAGCAAAGGAGAGCCGTCCGATTACTGCATTTACCGTCCCCGGAAGAGGTCTGTTCCAATTCACCGTGATGCCGTTCGGTTTACATGCAAGCCCAGCCACCTTCCAGAGGTTCCTAGACACCGTCATTGGCCCAGAAATGGAACCGGAAGCGTTCGCTTACCTGGACGATATAGTTGTCCTGGGGGAAACTTTCGAGGAGCACCTGGAGAACTTGAGAGAAGTATTCCGACGGTTGAGAGAAGCTAATCTTCGTCTCAACCCCGACAAGTGTGACTTTGTGCGAAAATCCCTAAAATACCTTGGACATGTCGTCACCTCCGATGGCATCTGTACCGATCCCGACAAAGTGTCTTCGATAGTGTCTTTACCAATACCGAAAACCGTCCGAGAACTTCGTCGATTCCTTGGAGTTGCCAGCTGGTACCGTCGTTTCATAGAGAACTTCTCCGATTTAGTTTCCCCGTTGACTCGATTACTGCAGAAGAAACACCGTTGGAAATGGGGAGAAGACCAGCAGAAGGCCTTCGAGCTTCTCAAACAAAAACTCACAGAATCTCCGATACTGGCTTGTCCAGACTTCACCCAACCGTTCGTTCTGCAAACTGACGCCAGTGACATGGGCCTTGGAGGTGCCCTAACACAAGTGATCGATGGAGAGGAGAGAGTAATCGCCTATGTGAGCCGAACACTAAACCCCGCAGAGAAAAATTACTCAGTGTCAGAAAAGGAATGTCTCGCCATAGTATTTTCCATAGAGAAACTGCGACCGTACCTAGAAGGATTCCATTTCACAGTAATTTCCGATCACATGAGTCTGAAATGGCTAAACTCCATCAAGTCACCGTCCGGAAGAATTGCTCGATGGGCCGTTTTCCTTCAGCAATTCGACTTCGAAGTCCAGTACCGTAAAGGATCGATGAACAAAGTAGCCGACAGCCTGTCCCGAAACCCGTTGCCGTCCCTAGATTCCGTATGTTTATCCGAGATAGAAACAACTCAGTGCAAATGGTACAACAAGAAGTTACAGGAGGTGGAAAAAGACCCAACAAATTTTCCTGACTACGCCGTTGAAAATGGAAAACTGTTGCGACATTTCTGGGACTCATCCGACTTCACAGAAGATGGAACCGGCCAACCCTGGAAACTCTGTGTACCATCCGAACAGCGAACAGGAGTACTGCAGGAAAACCACGACTCAGAACTAGCAGGTCACATGGGGATTGCTAAGACGATTGCACGGATAGCCAGAAATTATTACTGGCCAGGGATGTTTAGAGACATTGCGAAATACGTGAGGAACTGCACATCGTGCCAAAAGTACAAAGTTTCGCAACAGAAAACCCCTGGTAAGATGCAACCACACCGAATGGCGGATGCGCCGTTCAAAGAAGTATCCACCGACATTGTAGGGCCATTGCCACGGTCAAAGAAGGGAAACTCCTACATCGTGGTAATGCAAGACCGGTTCACAAAGTGGGTAGAGTGTCGTCCGTTGCGGAAAGCCACCGCCAAAACTGTTTATTCGGCCCTCTACGAACAAGTCATCCTGAAATATGGTTGCCCAAAACTAGTAATATCCGACAACGGAGTACAATTCGACAGCAGGCTATTCAAGAACAGTCTCCGAGAGCTGAACATCACTCACCGTTTCACACCGCCGTATACTCCTCAGTGCAACCCTGTAGAAAGAGCTAACCGTACCCTAAAGACCATGATAGCACAGTTTTGTGAAGCCGATCAACGAACCTGGGATGAAAAGATAGGAGAGTTAACGTTTGCCATCAACACCGCTAAACAGGAGTCTACTGGATTTACACCGGCATTTTTAAATTATGGAAGGGAACTAGAAGTCCCGAGGGCGATTTATTCGACAAACCCCCACAATGATGAAATGAACGGAGAATCCAACTGTACAGAAGAAGAAAACAGAGACATGACTTACCGTACTCAACAGATCAAACATCTCCAGGAGGCTTATGAATTCGTTCGTACTAAACTGTACCGTGCCTTCCAGCAACAGGCTCACCACTACAATCTTCGACGAAGAGAAATCCGATACCATGTGGGAGATAAAGTTCTACGCCGGGACCGTCCTTTATCCTCTGCCGTTGACAGTTTCGCCGCCAAGTTGGCTCCGAAGTTTTCCGGTCCGTTCACCGTTGTTAAAGTTGTTTCACCTGTCGTCTATGACCTGAAAGATACAGAGGGTAGAAAAATCACTAACATACACATTAAAGATTTAAAACCATTTCATGCATAATAATATTATTGACATGATCCGTTAACCGTTTTATAGAAATAACCTCTGAAAGGAGGAAATCCGTTATTTTTCTCCGTTACCAAATATATATATTTTTTTTCCGTTACCGATTATATTATTATTTTCTGTTTACCTGTTGATCCGAATAACTGTAGGTGCACCGACTAGAAACTGTCCTTGTCATTCTCATCACCGTCAAGAGAGGCTGCCGTCCAGAGTGATATGCCTAGTGCATCCACCCAATCTGAACCACCCCGGAAGAAGTTGAGCAGGTTACGCATGTCAGCAGGTAGGAAGCACCTGCAAGGAGAAATCACGTACAACTGAAGCCCATCACTAACCTAGTTATAACCGATTACACCGTAACAATTCCGTTCAAATTCCGTACAGGCACTACCGTTGACCGAAATACCGTATTTACAGATTTTTATCCGTTCAACATGCAATTATAAATCAAACCTGTTAAAACTGTCCGAAAAATCTGTTATTTATGTAAGGAATACCAATAAAGGATACTGTTTCACCTTACAACTGAGTATATCCGTCTATTAATCCAATAGATCTAACCAATTTCTGTCCTGAACCGAATCGAAATTACTGTACCGTCAATTTAACACTGTTTACCTGAAGAAAACACCGTCTACCTGAAAACAGAGTACCGAGAAAAACCGTTCCAAGAAGAAAAGTTGACCACGAGGAACGATGAAGATTGGAGAGTTTATTGTTAGAAATTACCCACCTGCAAGTCTCATACCGGATCCGAGAGTCTCAGCGTCCGTACAGCCAGGTCACACCAGTCCATTGAGCCCCCACGTCGAGCTGTTGGAGGCTTTCCACCTGTTGCAGCTCCCACGATTCCTGGGTAACCTACAAAACCACGATGGAATTCAAACACCCGCCAAACACAGTTAAATTAGGTACTCACCGGAGGGATGAAACGTGACACGTTTCCGACCAGCGATGAAGATGAATTTCCACAATTTTCCACTGTTGTACACCATTTATCCACGGAACGCTGAACAAAGTTCTTGACAAGATGGCGGAGACCTGCGCCGAGGTGACTGACGCTGACATTTCTGCGTGCGCATTGGAACTACCATTGCCAACCATAGAGAAGTATTGTAAACTGGTCACGAGTATATCAGTGGCGCACGCGAAAGTAAGGTCACTATTTCTAGGGATAGATAGAGTCGTGAAATTAAGCTCACTATTTCATCGTAAGTTAATTTCTTCCGAGGTGGAGGTGGTGTAATGAACCCCAGTTTTCTGAGGAAAATTGGAGTTCATCTTAGTACATTTTTTCGTTTTAAATTTCCGTCTTTGAAAATATTTTAATTCTCGAATATTCCGTACGTTCATTCCGACAGGCAGAGTAAATGTAAAAAACCGCTTATCTGTATTTCACGTTGTTTTTCTTACATGCCGCTGAAGATTTCAACGTTTTTCATCTGTTGATATGCGATAAACCGGAGCTGACGACGTTTTTCATCCTTGTCGCATTCTGGAATTTTCAGATTCTTACCGTGAGAGGGGATATACCTATAAAAGCAAATTTTCCCCCCGCGACGGTCATTTTTTCGACTTTTCGACTGTTACTTCAGTTCGCCGGCTGACTTTTGAATTTGACTTCAGTGCTTTCCTTTCGCTTCCGTATTTTCGATTTTTCGCTTGCTAACGTAGTGACTTCGGTTATAAATTCATTTAATTTTTCGGTATTCTTTCGCCGTTGAAGAATAGTCATTTTGTGTTATTTGCATCAGTGCTTAGAGTTAATTTTTTAGTTTTTCTTTTAAATCCTTTGAGTTTCGAGTGCGTGAAACAAAGGAGGTAGGTCCCCGTCTGTACCGTTCAGTTTCTTTGTTAGACCTACGCCGTTACTTCCTTAACTTTGACACTGCTGTACTGTATTGTTTTCTGTTGTATTTTATCGTCCTTTACCCCGTTGCGCGAAATAGACTTTTTCTTCGCTGTCAATCATGGTGTGCTATAACCCTTGGGGCAGCGAATAAAAGTCTCGAACAGATCCGCCCTAGCCCTTGGGGTACTGAAGGGAAAGTTCCGTCAACCCCCCTGTCCGCGTCATAAGTGTTAAATCCGAAATCTCTTCTTTTCTGTCAATCATGGTGTGCTATAACCCTTGGGGCAGAGAATAAGAGATACCGCACGTAGTCAGTGAGATCCCGTAGTTGCGTTAAACATAGACATTTTCTTCGCTGTCAATCATGGTGTGCTAAAACCCTTGGGGCAGCGAATAAAAGTCTCGAACAGACCCGCCCTTATTGTGTTTCATTCCCGGAGAAATACAACTACACACCGATACCGTATAGCAAGTCCTTAGCATTCGTCAGTTCTGGTTGGCGCATTTTTGTTGAACCGTTGATTTTTCACTACACCCGGTACAAATTTCATAAAGTGCTCGTGACCGGATAAGATTTCCCGAATGTATTTTCACTGATAGAATCACTCATATTTTATATCACACATATCTCCCTTGTACATATAATTAGTTTCCGAAGTTGTGAATAAACTTTTACATAGTTCGATTTTGACTTCTTCGTTGTCGCTACTACCCTAGACAACACCGAGCTCTGTCTCTGGCTAGCAGCTACTCTGGTAGGTTTGCTATTCTTCCTATTGAAAAGAATAGCTGGCGCTCGAGATTAAGGATTCTCCGAGAAACGCGCGTTACAAAGTACTTGCGCTAACAACATTTATTGAAAGAGGCTCCGAAGAACGCAGCAAAACGGGAGTGGTCTTTATAGATCTCACGGCTGCTTACGATACGGTCTGGAGAGAAGGGCTCATGTATAAGTTTTTGAAGGTTACAAGGTGCAACAAGCTAACGTCACTAGTGAATAAGATGCTTTCCAACAGAATTCTTCAAGTATCCATCGGAGCTACGCTAAGCAGACCAAAACTGCT
This sequence comes from Coccinella septempunctata, assembly GCF_907165205.1. NCBI lineage: Eukaryota > Metazoa > Arthropoda > Insecta > Coleoptera > Coccinellidae > Coccinella > Coccinella septempunctata. The sequence continues at coordinate 11,366,834 of NC_058196.1, forward strand.
CAGTAATGGTCTTCCACAGGGATCTGTGCTGGCGCCACTCCTTTTTAACTTGTATACAGCTGACTTGCCACTTACATGAAGCCGTAAATTCATGTATGCTGATGACTTGGCTCTCGCAAAGCAACATGTCAATATGGGAGACCTGGAAACAACCATATCCGATGACCTGAACATACTATCTGGTTACTTTAAGAGATGGCGACTCACACAGAGCATTTCAAAAACGGAGACATGCTGTTTTCATCTTAACAATAGAATGGCATCGAACAATCTAAATGTCACTTTCAACAATAGTATTTTACGCCACAACCACTATCCCAAGTACCTAGGTATTACATTGGATCGCACCCTCTCTTTCAACAAACATTTAACAAACTTGGCAGCGAAGTTGAGAACTCGCAACAATATTCTATACAAACTGGCGGGGTCGACCTGGGGAGCTGATGCCTCCACACTACGCACGTCCGCACTCAGCCTGGTCTTTTCTACGGCCGAATATTGCGCATCGGTTTGGCTAAACAGCCCTTACGTTAGTAAAGTGGATACCGTTCTCAATCAAACAATGAGAATTATTTCGGGATCTATTAAGTCCACACCTATCGAATGGCTACCCGTATTGTGTCATATCGAACCACCGAAAATCCGTAGACAGCAGATATTGGTTCGTGAGTTTAAAAAGGTCAGCGAAAACCTAGACCTACCGATCCATCAAGACATAATAAGATTCAACCGACTGAAATCAAGAAATCCAACTGTAAAAACAGCCCAACAGCTTGTAACCAACAACTTTAACGGATATGAAGAGTGGATAGCAAGCTGGCAGAGCAGAGCTGATCCAGCCTGGCACCCCTTACTAGATCCAAAAAATCCACCACAGGGTTTCAATCTGCCCTGTAAAATTTGGGTTCGATTGAACAGGATCCGGACTGGCCATGGAAGAAGTGGATCGGCCTTGTTCAAATGGGGGATGAGAATGAGCCCGGAATGCGATTGCGGTGCTGCTTCTCAAACAATGCATCACATTGCCTATGAATGTCCGACTAGGAGATTTTCTGGCACAACTTCTGACTTTTTGCATGCAACAGCGCGGTCCATCCAATGGCTTAACCAACTAGATATCGAGCTGTGATGCTACACATAATTTTGTCTGTACACTGTATTTTTTTTTTCTTACAATATTTTTATATTTTCTTGTGCTTGTGTAGTTAACTTATGTGGATATTTGTATACGCCATAAGCTAAATAAATAAAATAAATAACCTGGTTAAAACCCAGAAAAAAAAGAATCTTTGAAGTGAAGCGACTCTACAATCTCTGTATTTTGGTTGAACAAAAAAAAAAGGCCTTAAAGTCCACGCCAGTGCTTTAGATGTCCAATGTACGGACATGCACAGAATAAATGCTCCTTCCGGTGGAGATGCGTGAAGTGCTCAGGAAGAAAGAAATGCCACATGCGTCTTATGTGGAGAAGAGGGCCATCCAGCTTGCTACAAAGGATGTAGCGAATTCAAGCTGCTGACCAGAAAGAAGAATTCCTGAAAACCAACTAAACAGAAAAAGCCGGTAACTAAAACTACTGTTCAAAAAATTCAGTAGCGAAGGCCAAACCTACAGAACAGGAAAAAAAGAGGGAGAGTTCAAAACCGGTTCAGAAAAAAGAAGAACAGAAGAAGCCTTCAATAAAACAGGCTGTGCACAGTCAACAGGTTGAAGAAAAAGATATCTGAATCAGCCGATGATTTAGGTATATTCACAGAGAAAATTTTCAACGGAATTATGTTGAAAATTGAGAGGGAAATGAAGAAAAAACTCCAAGCATTATTCAGTAAACTTAATTAATGGACATTACGGATATTAGGAAGAAATTCCTTCAAGATAATCTTGTGGAACATAAACGGTATCAACACTCGGAAAGCCAAGTTAGAAGAAATAATATCAGATCCGACGAAACACAAGGAAAAACAGAAAAAGTGACGATTGTTGCCGAATTAAATCGTCAAAGAGTCGAAATTACTTCGGCATATAAGCCACCACAAAACAATTTATTGGAAGAAGAGATAAACAACATGTTGGAAGGAACAAACCCGAAAATCTGCATCGGAGATTTCAACTGTAATTATCCATTATGGAACAGCATAACAGAGAATAGAAATAGCAAAAAACTCAAGGATTTTGCCGAAAAACAAAATGCAATGTATAAGATATCGCGATTCTGAAAAATATAACTCAAGAATTCTCGATTGAAACTTTGGAAGATGGAACCTCAAACGACAATCCCGTGGAATTGACAATTGGAGAAGAACCAAAAAACTGCTGGAAATAAGAGAATAAACCAATTGGGCTAAATACAGCCATTTAATACAATCGGAAATGACAGAAATTCCAACAATAAGCACTCCAGACGATCTGGAATGTGCAGTTGATGAACTGGAAGAGATTATATTGAAAGCTTTCGACAAAAGCACGAGAAGAGTGAAGAGACCAGAACCAAGTCATCCGCATGGCGATACACCTAAAGAAGTAAAAGATCTTATACGAGAAATTCGAAGAATATATCGGATGAATAAAAATGATCCGAGTAGAAGGAACCTCAACCGACATAGCCAAGTTCTGAAAAATGCCCTGAAAGATCTAGGAACAAGCAGATGGAACAAAAGGGTTCAAGAACTGAATACAATCGAGAATGCAAAAAAGCCTACAAGGAGAAAAGACTAAACGACGATAATGAAGATTTGGAAGAACTGGTTGAAGAAAATGATGAAAAAATGGATGAATTACCCGCGACTGCTGTAATAGACAAGCCAACATCGCCAAATGAAATCAGGGAAATAATTAGAAGTTTGAAGAAGAGGAAAGCTCCCGGAAGCGATAAAATAACGAATGTAATGTTAAAGAAATTACCTAGAAAAGGTATAGCCGCGAATGGAATTATGAGGACAGAACACTACCCAGAAAAATGGAAAACAGCAGAAGTCAGAGTATTCAATAAACCATTCAAAGAGAAAAAGTTCCCACAAAACTACAGACCGATGAGTCAACTGTCGGCGTTAGGAAAATTAGTAGAAAGAATTATCGCCACGAGGCTACATGGGGAAACCGAAAATCTGAAACAAATTCCACCAGAACAATTCCGATTCAGAAGAAAGCATTCAACTGTGCAACAATTATTAAGACTCAAAGAATACATTACAGAGGGATTCCAAAATAAACAAGCTACAGGTCTTGTTTTATTAGACATCGCCGGAGCATTCGACAGAGTATGGCATGAAGGATTAATATATAAGATGAGATGTGCTGAATATTCGATCAAAATAGGCGAGTTGATCAGGAATCATTTCAAAAATGAAAGATTTTACGTGAAAGTGGGGGGAGAATGCTCCTCAACAAGAGATATATATGCTGGAGTACCCCAAGTGTCAGTACTTGGGCCATTTCTGTACAACATATACATCCACGAATACCTTTTGAGGGGAAGAAGAAGAAGCCACATGTCTAACGACACAAAATTGAAGATAATCAAAGCCGTTGCTAGGCCTCAACTGACTTATGGATCAGTTGCCTGGGGTTTCGCGGCAAAGAGCCATATCAAAAGAATTCAGGCCACTGAAAACAAGCTGCTTCGATGTGCAATAGATGCACCTTGGTTTGTCAGGAGTAGACAGATTTATAGGAACCCGAAATGGGAAACCATAACGGAATTCATGAACAGAAAAGCAGAGAAATTTTTCGAAACAGCGAAAAACCATCCGAATCAAGAAATAGTGGACTACGACCCAGAGGAAGACAAAAGGAGAATGCTAATTTACCGAAGGGAATTATTCTTGGAACCCGCTACTGGTTTTGTAATTGTGGCGTAAGTGAGGAATTTCGACATATTATTTCGGGTCATTTAATCTCTCAAGAGGCGCATCTCACCGACCAACTGTGACACAGTTTCGGTCAGTTTGACAATTGGAGCTTTCAACTGCCCATTCTCTTCCCTGAGCTTTACAAGCTCCTCGTGAGGATGCAGAACCGACTAAGAGATGAACGGTTTATAGGCAAATGCCTGGAACCAAAATTCAAGAAGCAGTTAAGGGTTTTTAGTGGGTCTCGAGCTCAGGAGAGTGAGAAACTCCACACTTGTTCCCCCTCAGGAGAGGGTGGTTCGTCTGATCTGCAGATTTTCCCCCTGCTACACCAAAAAAAAAAACACACATAGGTTGAGGATGAACTAGATGAAGCAGAGGGGCGTACTCTAGCATATGCATGGAAGCGAGAGGATGGACCAGGGATCATCCCCTGGTCAATCATTTGACCAGACGATAGAGGAACAGACGCTGAGGCCGCTGGTAATTGAGGTCTTGACGATCTCCTGGGCGCAGACGATCGGGCCGAGGTGAGAGTAGAACTTTTCAACACTCGCAACTTTCGATTGATTAATTCGATCAGTTGAACGAAAGTGGGGAAATCATCAGAGGATAACTGCCCTTCGAACAACTGGCGAGATGGTTCATCGAGGTTACGCAATGACATGGATAACAGAAGATAGTCTTCCAGATCTGATATTGGCAGCGCCTTGATAGCATTTATGGCGTTCTGATGGGTGGTGATGAACCGCTCCAATTGTGGCAAAGAAGACACAGATGCTAGTGGGGACTCTAAAATCTGGTTCACGTTAAGATCTGCCAGACGCCGGGGATTCTGGTAGAGGGATTGAAGGGCCTTATAAGCCAGAGAATAGTTGGCCGAATTCATCTCGAATCCGGAGATCACTGATGCGGCCTCACCGGAAGAGCCGACGACATTAAATGCAATTTCTGAACGGGCGCCAGAGAGTTACTTTGGTTCACTAGGGCGTCGAAGAGAGCAATAAATCTGGGCCATTTCTCGATTTTACCGGAAAAGCAGGGCAACTCAACCCGAGGAATCGGAAGATCAACCGACAATGAGGAAGGTGTCGCAACAGACGAAGATGCTGTTATGAGGCTGTGGGCGGCACGAATATGCAGGCAAGTTTCGAAGAATGCTGCAAATTTGGAAGGTGATTCGTCACGCTCAGACTTCTCCAACTGAGCGTTGAGTCTGACTATCAAGTCATCAGCTTCCCTGACAGATTTTTCCACCCTGGTCAGCTGCCTGGACCTAAGTGGTCAAACTCTTAACTAAATTAAGCTGGGTGGAACCTGCGGCGAATGCATTCTCGCGCTTGACCATCGACTCGGCGATAGAGGCCTTCAATTTGTCTATCGACGGCATTCGGACCTTGCTGAACGACACCGGTATCTAAAAAGAATAAAACTATTTACGGGGATTCCGAAGGAGCAACGAACAGACGATTGATTAATTACACAGGCCAACACACATTTTGGTGCCTGCGATTTTTTAACTGTTCCTGACTAATTTTTGGATGCAGAATGTAAAAAAGTTCTCAGATTTTGTCTATCAGATCTAGTTTTTGAGATTTTTAAAAAAAAAATTGTGTATATAATTCACGTTATAACTGTTATAATATAAAATATTACTATTGACAGACAAAACAAAGACACATGGATTTAAGTATTTATTGCAAAAACTTAATTTACATGATTACATTAGTCACTAATCACATAAAAATTTTCTTTTATACTATATTTCTAGAATGAAGTTTACTAGGGCAGTCTCGCTGAAGGCTCCAGCAGTGGTCCACCATCATGTGGCTATCTCATCGTCCTTGATAACGATCTTCCATGGTTTTAATATCCTGATGGAATCTTTCCCCCTGTTCTTGACTACAATCACCTAAGTTTTCTGGAAAACGATCCCTGTGGCTGTGGATGTAGTGAACTTTTATACTCATGTTACATCCGAGAATATTAAAATTTGAAAGCATAGTTTCCATTAATTCTCTGCTTCATGATTGCCAAGAAAATTTTGTACTACTTGAACAAATGAACTCCAAGCGTTAGATTCAGTCTCGTTCATGGATGTGGTGATTGTGGATTTTCAACAAGTTGCTTTATTTGAGGACCATCAAATATACCAGCCTTTAGTTTTTCCGTGCATTAGCACGGAAATTTACGTGACAAATACCCAAAACAATTTCCATCTCGATTCAAAGCCTTCACAAATTGCTTCATTAGGCCTAGCTTGATATGCAAGGGCGGAAGTAAGATTTTTTTCTCTTGAAACCAAAGGTTCGTTGATCACGTTTTGTATTCCTTGAATCATGACATCTCTTGAAGGCCAATTTTTGTTAACCCAGTGCTCATTTTTAGCTCTGCTGTTCCAAAGGCACAAAAAACAAGGATATTTTGTATAACCACTCTGCTGTGCAAGGAGGTTAATCATTTTTTAATCAACACAAATTGACCACTGATGTTCTTCGTAATTAATTTTTCTCAAAACTAATGCTATTGTTTCATATTCTTCCTTCATGGTAGTAGAATTACCAATAGAAATTGAGCCATGTTTGTTACCGTTATATTTTGACGCTTAAGTACATATTCATCTCTTCATTTGTTTTCCTTTATCAGAAAAAAATATACCATTTAACCTGTAACGTGTATCTCAGAAACTAGAGCTGATAGAAAAAATCTGTTGGCATTTTTGGAATCAGCACATTAAAAACATTTAAAATCAGATGTTAGATTTCCGGCACCAATTTTTTTTTTTCATTTTGTTGGCCTGTGTTATCAATGAAGATAATAAGCTGATGACGTTGAATGCAACACTCGAAATAATAATAATAATAATACTGTGAACTTATGAATATAGACTGCGAAAGAGTCTCTCGTCTCCCATTATGAATTGAAAACATAATATTCCTAATTGGAGCATCAGAACCTTTCCTTTGATACCGCGCATGATGCGTTTCGAATTTAACACATTTTCGGGCTATATTATTGTTGTTATTAATAAACACATTTTTTTTTATTTCATGTTATTTCCTTCATCAAGGTACAAATGAATTGACAGAGGGAGAAAGATGAGCTCATTTTATGGGCGAGTTGGTGTTATGTACCAAAACTATACCCACAATTAATATCCTTACTGAATTAAAAGGTGCCAAAATGCAAATAAGTATAAGCATGTAAAAATGAACAGTGTCATTTTCTTTAAAAGACAACTTTCTATTTTCCTTTCTATGTTTTATTTAATTTCAACTTAGAGAATGCCTTGATTTGTCAATTATTAATTCATGTCAATTCATATTTCAAATATTGTTCATTGAAAACCTAAAGGAATAGCATTGTTTTTAATTTCTTTCAGGTTAGTAAGTTATTCTCAAGAGTTATCAGAGTTTATTTGTTATATTTCCAACTAAAGATAATAAATCTTTCAGATTGAAGACATCAAATCGTCTATTTCTTGAAGTGAGAAATTGAATTGATTTCCATTCTTATAAATCAAAAACTTAAGCTATCTGGTTGATATTCGAAGGACTGCACTGGGATTTCGAGCTATAATGACCACATCCATGAAAATTTGCATAGCTTTTGAAACATCAAATACTAAAGCGAAGAAAAATATATTCAAGTTCTAATGGATTCAGACTACAGGAACGGAAACATATTATGAGATTCCAGAAGACAAACAGAATCCACATGACCATCATGAACTTTTTGCTCTACCGAAGGTGAAAAATATCTTGAAATCAATGAAAACAAGAGGTTCATTTCGTACGTGTGTTATTTCATTGACTCCGGAATTGAAAGGAATATATTTTGATGCCGAAGAAGATGTGATGTTTAGGGATGAGTATTTACAAATGACTTATTCACCTGCATACGTGAAAACAGAATTTGGAGGAGAACTAGCAGAATCACGAAATACAACAAAACTGTCCTCAGGCAAGACCAAGGAGAATAAAAAGGATTTCAAGAAGATAAAGGACAATTTTGTGCTGAATAATTTTGGTGGGAAGAATGTTTCCGTGACTTTATGGTTGAAGAAATTTGAGTCGGAATGCATGCGTTGTGGAGTGGAAGAAGATATGGACAAAATTTTGATTTTACGTTTGTTTCTGGATGGGATAGCGAAAGAATGGTTTGATTCTAAATTAATTATATTAGGTTTGGAAACTGATTTTCAAATATGGAAAAATAACTGCTTAGATAGTTTTTGTGAAACAAGTTGGCATAAGCATAGAGAGGCATATTCATTTAGGTACATAGGAGGAAGTTTAGTTGACTACGCTTTCAGGAAAGAAAATTTGTTGTTGAATCTCCGAAATAATTTTCCAACTGACATATTAATTGACTTAATTGTGACGAGTTTGCCAAATTTTTTACAAGATAGAATTGATCGATCAAATGTAACAACTTTTGAGAAATTATTAGGTGAGTTACGAAAGTTAGAAGGTTCAACAAAATATGAAAATGCTCGAAATACCAAAAATGGCAAAATGAACAAATCGGCCGAACAACTTCCTTCACTAACAAAAGCAGATAAGAAGGAACCATGTTCAATTTGTGATAAAAATGGTTTCCCAGGGAGATTCCATCCAGAAGCTCTATGTCGGCTAAAGAATAGGAGATTTAATTTTAAACAAGAGAACGTATCCGGTAGCATAAGAACGGTGAACAATGTTGGGGTACAGGATGAATTAAATGAGGCCATTTCCGATCAAAAAAACTAGTTTTGTTGCCATTGATCAAATTGAAAGTGTTCGTAAATGAAAATGAATTATGTGGAATTTATGATTCAGGCTCAAATGTCACTCTTCTGAATTCGAAAGTGGCAGATGAGTTATGTCTACACATTCGAGAGGATAGGAACACATTCAAAACAGTCAATGGCAGGGCAAATTTTTCAGGAAAAATAACTACAAAAATGAGAATCAATGATATTGAAAAAGAAGTTGAGTTTTTTGTAATTAATGATAAAAATTTCGAGTATGATATTCTACTCGGATTAGATTCTATTTTCAATTTCCAATTGAAACAAGATTTTGATTTGAAAATTTATCAAAGATTAGAGATGAATGAAGAGAGAAAGATCGATTCTTTCTATAATAATAATGATAATAACAATTATTACAATATCAACTTCAATGAAGGTATACCTACAGAACTTTTCGAAGCGAAATTAGAACATTTGACAACAAATCAGAGGAATAAAATTGAAATGTTAATAAATAAATATGATAATATTTTTGCAAAACACAAATTTGATATTGGTTTGGTGCAGAATAATGAAGTACATATAAAACTTTTAGAACACAAATTTGTAACTAAAAAGCCATACAGATGTTCAATGGAGGATCAAAAAGAGATAGAATTTCAAATAGGAAAATTGTTGAAGGCGAATCTGATTGAAGAATCTTCCTCACCTTTTGCAGCACCAGTCACGTTGGCATATAAAAGAGATGAGGGATCTAAGACAAGATTGTGTGTCGATTTCCGTGAACTCAATAAATTGATTGTTCCCGAACCACAGCCTTTCCCATTGATCGATGAAATTTTAGCGAAAACCCGTAATGCAAAGTTTTTTACTACATTAGATGTAAATTCTGCCTTTTGGTCGATTCCTGTTCGTATCAAAGATAGATATAAGACTGCTTTTGTGACGCAAAATGGTCACTGGCAATGGAAATGTTTACCTTTTGGACTTAAAACATCCCCAGCGATATTTCAACGTATTTTGAATAATATTATCAGGAAATATAACTTGAATTCATTCTGCCAAAATTATATAGATGATATTCTGATATTTTCTTCAACATTTGAACAACATATAGAACATTTTGAGGAACAATAAACGAATTAATTCAGATGCATAACATCCGCAGATAATTAAATCAACGAATGTTACGATCTGAATCGAACTAACAAACTACCATCGCTCGAAGTATCACCAGAATTTTCATTTCGCTGACAAGAGTAGATGCTGACCATGGTTTCGGTCTTATTTCACCTCGTCAGAGCAACAAAACTCAATTGTCAACGAAATGCTATGAATTGCCGGCTCCTTTTATTCCATATCAGTAGCGGGTATGGTGTATAAATACATCGTACCGACATCTGACAGAGAAACGGGAACCAACCCAATTCAATTTCCTAACTCTCAGAGCGAAGATAGCAGTATGCATCCATATGCTTTATTCCCATATTGCAAATATCGTATATTACGATAATTAAGCAAGGGAAAAAGCGCGGAAAGGTTCGGATCATGGCAGTAACCGATCTGCCGCGGACATGGAAAAATAAGGAATGGATCACGCCTTCAACAGTAAGGCAGGTGAATAATAAACGAATTAATTCAGATGCATAACATCCGCAGATAATTAAATCAACGAATGTTACGATCTGAATCGAACTAACAAACTACCATCGCTCGAAGTATTACCAGAATTTTCATTTCGCCGACAAGAGTAGATGCTGACCATGGTTTCGGTCTTATTTGACCTCGTCAGAGCAACAAAACTCAATTGTCAACGAAATGCTATGAATTGCCGGCTCCTTTTATTCCATATCAGTAGCGGGTATGGTGTATAAATACATCGTACCGACATCTGACAGAGAAACGGGAACCAACCCAATTCAATTTCCTAACTCTCAGAGCGAAGATAGCAGTATGCATCCATATGCTTTATTCCCATATTGCAAATATCGTATATTACGATAATTAAGCAAGGGAAAAAGCGCGGAAAGGTTCGGATCATGGCAGTAACCGATCTGCCGCGGACATGGAAAAATAAGGAATGGATCACGCCTTCAACAGTAAGGCAGGTGAATAATAAACGAATTAATTCAGATGCATAACATCCGCAGATAATTAAATCAACGAATGTTACGATCTGAATCGAACTAACAAACTACCATCGCTCGAAGTATTACCAGAATTTTCATTTCGCCGACAAGAGTAGATGCTGACCATGGTTTCGGTCTTATTTGACCTCGTCAGAGCAACAAAACTCAATTGTCAACGAAATGCTATGAATTGCCGGCTCCTTTTATTCCATATCAGTAGCGGGTATGGTGTATAAATACATCGTACCGACATCTGACAGAGAAACGGGAACCAACCCAATTCAATTTCCTAACTCTGAATTAATTCGTTTATTATTCACCTGCCTTACTGTTGAAGGCGTGATCCATTCCTTATTTTTCCATGTCCGCGGCAGATCGGTTACTGCCATGATCCGAACCTTTCCGCGCTTTTTCCCTTGCTTAATTATCGTAATATACGATATTTGCAATATGGGAATAAAGCATATGGATGCATACTGCTATCTTCGCTCTGAGAGTTAGGAAATTGAATTGGGTTGGTTCCCGTTTCTCTGTCAGATGTCGGTACGATGTATTTATACACCATACCCGCTACTGATATGGAATAAAAGGAGCCGGCAATTCATAGCATTTCTTTGACAATTGAGTTTTGTTGCTCTGACGAGGTCAAATAAGACCGAAACCATGGTCAGCATCTACTCTTGTCGGCGAAATGAAAATTCTGGTAATACTTCGAGCGATGGTAGTTTGTTAGTTCGATTCAGATCGTAACATTCGTTGATTTAATTATCTGCGGATGTTATGCATCTGAATTAATTCGTTTATTATTCACCTGCCTTACTGTTGAAGCCGTGATCCATTCCTTATTTTTCCATGTCCGCGGCAGATCGGTTACTGCCATGATCCGAACCTTTCCGCGCTTTTTCCCTTGCTTAATTATCGTAATATACGATATTTGCAATATGGGAATAAAGCATATGGATGCATACTGCTATCTTCGCTCTGAGAGTTAGGAAATTGAATTGGGTTGGTTCCCGTTTCTCTGTCAGATGTCGGTACGATGTATTTATACACCATACCCGCTACTGATATGGAATAAAAGGAGCCGGCAATTCATAGCATTTCGTTGACAATTGAGTTTTGTTGCTCTGACGAGGTCAAATAAGACCGAAACCATGGTCAGCATCTACTCTTGTCGGCGAAATGAAAATTCTGGTAATACTTCGAGCGATGATAGTTTGTTAGTTCGATTCAGATCGTAACATTCGTTGATTTAATTATCTGCGGATGTTATGTATCTGAATTAATTCGTTTATTACTCACCTGCCTTACTGTTGAAGGCGTGATCCATTCCTTATTTTTCCATGTCCGCGGCAGATCGGTTACTGCCATGATCCGAACCTTTCCGCGCTTTTTCCCTTGCTTAATTATCGTAATATACGATATTTGCAATATGGGAATAAAGCATATGGATGCATACTGCTATCTTCGCTCTGAGAGTTAGGAAATTGAATTGGGTTGGTTCCCGTTTCTCTGTCAGATGTCGGTACGATGTATTTATACACCATACCTGCTACTGATATGGAATAAAAGGAGCCGGCAATTCATAGCATTTCGTTGACAATTGAGTTTTGTTGCTCTGACGAGGTCAAATAAGACCGAAACCATGGTCAGCATCTACTCTTGTCGGCGAAATGAAAATTCTGGTAATACTTCGAGCGATGGTAGTTTGTTAGTTCGATTCAGATCGTAACATTCGTTGATTTAATTATCTGCGGATGTTATGCATCTGAATTAATTCGTTTATTATTCACCTGCCTTACTGTTGAAGGCGTGATCCATTCCTTATTTTTCCATGTCCGCGGCAGATCGGTTACTGCCATGATCCGAACCTTTCCGCGCTTTTTCCCTTGCTTAATTATCGTAATATACGATATTTGCAATATGGGAATAAAGCATATGGATGCATACTGCTATCTTCGCTCTGAGAGTTAGGAAATTGAATTGGGTTGGTTCCCGTTTCTCTGTCAGATGTCGGTACGATGTATTTATACACCATACCCGCTACTGATATGGAATAAAAGGAGCCGGCAATTCATAGCATTTCGTTGACAATTGAGTTTTGTTGCTCTGACGAGGTCAAATAAGACCGAAACCATGGTCAGCATCTACTCTTGTCGGCGAAATGAAAATTCTGGTAATACTTCTAGCGATGGTAGTTTGTTAGTTCGATTCAGATCGTAACATTCGTTGATTTAATTATCTGCGGATGTTATGCATCTGAATTAATTCGTTTATTATTCACCTGCCTTACTGTTGAAGGCGTGATCCATTCCTTATTTTGAGGAACTCTTGAAAGCAATATGTGAAGAAGGATTCAGACTTAAATTTATCAAATGCAATTTTGCTAAAGAAGAAGTCAAATATTTAGGACATATTGTTGGAAATAACACAGTACGACCCATAAATGACAATTTGATTTCCATAAGAAATTTTTCTCCACCAGATAATCGGAAGAAGATAAGGCAATTCTTGGGCAAAGTGAATTTTTATCACAAATATATAAAAGATTCCGCTAGATTATTAGAACCGTTGCATAATTTACTGAGGAAAGATGTAAAATTCAATTGGTCATTGGATTGTCAGAAAGCTTTCATTAAGGTTAAGGAAATCCTTTGTTCTGAACCAGTTCTTGCAATTTTCGACCCAAATGCCTATACGACTATATATACTGATGCCAGTATTCAAGGAGTAGGAGCTGTTCTTAAACAAAAACAGATTAATGGTGAAATGAAACCCGTAGCCTATTTTTCCAAAAAATTGAATAAATATTAGAAGAATAAAAAAGCAATATTTCTAGAATGTCTGGCAATTAAGGAGGCAATAAAATTTTGCAAATATTGGCTAATGGGAAAAAAATTCGTTGTTATTACTAATCATAAGCCATTAGAAGGAAAAGAATTTCGCACAAGACCAGATGAAGAGTTGGGTGACATGATGAATTATTTATCACAATTTGATTTTGAAATTAGATATGAACCAGGAAAACAAAATGTAGAAGCAGATTGTCTTTCTAGAAACCCAGTTCTTGAGGAAACGGAGAATATGGACGAATGTTCAATAACAGTTAATTTGGTGGCATTAAATGAAATAAAAAACGATCAACAGAATAATCTCTCAATGATAAATAATATGAAAAGAACTATTGTACAGAAAGAAATATTTTTCAAATTGCAGAAAAATAGCAAAAAAATAATTTCATCGAATGATTTTGGAAAAGATTTAATCAGAAAATTGCACAATCATTATGGCCACATTTGTGCTAGTAAGATAAATACAAAAATTAGAAAGTTTTATTACATTCAAAATATGGATTCGCTGGCGAGAGAAATTTGTGGATCATGTGACATCTGTTGTAAAAATAAAACGAGAGTAGGTCAAAAGTATGGACTTCTTTCACAGCTGGGCCCAGCAAAAGAACCCTTTGAGATAATGTCACTGGACACAATTGGAGGCTTTGCTGGAAATCGCTCTTCAAAAAGATACCTTCATCTCCTAGTTGACCATTTTACTCGATATGCATTTGCGAGTACTTCCAAACACCAAACAACCGAAGACTTCATCACATTAATCAATAAAATTCAAGATAAACGACCAATCAAAACATTATTAACAGATCAATACCCAGGAATAAATTCGGAAAAATTCAGACAGCACATGAAAAATTTGAATATACAGTTGATTTTTACAGCAGTAGATTGTCCTTTTTCAAATGGTTTGAATGAACGGCTAAATCAGACATTAGTGAACAGAATAAGATGCAAACAAAATGAGAAGAAAACTAGAGCTTGGACGAAAATAGCAGATGAATGTATTGAAGAATACAATAGGACGGACCATTCTGTAACTGGATATAGCCCAGAATATTTACTTTATGGAAAAACTGATCCCATTGCTCCTGAAGAACTTATAGAAAAGAGTAATTTACCAAAAGATAAGGAAATAGCATTTAAAAATTCTTTACGTTATCATGAATACAATAAAAAACTTGTCGACAAGAGCAGGAAAGATTATGATTTTAAAATTGGAGATTATGTTTATGTTGAAAATAAATCTAAATTGAATAGAAAAAAACTTGAGGAAATAAGAATAGGACCTTTTCCAATAGTGAAGAAAATTTCCGGCACTATCTACGAGATAGACATTGGAAATAGAAAAAAGGACAATAATTATTTTCATGTAACAAAGTTGCTCCCATATGACAACGCCAACATATAGTGGTTGTTGCATACTTTGTGTGGGGGGATGTAAAAATGAACAGTGTCATTTTCTTTAAAAGACAACTTTCTATTTTCCTTTCTATGTTTTATTTAATTTCAACTTAGAGAATGCCTTGATTTGTCAATTATTAATTCATGTCAATTCATATTTCAAATATTGTTCATTGAAAACCTAAAGGAATAGCATTGTTTTTGATTTCTTTCAGGTTAGTAAGTTATTCTTAAGAGTTATCAGAGTTTATTTGTTATATTTCCAACTAAAGATAATAAATCTTTCAGATTGAAGACATCAAATCGTCTATTTCTTGAAGTGAGAAATTGAATTGATTTCCATTCTTATAAGCATATATTTGAAAATACTTTTTGAGCTCCAGATTGAACATAAAATGATAACGGTATCTGATGGAACTCCATAACAAAAGTTCCGAAATATAAGAGTGATATGCCAAACTTTTAGTACTATCAACATATATTAGAAAACTGCATTATTGACATATTGATTTAAAATATTGTATGATTTCATTGCAGTGAAATTAACGTCACATACCTAAGGTAAAAGCTTTCATATTTAGTTTTATAATATTATAACGAAATATAATCAAAAAACTATTCAAAGTTGTGGTAACAATGAACTCAGGTTGACAGCTTATCACAAAAATGTTCATACATTGACATTCATAGCTATCTAGCACGTGTCTGAAATGTTCAGTAGGGGAAAAACGGGTATTATCAGATACCCTTGTTATATATATGTTCACTTTGTGCCCTGTAGAAAAAAATTCCCGAAACTGGTTTTAATTTTTTGATTTTTTGCCAATTTTTCGAGTATCTTGCCCCACCGTGGCGACGTTCAAGGACATGGTACTGCTAACGAGAACGTTCCAGTCAGGCGGGGAGGTGTTACGAGACCGTCTCCAAGAGAAAACACCGAATGCACCCATGATTTCCAGGAAATCACCAGTGCAAGAGCTGGAAATATTTCTTTATTATTTTTTCACATAAGAATAATGAATTAGTTGATGTCTAGAGCTTGACTTGAAAACTGCTGTAATTCATTTCAAAAATAAAGGTAATTGATCTGTAGAATTTTTCGATTATTTATCTGATGAAGTTGTTATCGGCAATATCGAGAAGAACTTAATTCTTTTTTGAAAACAGAATTTAGGATACGTGTTTCATAACTATATTCAGTCTGCTTCGGCACTTAATGGACATGAAAATGATATTTTTGTATCAAAACATGTCGCTCTAGTTAATAAATGGTTCGGTAAATTGAGTGTTTTCACACTTGAGACTTCTACTTCTCGTTCAGTTATAACATTGCACTCATGGGTTTTCAAGAAGTTCTTCTAATAAAGTAGTCTGATATTGGCTCCGAAGGCTCACGAAGTTTTACCATAAAGTTCCATTTTTCGTTCATTGTCATACAATAATATTTCATCTGATTTGCTCCTGGCAAATCAGTCAAAGAATTCCCGCAGGAGCAAATAGATTATTGCAGTTTCTTAATTGATTTTGTTCCAGAGATTGGGAGTGAAAACTCTAAATAATTTCATAAGATGCAGGTTATATCTAGTTTACAATTGTAGCGTTTCTTGAATTATTATTGTTTAACCTTTTTGATCGTATTGAAAGTATTTCGCGCAGATCTGTGACAATAAACGAGGGATTATGTGGTAATTGGTAGGTTCAGAAATCTGGCATTATTTGAAACATTTCAATTTTAATATTTCAATAGTATTATAATAATTTCAAGAGCAATTAAACTTTGTGTAATTAGTAGCTTTTCTTGATAATTTGTCCTAATATTCATATAAAAGTCGTCAACTGTGAATATTCTGGGGGTGTTTTACAATTCAGCTTATTCATACTCCATTCCACTTATCTAAATAATCTCACAGAAGTCGAGAGCTGAGAAACAGTATTTCTCGTATGGAAAACGGGAAAATCAAGTTCTAAGTTTAGCAAAATGTAGACAGCATTACCCTCATCATTACCCTTACTTCAACCCGGATCTACAGCGGCCCACTCCAGCAGTTGAGCCAGAATTCGATCACATTCCCTACGAATTATCCACATGAGTTGATCTTGCATCACGCATTCGACCTTCTTTTCCCCTAAGACCTCCGGAAAACCTGCCCGATATCACGAAAAATCTAATGATTTCGACCTGACAAATCAGCGAAGACATGACTGGATGGATGTAGGCGGAATGGGAGACGTCGCGTCGTGAGCGTAGTTTGAACCTCCACGAAACGGATTAGAGTTAATGTACCGTGAAATTTATCTACCTGTGAAATTATAATCCGTCGACGCTTGGTTCTGGATGGTAATTCAAGGCAGATTTTTGAGTCGAATGTGAATTTGAGGAGAAAGATGTGGTTGATATTGTGGTTGTTCCCTTAGGAAACTCTATTGGATTTATGAGAGTTGTTCGAATATTTTGTTGAATATTCATTGCAATGATAAGGGAATCCTTGAATTTTGAATTTCATATCAATATCAAGTTCTGCATGTGACTTGGAAGTTCTTTCTAATTGTAGTGGCCTTCCCTTAGAAACCATTGTACATCAATAAAATAAAATGTCAATCTATATCCTTTCATATTTTCTTCTGTGATTGGCGACACTAAGCAACTATCTCATTCCAGTCTTTGGACAACAACAACCCAAGTAGAAGGCTGTTGTCTCGAAGACGTCTTCATTAGGTCTTTATTGGTCTTCGACGTCACTCGGAGGTACAATAACGTCTCTGAGACGTCAATTCATGTAGGCTAGTAAGACGTCGTACATTAACGTCTCTGAGACGTCAATTCAAGTAGGTTAGTAAGACTTTAGACTTATAATTTTTTCAAGGTACAATATATATCGGACAGTTTGAATATAGATATGTAGATATGAAACGGAGAATAATGTCCGTTGAATTAAAAATCGCTATATTCATATCCTTTAGATTCAAGGGAAATGAAAATATTTGCACCCAAAAACCAGAAAAAAATATGACTAGCTATCCTCTTCCATTTATTCTACGTGAACGAATGTGTTATCGCATTGATAATTCATCTTTTGCTTAATTTCCGTTAGTACACAGTCTTGAAAATAACTTTTTCTGACACACCTTCTCTTGATACTCAGTACTTAGTACCAATAATACCAATATCTTAAACAGCCTCGACGGTGGGGTTGGCAGCGAACTCGGATAGGATGCCGGAGGTCAGCGGGTTCGAATCTCGCCGTCGTCATAGATGTTTGTGGATGTCTTGTACCTAGGATTTAAATAATGTTGGCTGATGTGCACGAACACAAGGCCAGGAGGGAAGGAAAGAGAAAAAAATATAACAATCAATGTTGGTTCACATAATGCTGTTTTTTGTTTCAATTCTATCCATGAAATTCTAAAATTTTCAGAAAAATACTAACGTCCTCAGTAAGTGAAAAAGACGTACGCAAGACGTAACAAGTACCGTAATACCGTAAGACGTCTTCAGGCTGTGACATATTAACGTCACCATAAGGTCTCACAGACGTCACCAAGTTAGTCACCACGTCCGAACATGACCAACCAAAGACGTCTTGAAGACGGAAATGTTCATATTCGTAAAAATTCTGTCTGCAAATTTTCCGAGAATAATTGAAGCCACATCCGAATAATAATCATAGCAGTCGAATAGAAAATATTTAAGCTGATACTTAAATGCAAAAAGCAATGTTGTATTCCTAAAATTGATATCAAATATATTCATTACTTTTGCAGCATTAAAGAAAAAAACCCTACGAAATCCAGCTGTTCGATGGCGGGAACTATCAACCACTACGGGTATCTGATGTTGAGGAAGTCACCAGACCTATGAACCAGAAACTAGGAAACTCTTCATGAGTTTGAACAAAAAAATATCTCTTGTGCAGCTTAACCCTGCTCTCCATTCTGAGCCATCTTAAATTCCTGATCTTGCTAGACACATTATCAAATTCACGAAGACCAAAAACAAATCTGCAACACCAATTCTGCAGAAGATGAATTTTTTTCAAGGAAAATGTTCAAACAGGGTCCATAAATTATGTCGCAATGTTTGAAGGTTGACAATCTAATACCTCTGATAAATTTGTTCTACGTTTATAAAAAGCCCACCTGACTAAAGTGGAAATATGATTCCGAAGTCTTCATCAAAAAAGAATTCCAGATTCCTAGCGCCATTACATATATTCAACTTATCCCTACTTAACGGTCAGATTTCGGTTCATAAAATTCTAGTGAGTTGGTCGTTTCGCGCGCCCATAAACTAGCGTCAGATATCTGTTGGTTCAATCCCTGTATGCAGGTATGTGCGATTCATTCGTATCACGAGTTATTTAATATGTCTCCGTGTGACTGAAGCACCATGAATTTGAATTTACTGAATTTACAATTTAACGAGTTTTCATCGGACAAATCGAATTTCCGAAATGGATTTAGCGCGAGGTTATTTGCGGAACTATAATTTTCGCGTCAATTAGATTCGCGATATTTTCCAGCTGCATACAGGTCATATCGACATTCTCAAATGATTTTTGGAAAGAATTCATTGTGCGACATTTTGTTGATATACATATTTATATATAACTAGCTGGCCCGGCGAACTTTGTTTCGCCTCAGAGAAACATAAAGTTGTATTAACTAACCATTGGTATTTTTTCAAGTAGGAGATATATTAGGCGAAATTAAATGCATGAATGCAAAGCATGAAACGAATATTCCAATTGACTCATCCCGAAAATTCTGAGCCCTAGTCTGTAGCCGGTTTCTCACTGACGTCTACTACGGCAGCATCATTATTTGATGCGGGATACGGCTTTATCTTCAACCTACGATATCTTCTAAAGTATTCATCTGAATCAAATTATGTAAGGGGCAATTTTGTTCTTTATTAAATAATTGTGATGAATAGCTTATTTATTTGAATCAGTATCGATACCGTATTCATAAAAACATCCTCTGAAATAAGGCAATATTTTGGTAAAAATTTTATTACATTTAAAGGGTTCAGTTAACCTTGAGAGATAGACATATGCTCTCGCGGACTTTTTTGTAGAACTGTTGAAGAGCCACATTTTTGTCATACATTGTATCAATGTAAGTCATCAGGTTTTCGCAGCGTACGCAACAATAGCTTGAAAATTGCGAATTTTCGTACATTTTTGGAATTTTTGTAGATGTCTGAATTTTTTTCAGTGAAAAAAGCATATGCCACTCGGGAATGATGAAGCATTCTGAGAGTGAAAAAATTTCTGAAATCGGTCCAGTAGTTTTTGAATTAACTAACAAAAATATAAAATTTTCCCCTTTAAAGTATGAAATTATATATATATATATATATATATATATATATATATATATATATATATATATATATATATATATATATATATATATATATATTTATATATATATATTTATATATATATATATATATATATATATATATATATATATATATATATATGATGATTATATATATGATAAGATATAAGATGTACCGTTATCGAAAATGCCGTACCTCCAATATAGAGCCTCTGATAGAGAGCCATGGTCTTGCTTACTTCGTAACAAACTAAAATTTTCATATGTCGAGTCCAATATCGAGTAGTACTCGAGAATACCGATTTCAAAAGTCAGTAGATATTTGCACTCGACATTTTGTCGCGTTCTACATTTTTGATAGACATCTGGGAATCGGGCCGCAGATCGCCAAATGGAAGGAATTAACAAAACTCATGGGGTTCTTTCTCTCCTTATTCTCTAGGGCTCCAACAGAGCTTAATCCTTTTGATATCTGAGATATCTGGGATAAGTGAATTTTCCTCTGGAGAGGAATGTGAAAGCCGCAAGGCTAAAGTCATAATAAAATATATTTACTTTCAAGATCAAAAATACAATTCTGAAGAGAAAACAAGTCGAAAACGAGAAAAACCAACAATGATGATCACACAAGAAAACAATGACTCAAATATTCATTTACACAATATGGTTGTGTAAGGACAAGGAGTTTTTGAACAACTTTTTAAAATTTTTTTTTGACATTTTTTGGGTAATTTATTGAAGAAAACAAGGCACATGTATTCGACGTTTCTTTGTGTGAGAGTGACAGAGTACTTCGGAAGATGGAATGAGTGTATGCGCCTGGTCATATTCAGATTAAAATATTTCTCAAAATAATGGAAGTTACTCCTCACGAATACTAGAATTCGATATATATACAGTGCAGTTACTGTTAGGATTCCTTCTCTTTTGAATATTCCTCGGCAGGATGTTCTGGAGGATAAACGCAGCATAGTTCTTAATGCTCTTTTCTGAATCACGAATATTCTAGTAACATTAGAACTGTTTCCCCATACGATGATTCCATAACCCATGATAGACTGGAAATTAGAAAAATACACAATTTTAAGCAACTCAAGGTCAGCCTGTTGTATTAACACACGAAGAGTGTAAAGGACAGAATTTAGTCTTCGCTGGAGTGCATCTATATGATTGTACCAGTTCAGATTATCATCTGATATAATACCAAGAAAATTAGTACTTTGATTAAGTTTAATATTATGTCCCAGTAGATCAATGGTCTCTGGCTTTTGCATTCTGTTGCGTGAGGTGCAGAATATTAAACATTCAGTTTTATTCAGGTTCAAGCTGATTTGATCCCTTTGACACCAGTTAGTGATTTTAGAAAATTTATTTTATGTTATTTCTACTACCTCACATATGTTGGAGGCCGCAACCAATATATTGGTATCATCTACGTACATGACTACCTCTTCGCCATCCTTCTTTTCTTCCATTATAACCTGGTGGTCCTCTCCTTTACAAAGTGCATTTGCCTGAAAGCTTGCGTTCGACAGAATGGGCTCTTCGATGAGGTACTCCGGCAGGTCGTTTATATAGACCAGAAAAACAACGGCCCTGCGATACTTCCCTGTGGTACACCATGACTCAAAATTTCATCCTCCGTAATGATTACAGCACCATCAACTTCAATGGATACTCTTTGGACTCGACCCTCCAAATAGCTCCTCATCAGATCAAGTTGTTTATCTCTGATACCGTAGCTTATCAATCAATATATCATGGTTAACGCAGTCAAAAGCTCTGGAGAAGTCGAGAAAGAGCCCTGCCGGAATCTCACCGCCCTCCAAAGCTCCAAGAATTGACCTTGTCAGTTCAAACACAGCGGTTTCCGTACTACTTGTCTTCAGAAATCCATGTTGAAATCTAGAGAATTTATGGAAAAAGCTCAGAAGCCTACCCACTAGAACCTTTTCAAATAATTTTGAAAACGAAGTAAGCAGACTTATCGGACGATAATTATCAAGATCATCTCTATTTCCTTTCTTAAAGAATGGTTTGACAACATCTTGAGAGAATCCGGGAAGACTCCCTCTTTGAATGCCATATACATTATATGAGCTACCGGTCTCGCACCAACTTCAATAGACATTTTGATAACTGTCATAGGTATTCCATCATATCCAAAAGAACCCTTGCTTTCCATAGCCTTCGCAGTCCTGATTACCTCATCTGCTGTTATTTCAAAAAGGAAAAAAGACCCTCCACTGAAGTGAATAGGTCTGGTCTCTGAATCATTGGAATAGTGAGCAGAACTCAGAGCCCCGAGGGAGGCAGACATATTAACAAAGTGCTTGTTGAAACCATTAGCGAGTGCTAGTGGTTCATCAGACCTTAGCTTCTCAGAATCATTCCTATTTTTTTTTGGCAGTTACTCGGTTGATCGTTTTCCAAACTACCTTGTTTTGTTTTTGGCATTGGAGATTCTTTCACGCAAGAATTTTTTCTTATTCGATTTGATACACTCGTCATATAATTTCTTTGTACTGCGGTAAAGACCGTTGAATTCTGAGTGTGATTGACAAATGGTATATAAACAGTCCAATCGATTTCTGAGCTCTTTTACTTCAAGTGATTTATCAACATATTTCTCCAGCGATGACCCTTCCTTCACTATGATAAGCGGAAATGAAGCATCGAATATTGCCTTATACCTATCGAAAAAGATATTTCACATAAGATCAATGTCAAAAATGTTCAAGAAGACGGAAAGATCGTCCCAATTTTCGACAGACAAACGTTCCAGAAAGTCCTTCATAGGACCTGTTCCGATATTGCTGGTTTTACTGGCCCGCAATCGAATAACAATAGAACTCGAACGACTGGGCCAATAGGAATCGTCTCTGAAATACTGACAGTTCTGTTCAGGAATATCGGAACAGACGGATAGTCGATTCGTTTATCAGACGAATTTGCTTTGAGATGGATTTAAAATCAGCTTCGCCAACAGGAAAAGACAATAACTGGGCTGTATGGTCTGATAAATGCGATGGAACAACAATAGCATCACAACTGTTTAAATTTGTTATAAAATTGTCGAGACAAGTAGCTGAGTGTGATGTTCTTCGGGTTGGTTCATGAACTGAAAGATTTGCGTCAAAGCCTTCAAGAATTGATAGAAATTTCTGAGTTTCAGAGGTGTTGACAAGTATATTCACATTAAAGTCTCCAGCTATTATATATTGACTATTAGAATTAGTGAGTTTCTCTAGAAGATCGTAAATTTTTTCAAAAAACACATTGATATCACATCTGGGATAACTATTTGGTCTATATACACAAATTCTTGATTTCTTCGAAATTCTGAGCAGGTACTGTTAACTTGAAAGAGGAATATTCTTTTGGTCTCTTGGATTCCAATTTTTCACATATTATGCCATTGAAACCATTGGTGTTTCGATGTTCAACCAAAGCCTTCGGTTTCAGGTTGGGGTCAAGTTTACAGACGTGAAGATATCCATACTTGACTTTGAGGGCTCCCTTTATTGACATACCATCGGGTTTTCCACTTCCAAAAATGCTTTTATTATTTAGTTTAGCTCTTCTGTTCTTTACAGTTATGAATTCGTCTTCTTTGTTTATCTGAGACTCGCTTTCACTCGAACACGAAACAGTGGTTGTTTCGAGTGCTTTTGGACTTGGCGGTGTTTGAACTTGTTGAGGTTTTTCAACTTCGCCTTCTGAACAACTTTCTGAAAGGTTTTTTCCTCGTCTATTTTGATCAATACTAGGCTTGATTACTTCATTGCGGGTCCTCACCCTCAACTGTATCTTATCTGGGTGGTTGATACTTCTCAACAGCTCAGCATTTTCTGCTCTTAGATTTGAAACCTGATCTTGGATATTTGCTATTTCATGCTTCAGTTCTTCCACCACGGGCAGGAATAGAGTTCTGAAGGATTGAGCGATGACAATTTCAATGCTCTTGAAAAGGCTTTCACTAGATATCGGGGGTATTGTAGTTTTATTCTCCGAGATATCACTTTTGGAGGTTATGTCCTCAGATAAACAATCATCACACAACCAGTCCTTAAAATTTCCTGTTTTCTTCATTGTTTCAGAATTTTCTACAGTTAAGTTGACACACTGAATATGAAACAGGTGAGAACTATCTTTGGAACAGGGTATAGAATCGTCATTCCGACCTTTTGTTTTAGAACACTTCTTACATGTAACGGCCATGATCGAGTGTATGTATCAAGCAGTAATAAAAAATGAAAATCACCGAACTTCACATTGTCAAATCGAATATTTACAACTAGTACGCCCTGCGATCTACTTACCACCAAATCAATTAAAAAAAAAATCATAAGCGAACAAAATCAATCAATCCAAGCGACCCGATTCAAACACCGTAGTGATATTAACTCCCGTTCGTACAGTTTCAAGAACTACAGTCAATACCGTATGTCTGATATCGATGCTACAGTCTGTTAATTTTTTTCACTTATTTGGAATAGGATGCCGAAGCGCCTAATAACCTATATGAAAGGGGGGATGGACTGACTTCTTACTACGGATTATAGATAATGGTATATAATAATTGCTTTCATACAACGTTTCGTTTTCTATGCAGTTTATTTGGAGAATTTCTACTCCGGGAGAAATATCAGTGCAAAATAGCGGTTCAGAGAAATTGATGGAAAAAGGAAATACAGGGATGTAGGGATGACTGAGGATACGTTTTTTGGATTTTTTTTACCTGAATTATATGAAGAAACAGGGCTTTTATACCATTATAAAATTCTTTACTTAGGCCCGGTACTTTCACGTTCGAATAAATAAATTTATTCGATAGATAAGTCTTATTCGTAGGATAAGTGAGTATCGAGGTGAGTATGCAGTCTTTTCACTTTCAGATAGTGTTATTCGTCGAATAAATCTGTCATTGAAACTCGTTAATAAGATTTTATTTGTCATAGATCGAATATCGGTACGTCATTATTGGTTGAATTTTTAAGATTCTGGATGAATGGCTATTTTTTGAGTGATTTTCACGAAATATTTGCTTTGTAGTTGGAATTATGACAAATTCTACAATAAGGTCTCTTATGTTACATTAATCAGTGAAAAGTAGTATACCATGGTTTCATAGAATTGTTATTCGTCAAATAATTTCATCTGAAAGCACCGGAATAAGGTATCCTTCAGATAGGAAATTATTTGACGGATACTCATTGACAGTGAATAGAATTTATTCGAAGGTGAAAGTACCGGGCCTTAGTCGTGCAACAAAATAAATATAGAATTCTCAAAACATAAACATCTTATTTCGTACAAAACGTTGAACACAAAAACATGCAAACTGTATTGATACGGTGTACTGGGAGGCATGAGACACAAACTGAAAATACAAGACCCATTTGCACTGGCATCACTTGCAAATGTCACATATAAACATTGGCACCATTGCGAGCATATCTGACACCTTATCCAAATTTCGTTTGATCTCTAGGATAAATATGAACCATTGCAATATATAAGTACAGGCTACATCTTCGCCCTCTCCGTCATATTTTTCAACAGGGTCATCCTCATTATCCGAAATACCCCGGCCTACATATCCTCTCTTTCGTCTATCTCTTTTGTTTGATTTTCTTGGCTTTTGTTCTGCCTCGGCTTTGTTTACTGCTGGATGTACAGGGATTATTCGGCTCAGTAAGTAGGTAAGCAATGATACTGACTTGCTTTGGCTCCGTAGGTACAGAAAAATCAGGAAATGGACGGTTAGTCTCTTCAGCACAAGAAAAATCAGCCACAATAAACACATGGGCTTTGTACGGATAAATTCCCGTTGTTGAAAATACCCTTGATATTTTTTGAACGAAAAACTCCATGGGTGTGTCTGATGAATCATTAATCGGTAAAAGACACACTTGTTTTGGGATCACGTAATGTTCTTTACCAGTCAACAGGAAACTAATGTGTTGCCTATTTCTATGTCGGGTGGTGAGTACATATATCAGTTGTTGGAGGGTTGTTTGTGAACTCTTTTTTTCTTGGTCGAGCTTTCGTCATTATTTATTTTTTATTCCTTCATCAGGAGAACTACCACTACTTTCACTTCTATCCGTACCTGTTTCATCGAAAGTTACTCCCAAATAAACATATTTTCGACAGGATGAAATTTCTTGTCCGTTTTCCAGATTCAGGTTGGTGGCATCTGTTCCTATACTCAGATATTGTGTCTTATAAATATTGACCGTTATTCGCCAAAGAGTGTATTCCTCAATCAACTTCCACATCATATACTGCATGTCATCTCTATCATTAGCTATAACCACCTGATCATCGGCGAATTGAAGTATATAAATGCACGTTTCGTTGAGTTCTATTCCCATCCCGTGGACCTTCTTTTTTCCAATGCTGCGGCTGTAAATATTTTGAAAAGAGTTGGTGATATGGGGCATCTCTGTCTCAATCCTTTAGTTACCATAAACTTACCGGTGACATACTTGCCAATTTTTACTCTTGACCTTGAATTTCTGCAAAGTTCTTGTAACGCTCTTTTATATGTATGGTTGATATTTGATTGTTCGAGTCCTTCCCACAGTTTAGAAATTGGGACAGTATCTTATGCTTTCTGGAGGACGGCAAACGAAATATGCGTTTCCATGTTCCTGGCGTTCCTTTTCTATATAATCTGTTTAAGGCAAAATACGTTGTCGGTACATGATCGACCTGTCCGAAAACCACTCTGCTACTCTTTTTCGTTCTCTCTGAAGTCCTCCTCTATCAGGTCACGAAAAATTCTTCCGTACAATCTACTCAATGTAGTCGTCAACGATATACCGCGGTAGTTGTTGCATTCTTGTTTATTTTCCTTTTTAGGGATTGATGAAATGTAGGCAACTTTCCATTGTTCCGGAATTGGGGAACCATTCAGAAACTGGTTAATGATATATGTCAGGTTTTCAAAAAGCTTTTGCGTTCCATTCTTCAGCATCTCGGCGTATATTCCTTCGGGTCCACAGGATTTGTTGTTTTTAAGTTTTTTAATTGCTAATTTGAGAGAGCCGATATCAAAGACGACTTCTTCTCCTTGTACATGTACTTGTTGTGAAGAGGAATCCTCAAGGTATTCGGTTCTGGTCTCTTGAAGTAGGTCTTGGTAGAGTTTCTTCCACTTTTTCTGACTGATCATTTGTAAATGAGCTCTGTTCTCACCAAGATTTTTCAACGTTTTCATAAAACCCCATACTTCTGAACATTTCCCTCCTCCGATATATGATATATGTATCAATATCCTGACATTTCTTATCCATATCAATTTTTTTTGGTTTTAATCAACTTTATCAACTGTACTTTTGTTTCCTTGTATGTTTCATAGTGTTCTTCACTCTTTGTGTTCAGCCATTTGAGGCAATCTTGTCTTTTTTGTTGGACTAACGCTTCTATCTCTTCATTCCACTATATTTGGTTACTAGCTTTTTTCTTTTTAATTCCAACTGCTTCCTTTGCCGAATCCTGTGAACTTTTGACAATGTTATTATATATTTCGGTATTCGAATGATTCTGTATATCAATTAGTTTTTCATCAAGTCTCTGTTGGTATAGTTGTCTAGTACTCTCATTAATGAAACTATCGAAGTTGTACCTGGGCAAATCCACTGTCTCCATACCACTGGTATCGCCACTTTCCACTTTTCTAATGAACTTTCGGAAAGGAAATATGACCTTAGCCCTCACAAGGTGATGATCTGATCCACAGGTAATACCTCGAAAAACCCTAACATCGTTCCATTGTAAGGCTGATGATTGTTTGCTGATGATATAGTCTATAATCGACCTCAAATTACGTTTGTTCTGAGTCCAGGTGAAACGGTGAATGTTTTTGTGTTTGTAGAACACGTTAGTGATTCTTAGATAATGAGTTTCACACACCTGTATCAGTCTTCGCCCATTGTCATTAACTGAATCTTCACCGAAAGGTCCCACTGCGGCGTTATTTCTCTGACTGCTTGTTCTACTGTTAAAGTTGCCAAGTAGGATAACCTCTCTGCTATTGCCGATTTCTATTAATTTTTCCTCGATTTTGTCAAAAAATTGTTGTTTTGTTTCTACTCTTTCGTCGTCAGAGGAAACATATGCTGCTATTACTGGGATCTTGTGCGCGTATATGTTAAGATTCACTTGAAAATATTCTCGTCAATCGGCACCTAGTTAGTAATGTTATTTTTCAGATTTTTCCTTACCAGCAGAGAGACTCCTCTGGCTGCTCTTTCATCTTTTTGGACTCCAGTGAAAATGTGAACGTAATCTCCGACTATGGTGGTGCCAGTTCCTTTCTTTTTTGTTTCGGTTAGTGCCACTAAATTCAAATTTGATTGTGTGGGGACTTTCCAGTGGATTCGGAGGGTAGTGGGGAAATAAAATACTTACCGTGAAACAAAAACTGGCCTGGTCCTCCAGATTGGGAGTTAAGGCATTTGACTGGTTGTCCAATACTTGTAGAGAATTCAGCAAATACCAGAAGGCCTAAACAAAGCCTCGGAATCTCGGACGGATCATCTGGCAAACGGACTAAGCAACGGAAAAGGTTATTGAGATTGGCGACATGGAACGTACAGGGCATCAGACAGAAGGTCGATATTATCTTATCAGACTTGGAGAGGTCAAATTTGGATTTAATGTTCATTTTGAATGTTCGAAAAGGAAGAGCTCCATCGAAAAACAGAAAATCGGTTGATTTTGATCGTTAAAGGTGGGGTTTTAGGACTGTCAGGAGGAAACAAATTTTTTTCTAACTATATCTGATACATTTTTCTATCCATCAATTATTTTGGCCGGCCATTTTGAGCTTGAAAAATGAGGAATATGTATTTCTACGTAGGGGAAAGTCGGGTAGTACCGGACATAATACGAAAAAATAGTAAAACATAAATTTATTCTCGAATTTTTCCAACAAACTTAGTTTCAAATGATTATTCCACATATAATTCACATGATCTGAAAAGGTACAAACAAACACTTCATAGAATAAACATATATCGTTCAAAGAAAATAAAGTGAACATTTTGAATTTCCTCAAGACTAGCGGGTAACATCTGACACGAAAAAAAAAATGTTTATACTGCTGACAAAAGCTGAAGTTCAACAATAATCACACCTATAATACGTATGTCCCTTTTCTACGTCAGAGCATTCCTCATAGACCAATCCATTGCACTCACAACCAGAGACAATGCATAGAATCAATTCGTTCGGCCATTCAGAGGAGGGAATAAAATGATAAATCCAAGAAAACGATTAATGTCCGGTGATACCCGCTGTCCGGTACTATCCGACTTTCCCCTAAACTGAATACTTCATTGTGATCCTCGATCTCAAGTATGAACAAAAAAAATATGTGAGGATATTTTAATCATGCCATCAATTTTCTTGGCCGACTATTTTGAACTGAATTTTTTCTGGAGGAGGAATCCTTACAACATTCTGCATAGAAATAAATGAAAAACGTTATATGAAAAAATTATATCAAGGATTATAAAACATAATCTTCAATCCTTGGTAGGAAATCAGTCCATCTGTTCTTCCATATAATTTAATTATGGGAAGCTGATGATGAAAAATGGATTATCAATAATAACTGATTACTGATTACCTCCATGACAACTTACATTTTATAATAAGTTTATTCACATCTGATAAAAAAATGAATTAATTGATTGGAGTAATTTTTCGTGGACATAGACGTGGAGCGGTTTTCGAAGAAATATAGAATTTTCAAACCTCTTAGTCAGCTTATTTTCCTATTTTTATACGTTTATCAAGCTCTCAAACAGTAATCCTCGAAAAGTTTTCTATGCCGCAGTTGGTACCGCGCTTAAGAAATAAAAAAAAATATTTTTTTGTGATAAAACGACTAGAGAATAATTTTAGTTGGGGAGCCCAAGAAGGAAATTCGGGATTTACTCGAGTGTGTCAGAAAAATATAAAGGGAGACACCTTGGACCCTGTAGAGTACCTGTACAAAAAAATAGATCTGCATATTGGAGCAATTGTCTAGGAGTGCCTGTCAGAATAGTAAAAAAAACGATCATTGTACATACTCGAGTATGTCAGATACAGATATATGCGGTTAATTAAATGCTGAAAAGTATGCATTATATTAATCTCACAATTTAAGCGTGACGAAAATGTGTGTTAGGGCGCCGAATCTGTAATAAAAAACGTTAGGTACGTGTACATTCTCGAGCACGGTGGCTTTTTTTTTATTTTGAAGTTAATGATTCAAGAATAACGAAAAAAATTAATCTGACACTTTCAGCAAGCCGAAACAATAAAAATTGGCCACAGTGGTCAGAAACATCAGATTTTCAGAATTTTTTTCTTTCCTCACTCCTCACATTCATTGTAAATGTTGTGATGCATTACATTTTATACAAGATTTATCCGAAGCAATTTTTTCACATGCTTGAACGTTTTTGAGATATATGGCGATGAATGTACACTGACCTTGGCCCTTGGCATGTGTGGCTACGCTCCTCGCCCTTATTGCCCTGTAACTAGAATATGCTTGAAAGTATGTAAAATTGCTTCAGACAAAAGTTGTATAGAATGTCATCGTCTAAAACTTCTATAATAAATACATAAACGAGAGGAGATAGAGGAAGGGAGATATTTTAAAAACATACCTTTTAATCATCTTCAAACTGTCAGATTAAGTAAGAAAACCCCGCCTGATTAGTGTCAGATAAATGGGTCAACACGTCTACAACACAGAGATTAACCATCTGTATCTTACGATTGTTTTTTCAAAGGATCGCTGTGACCTTGCATTTTTTTGCATCTTTGAGAACCTGCAGACGCTTTCTCACCGCTGAAAGTGCATACATAATGGAACCTATTTTCATTCATAATAGAACCTATTTTTCTTTCCACCATCTTATCTTCAAAATCTTTCAGGACTCCACGACGCTCGAGTAAATCCCGATTTAGCATCGTCGGCTCCCCAACAATTTTTTCACTTACGGATTGTATAGTTACAAATTACCGTTTAGTAGTAGTAGTTTATTGTGAACTTGACCTGAAAGACGAAATCGAGTTGTCCATTATGTTTGCCTAAGTAAGGCCATGTGTTACGGGGCACAGTGTGACACTGTAAAAGTCAGCCCCAATCAAAAACGAAGGTGCGAAATCGTAAAGAGGAAGATGTATTATAACATATCATATCATACTACACTGATTCTCCACGTACCCCCCTCAGAAGCTATGCAAGCTTGTACGAGTTTTGTTTTGCGTAGACTTTGTTACTGTGTCCTTACGCACAGCACTATTAATTTCAACCCAACAGTGAATGGTAGCCCGCACCCGTATCGACTAGAAAATTCCTTCTCTAGCCCGCCATCCAACTCAGTACCTTGCGGTTGCAATATACTGCTCCGACGCTTTAACCACCAAGCCACGAACGCTGATTACGGTATTTATAGTGAAGAAGTGAAGAAGATACGGCAGAAGCGATTCTGATAGTAGAAAGTAGTGTGAGTTTCAGAGAGACAGCAAATGAGAAGCATGTTAATTTTATGATATTGTAACAAGTTTTCCTCGGTATTCTTTAAGGCAGAATAGCAAACCTACCCTGGTAGCTAATAGCCGAAGACAAGGTTCCTTGGTGTCTGGGGTGTTAGCGACAACCAGTGAAATTCAAAATCAACGCACACAAATTATATTTGTCGACTCTTACAAGGAAACACAAATGGCATTATTATAAAATTCGTACAGTGAAAGACTCGAAATACAGGGGTTGAACGGAAACAGTCTACTTTCTATACTTGAACAGGTTTGTCTCGGAATCAGATATAAATGACAGTGTTAGTGAATTTACGGGGCAAAACGGACGGAATGAAACGGGATCCGATCTCAAAAATTATACTGGGGTTTACGGACTCGTTCGCCAGCCAGAACTTGAGACGTACACTTAACGAACAGGTATCGGACCTCAGCCAGGTTATGGGATGAAAGACGGCACAGATTTACGACAGCTCACCCCTAGGTGTGTTCTTCGCCCCCTGAGTATCCACGCCAGCGGGGTTCTTCGATAACAGCTGAGGTGAGCGTCGAAACAACGGGGGAGGGAAGAGGGTTCTCCAAAGTGCTTCAGCACCCCCTGAGTATCCACGCCAGCGGGGTGCTTTAGCAGTAGGGTGGAACTTAATCCGGGGTAGGAAAGGGTGACGATCCAATGGTAAAAAAAAACGGAGTGTCGTTCTACCTTAGTTTCTGTTTGGCCACTTCACTCCGGACAATCACCCAATATGGTGAACAATAAAAAAACTAAAGAAAAATTCTATCCCGGGCTAATGAAAAAAAACAAAAAAAAAGTGAAAATTCTAAACTCAAAAATACTTTTCTAATAAGCAACAGCGGACGGTAATTAACGGCAAGCGAAATTTTACTCGTAGCGTACTAATTCGGCGAATAATTAGAAGTGAAGAGACCTACGGGGAACATCTGATTTTATATCCACAGGGGGGGGGCGTAAATCAGATGTGCCCTGACAGTCGAAATTCGGTGAAATATGCGTCGATGAAGACGTCTTAATTTTGACTTATCTGTTCTAGCGAACAAAAAACTCGGTTATCTTCCAATTCAGGATGTTTTATACGCTGCGACATCGTTTTTAGGAAACGAAAAACGATGCGAAATGTTTACAATTCCGAACGATGACGGAATCCTGAATTTTCAAAACCAGAATTACTTAAAAATGAAAACTAAAATAATTTTTCTAAAATGAGGGGGTAGGTTTGAAAAACCATCCTCTCATTACAATATGTTCAAAAGAAAAAATACGTTGCCAAATAAATGTACGTAGGTTTCGGATATGCAAACAAGCTGATTTGAGAACGATTTATTTTGCTACAGTTTTGGATCCAAGTTGATCCTTCTTCAGGCCGCAATAAAAATTCAACATATAAGGAAAACAGATTATTAAATACAGGGGTAGACTCACCGAGACAAATCAATGCTACAATCTCTCTTTCATCAATCATGAATTATTAAAATTCCTTAAAGATATTGCTGTCTTAGACAAATAGTCAAAATACAAAAAAAATTTATGAAGTGAAATGTGTCATAAATAAGATCGATTGTCAGATAAAATAAATAAATCAATGAATGAATAAATTAAATGGATTATTATACAAATATAATGTCGAGAAGATAAAATATAATAAATCAGGTAAAAATATCACCAACAAAAGTGTTATATCATTTAACGAATAACTGACGACAGACCTACTTCACATAACGAAAAATAAGATACACCAAGGAAAAACAACAACATAACCCAAATAATCACAGGTCAATCACTACATCTATTGAGTATAACATTGTATATTGAGCTCAAATTGTCCAAATCCGATCTAAAATTCACACAATTATTTTATCTTTTGATCAAATTTGTATTCAATAATCTGTTTTCCCTATATATTGAATTTTTATTGCAGCCTGAAGAAGGATCAAATTGGATCCGAAACTGTAGCGAAATAAATCGTTTGTAAATCAGCTTGCTTACCTATATCCGAAACCTACATCAAATTTTCTATCGAAGGCAATCTTTTATGGAGATATTTCCCTTTGCAAACCAAAGCAGTCCTGTTTACCTCTAATTCGAACAATTTTAAGTTATCCGCGAACAACAGGAATCTACATATTTTGAAGCAACTTTCAAACCTATTTCTATATATGATGCACAAGAGTGAGCCCAAATGGGAAACCTGAGGCACACCAGATGTTGAAAAAGCAATCTAGATCTGAACTTTTTAATCTTGATGTATTGAGACCTATTTGTCATGTGAGACCGACACCAGTTTAACAAGGATCCACAAAACCCACTTACTCAAGCTCATGCAAAAGGATATGAATATTTATTTGGTCGAAGGCCTTACTAAAAGACGTATAAATTGTGTCCACCTGAACTCCCTGATCAAGATTACTTTGCAGATATTCTATAAAGTTGATGAGTTGATGCTGTTCGGTTATTATTCGAGTTGTAAAATGCGAAAGCAAGTTGGTATGAATGAGTGATTCGAACAACAAAATACGCAGTTTACTGATAACACGATAGTTTTTTATTCGATCCTTATTACCAGTTATTACCAGGTGATCTTCCAGAAGTCAGGGAATAAGTCACTGCAAAGAGACTCATTGAAGATTAACGCTAGTGGAATACTCAGGGAGGAACTATGTTTCTTCGCGAAAGTTGGGGGAATAGAATCAGGCCCGCTTCTCTCTTTTCGTCTAAACTCATTGATTTCTCCCTGACTTGTTCGGTGGTGATATGGAAGGAATTCAAGTAATAATGATCGAAATTTTTAATCTCAGGACTCCTACCTACCAGTAGAGGGATTAGGCTTAATCTGAACGCTCTCAAAGTAATCGGCGAATGAATTACAAATCTCCTCACGTGGCACACTGGCACGTTGTCTATATGTCATCCTGCTAGGAAAACCAGAGTCCTTAGAACCAACAGAAACGAAGTCATATAAGTTGGATTTAGCTTTTGACCGAAGAAGTCGAAATATACTTTCTGTTTGATAGTATTATCAGTTACGGTATGATTACTTGATGTGGAGGAATTCAATCATACATTATAGAGCTTACAAAACAGAATAATGAAAATAAATTTCAAGAATACAAACTCAGATGATTATAGAAAATCTACCCCTTAACATGGACAAATTATCGATTTTTTACTCCCTCATTTATAGGTTCAACATGCTTCACGACATAAAGATGAACACTTTGAACCAAGTACTAGAAAAAAGGTTCACATATGCCAAAATTGACAAATAGGGTCAATGACAAAAAGCAATATTTTAACCATATCATTCATTGCCTAATGAATTGAAAATGCCAACGGGTAATGAAACGCCAATTGAAAAAAAGTTGAAAATAAATGAAGTTGTAGATGTATAACATTTCCATTATTTGTTATTCAGCTTATAAGTCTCTTATTATTTCTTTCTCTTATTTTTGTATTATTGTTTATTTACTTTTCATTTTGTTCTAAAATGGCACCAGATCTGCGCTCTAGCATTGAGTTACTGTAATAATCTGGTATATAAATAGAAACATTAGGTTAATGAAAAAAAATCCAACTATATAGATAGCTCTATTTGTCCTCACCTTCATCGAGAGAAACTTGATCCCATACCGCGACTTTAGTACCAACAGGATCCTTGACGCTAACCGTCCCGATGACACCAGAGGCTAGTTGCAAGTCGTGATCCAATGCCAGGACCCAGAAAGAAACTGAAAAAGAGAATATAGTATGAAAAACTGAAAATAATCAATCCAAATGGGTAATAAAGTGTTATTACCTATCCAATATAATATAGGATTTATGAATTTATGGATTATATGTAAAAAACTATGAATTAATCTGTTGAAAATTGTGCGAAGTCCTCCTCCGTCCTCTCTCTAGTCCGACCAGCTCCGGTGTCCACGTATAGTACCCCGATTCTGCGGTGCGCTAATTAAACGAAGCAGCAGCCCCACTCCTAGTGTTTTTCAGAAGCGAAAAACTAGAAATAACACATTTTCTTATGGATTCTCCTTGTTAACTCTGTAGAATTCACGTCTCATTGTTATCATTTTGATTTGTAGCAACTTGCTTTAGTTCACCTCTTCTAGTGTAATCTCCTTTTCAAGTCTTCTCGATCAATCCTGGTGCTAAATTGTTCTTCTGAAAAGGTAATGTACACTCAGTCGTCTCAAAATAATTATTATTTCACCATTTTCATGACAATTTAATTCTGATGAAATGAGTCCACTTGCAAGATATTTCAGAATCTTGAAACAGATTCATAATCCTTGCTAGTACCACTCAACTGAAACGTCCACTCAAGAGAAATCGATCAATTGCCTTCTCAGAAATATTGTTTTATTATATTTCATGATTTATATTATTACGAGATGCTCCTCGTACTGGAACGCTGACGCCAGCTTCGTCTTCGCGGAAAGTGTTAGTGCGAGAAGAAAGTAATGACTCGGATTCTTCCAGAATCCAAGGTTTCCATGTGAAAAGAGACACATTCTAGTTAGTTCCATTTTAGAATTCATTCTGTTTGTAACTCCTTTCCGCTCTGTCCAATTATAAAGTCATTTAGTTTTTCAAAATTGTGATTTATAATTGAAAGAATAAAATTCTTTTTAAAAACAGAGTTTGCGGATCGAAAATCATAATTGGCGCTGCGAACAGGATTTCGCAACGGTTTTCGGTTTTTTCAAGAAACGAACTAACTGAAAATAGTTTCCACTAGTGAACACAAACTGTTCGAGGAACCCCGTTGAGTTTTAACTCTTAGTGCGAAATTCCAAACTTCACCAACCCACTTCGACCAGAAGGAAGGACGTTCCACCCTAGGATGCAAATCTTGGTGTAAGTCCTATTTTCCACCACATTTCCTATATCACCAGTATTCTTTATTTCGATGACAGACTCATCTCATCAATTAGAGATAATTGCTGAAGAGCCAGAAATTTTAGAATCTTTGAATTCTCATAATATTCAAGAACGCTTACTTAGGAATAATCGATTTCGGCCGTATCCTATTAGAAATTTCAATAACGAAATGAATCAAAACTCTTCTAACACCCCAACACTCCCAACAGTAGCCGACCCTATGTCTAGACAAGACATCCAATTATTACTTAATTCTATTCCAGAATTTTCACCGGGTAAAAATTTATCAATTTTCATAAACGAGGTAGATAATTTAGTCTTACATTTACGTGGCAGACTAACAACCGATCTCGAATTTTGCTTGAATTTTTCGATCCGTTCGAAAATCTTAAATGAAGCACGAGACTTCATCTCTTTCCAAAATGCGACGGATTGGCCTTCGATCAGACGTGCTCTCCTTCAGAGATACGGAGATCAAAGGAACGAAGAACTATTAATTGCTGCGGTTTCACAATGCGTCCAAAAAAGACACGAAAATTATTTAGATTATTATTGCCGAATTTCAAAAACTCTGAGTGATCTCTTACAACACCTCTCTTTGAATATACAAGACCAAAATCTATTAACTTATAAAAGATGGGAAGCAGAGAAATTGTCACTAAAAACATTCCAAGCAGGATTACTCGAACTTTATAGATCCTATATAAGCAATTTCGAGTTGAAGAGCTTAGAAGAATGCATCAATAAATGTAAATTTTATGACAACAGGAAACAAGAATGGGAATATTCCGAATTTCTTCGTAAATCCCAAGAAACCAAGAAGCCTTTGGCACAACCTCATTTCAAACAGAATCAAAATTATAATGATCATTTACCTAGATTTTCTAATAACAGTTCCAATCAAAATTTACCAACAAGATTTTTCAATAACGCTTTCAATCAAAATTTACCAACAAGATTTTCCAATAGCAACTCTAATCAAAACTTACCAAACATTGTTTTTCCAAATAATCAACCTTTGAGAAATAATCAGAAATTTTTCACAAATCAAGAAGTTTTTGGTACTAAACCAGGGTCAAGTATCTATAAATCGAATCCAGAACCGACACCAATGTCAATTTCGACCAGAAATACAAAACCGACGCCTATGTCGATTTCTACCAGAAATTCGAAATTCCCACAAAAACAATTATTCAACGTACAATTCAAACCCGATGATGTAATCGATCATGAAGCTGAATCTTACGAACCCGAACATTCTGAAGAAAATGTTATGAATTTTTCCGAAGAAGATGAGAATTATTATTACGAAATGGATGAAAATTTTCAAGAAGCTCCTCCAGAAACCCCAGGAACTTAGATCTCAATTCCTTGAAAATAAAATCAAAACTTCCTTACATTTATCTTCCAAAAATAAATTTGAAAATTTTAATAGACTCGGGTGCCACAAATTCAGTCATTAATAGAAAACCAGCATTTGAGAAATTTTTCCAATTTTTGTTCAAAGAAAAATTCAGTGTGTTCGGATTAGGAAATACAATTAACGCTGATGATAACATCAATATTCCACTGTTTTACGAATTAGGAATCCTCGACAATATTCATTTACATGTTGTCGACTGGCATAAAAATTTCGATGCTTTATTAGGAACATCCGATTTGCAAAAATTAGATGCAAAGATTGACTATCAAAACCACATTTTGGAAATGAAAAATTTGAAAATACCTTTTAACCTCGAGTACTCCACGAATAAACTTAAACCAAATAAAACTATAGCAAGAACATTTGTAAAAATTCCAGTATCCCTAGAAAATGGTGACGTTTTACTACCCGAAATTAATTTTAAAAAATTCTCAACACCAGAATGTATAGCACGAGCAAAAAATGGTATTTGCCTAATTCCTATTTCAGAATCAATTAACGGGAATTTAGAGATTAACTTTTCGGAAAGAATACCCGTGAAATCAATATCTGAAACAGAAATATGTGCTCCTCAAATTGAAAATTCTAAATTAAAACTTTCAAAAAATATTCGTACGCAACACATGAATTCTGAAGAAAAACGAGAAATTTTGAAACTTTGTAGTAAATTCAAAAATATTTTCTATAACGAAAACTGCGATCTCTCTTTTAGCAATACTGTCAAGCATAAAATAAGAACGAAAGATGAAGAACCCGTTCACGTTAAACCTTTCAGACACCCTCACAGCATGAAAAAGATTATTCAAGAACAAATTCAAAAACTTTTAGATGATAATATCATTCGTCCATCTATTTCACCCTACAGTGCTCCAGTTTGGATTGTAGACAAAAAGAAAGATGCTTCCGGCCAAAAGAAATATCGTATGGTCATTGATTATCGCCGTTTAAATGAAAAAACCATAAAACCATTGAGGATAAATATCCGCTCCCGCGAATAGAAGAAATTTTGGATAATTTAGGAAAAAGTTGCTATTTTTCGACACTCGATATGGCAAAAGCCTTTCACCAAATCGAAATGGACGAGGAATCAATAGAAAAAACTGCATTCACCGTGAATAATGGTCACTACGAATATCTTCGTATGCCCTACGGATTGAAAAATGGACCCAGTACATTTCAACGCGTAATGGACAATGTACTTAAAGAATATCTTAATAAATTTTGTTTCGTTTACATGGATGACATTGTCGTATTTTCAAAATCGTTACAAGAACATATTTGCCATTTGAAATCAATTTTTGAAAAAATTAGAGACTTCAACCTCAAAATTGAACTTGACAAATGTGAATTTTTGAGTAAAAATGTCGAATTCTTAGGACACTTAATAACTCCTGACGGAATATCTCCGAATCCCTCTGAACTGAAAGCTGTTGAAAAGTACCCTATTCCACGCACAGTGAAGGAAATCAAATCATTTTTAGGATTAATAGGTTATTACAGACGATTCATTCAAAATTTTGCTCACATAGTTTCTCCCATGACCAAATGCCTTAAGAAAGGAGCGAAAATTAAAATTGATGATCCCGACTATGTAAATGCTTTTCAACTATGTAAAGAATTATTGACAAATGCTCCGATATTAGCTTATCCAGATTTTGAAAAAACATTTAAATTAACAACAGATGCTTCAAATGTTGCAATTGGAAGTGTATTATCACAAGACAACCGCCCAGTTGCCTATTATTCAAGAACCCTAAATTCAGCCGAAAAAAATTATTCAACCATAGAAAAAGAACTCCTCTCAATTTTAGATTCAACAAAACATTTTCGACCATACCTCTACGGACAAAATTTCATAATAGAAACTGATCATAATCCCCTTGTTTGGCTTTATAACAATAACAATAACAATAACAATAACAATAACAATAACAATAACAATAACAATAACAATAACAATAACAATAACAATAACAATAACAATAACAATAACAATAACAATAACAATAACAATAACAATAACAATAACAATAACAATAACAATAACAATAACAATAACAATAACAATAACAATAACAATAACAATAACAATAACAATAACAATAACAATAACCTTTATTCAATTCATAGGACATTTGATTGTACAAGAATTAATGTCAAAAAAAAAAAGGCACAAGAGTTAAAGGGTTACATTCCTTTCCCTCTTACAGAAATCCATAAATTCTTT
This sequence comes from Coccinella septempunctata, assembly GCF_907165205.1. Classification (NCBI taxonomy): domain Eukaryota; kingdom Metazoa; phylum Arthropoda; class Insecta; order Coleoptera; family Coccinellidae; genus Coccinella; species Coccinella septempunctata. Next base: position 11,407,239 of record NC_058196.1, read on the forward strand.
CACATTATATGGTTCACATTTCATTATAAATTCATTTAATTTTTTAATAAACAAATTTTCCCTATTTACATTACGAAATTGCATTGGTAGAACATTATACAATTTAATACACATATACATAGCATTATTGTGGGTCACAGTTAAAGAGTGTACTGGATAGAGATATTAATCAATTTGCCTTGTTTTTAAATTATTATTTTTGAACTTCTCGAATAATTCTTTGTGCTGCAGAAGAAACTTTATGCAATTATAAATGTAAAGTCCAGTCAAGGTATGTATTCTGTCAGCACGGAAAACACCCCTGCATGTCTGCCTGTATTTCATACCAAATATAGATCTTATAATCATTTTTTGCTTAACAAATAGGCTAGGTATAGATGAACTATTGCCCCAGCACACAATACCATAAGACAGGTTAGATTGGAAACATGAAAAATAAACAACCATCAATGCAGGAATATCTACCGACTTTTTCAAAACATTTATGGCATACAAAGACGAATTTAATTTCTTGTTCAACTGATCTACATGATTTTTCCACTTCAATTCGCTGTCAACATGAATACCCAAAAATTTAGTAGAACCAGCAATTTCAACATTAGTGTTATCCAAAACTACACTACTTGGTAACTGAGTTTTTGATCTAGAATTATGAAAAATTACACATTCCGTTTTTCCTGCATTTAATTTCAGGCCATTTATGTAACACCAGTCCTTCACATCGACAAATGCGCTATTCAATTCTTCAACTAATTTTATTAGATCATTTAGTAATTTCAGTATATTGGTATCATCAACATACAAAATCATATTAAGCAACTTACTAATATTGAAGGGCAGATCATTTATGTAGAGAATGAAAAGGAGTGGACCTAAAATGCTGCCCTGTGGCACACCACGAGTGATCTCTTTTTCTTCAGATATAAAAATATTGTTATCAACATTAATACGCACTTTCTGTTTTCGGCCTTTAAGATATGATTTCATTAACTTGAGTTGATTGTCTCGAATTCCATAAGCTTTGAGCTTCTTTAAAAGTATATCATGATCAACACAATCAAACGCTTTAGACAAATCCATAAATAAACCAATCGGAATTTTTCTTTCCTCTAAAGCTTCTGTAACTTTTTGAGTTAGTTCAAAAACTGCAGTTGTTGTATTTTTCTTATTCATGTATCCATGTTGGGCTGGGCAGAAAATTTCGTGTTTTCTGAAAAACTTAACAAGACGATTGGCCAAAATCTTTTCAAATATCTTGGAAAAAGTTGTTAATAGATTAATCGGTCGGTAGTTGCCAAGATCATCCTCAGTACCCGACTTATGTATAGGTGAAACAATTGAAACCTTAAGTGCACTTGGAAATATACCAGTTATAAAGGCCCTATTAATGGCTCAACAATCATGTGAATAACCTTTTTTATGATAAAATTAGGAATTTGATCATGACCTGATGATAAAGAATTTTTCAACTATTTGACTACTCTAATAATCTCCTCTGATTCAATTTCAAAAACAAAGAAGGATCCACTTACATACTTCAAACTACCATTATATTTCGTCTGTGGCATCATTACATTATTGGAAGCAACATTGACAAAATAGGTGTTGAAATCTTCCACTAGTAGTTTTGGATTGCCAGATGGTAGAGCTTGTTTTTTGGAGCTACATTTACCAGTTAATGATTTAATCAATTCCCAAGTTGTTTTAGTCTTGTTATCAGAGCATATGATCTTGTTTGCTAAATAGTTTTGTTTTTTTTCAGTAATCTTCTGATCATATTGCTTTTTGATTGTTTTGTATTGTTGAATATATTCTGGTTCATTAAGTGATAAGATATAAAGTAAATCAAGTTTCTGCCTCAAGTCAGAAATCTCAGGATCATTTTTATAACTAACATTACATTTATTAGAAATGCGCTTATTATCTGTTGTAACTGTAACAAGTGGAAATGAACTGTGAAACATATTGCCAAAATTATCAGAAAAGAAATCCCACATCTCATCGACCTGTTCATCACCAAATACATTTAGACCACTCCAGTCAAAAGATGCTAAATCATTCATAAATTTATACAAATTCTTATCGTTGTATTTTCTAATCATTTTCTTGTAAGCTTTTTGGTAGGATGCGTTTTTAATTTCAAAAGACATCAATTGTGCCAAATGGTCAGATAAATGCGGTTGAACTACTTGTACCGCGCATTCCTCTATGTTGGTAAAAACATTATCGAGACAAGTGGACGAGTGATATGTAATTCTAGTTGGCTCTCTTACTAGCATTCGCAAATTGAAACTATCCATAATTGTTGTCATAGCACAGGTGTCATTATTATTTTCTATAAGAAAATCAAAGTTGAAATCTCCTACAATAATGACTCTGTCGTTATTTTCCAAATTAACAATATTCAATATTTCAATTAGCCTTTCAAAAAATATTTCTGCACTAGCATAAGGTGGTGTATCCGGCCTATAAATACATAGTAACATTAATTTGAAATCACCCAAGTAGGATTCCAAAGCACAACATTCAATAACTCCTGAAACAGAGAATTTAGAAATATCTGACCTGTCTTTGCACAAGAATTCATTTCTAGCATAAATAACCGATCCTCCACGTAGTCTATCCTTTCTGCAGTAATTAGTTACTTTCATATATCCATTAATATGGTAGCTGTCAAGTTGCTCTTCATTTTGCCAATGTTCTGTTATTGCTAGAAAATCAATGTTGGTGTCCTTAATGAAATCCAAAAGTGCATTATATGATGTATTCAAACATTGTGTATTAATATGTACGACTTTGAATATTTTTGAATTGCATTCTGAGAGTTGTTTTAGGTTTGCTGACTGTTCTTCTTCCATTGAAAAAAATTTCTGAAACTGAATTCCCTGACTACCACTCCTTCCTGCCAAAATGCTTCATCACAAATTGACTTGAAATCTTCTTCTTCTGTAACACCAATTGTGAATGCTGAATTCTCACCCTTCGTCTCAAGTTTCTTAACCTGAAGACCACTAATTTCTTTAGTATGCTTCATATAATCTTCCACATCCTTCACCGCTATTTCCTTTCCTTGAATTTTTCCCAGATATATCCATTTCCTTTTCTTTGCTCCATGTAGGGATGTCTGACCAGACTTTGTACCAGTGCAAATAATTTTATTGAACTGTTTACCTTTTTTCTTTCTGGTTACAGTTTGCCATTCTCTTTCATTCATATTATTCACAGAATCTCCATCGCTTGTAGTTTTCAATATGTTATTTTTATTGGTTTTAACCCTTTCACTAAAATTTTTCTGAGTTTGTTTAGGTTTCTCTTGATTTTTTACCTCAATCGATATTCCATCAGAGTTGTTTACTACTACTCTGTGACAATTCGCTGACATCTCCGTATTAAGATTTCGAGCCTGTTCCATAGAATTGGATACGACAGTGCCAGAGGTAGAACATGAAGTCGATATCCTATCACGAACAGTCATGTTTACCGGTTTTTTCATTATATTATTACCTGTTCTTATTTGATCTTCGAAGCTTGATATTTTTTCTTTCAACAGATAATTATTCTCAATCTAGATTATATTTTTACTCTTCGTTTCTTCTAGTAGTGATCTTAGATAATCAATTTCAATGCGAAGCATCTTATTTTCCATTTTCGTCGAAATTTCATCGTGTATTTCACCATCTTCTGCTGCAACGTGATGGCAGGCTGTATTTTTTTTACCAGCTGCTTTTTTCAAACATGAAGGATGAAAAATATAATCACATTTGAAACATTGTACAAATTCAACGACCTTACATTTGCAGTAATCGCAAATATTTTCTGAATTCTCAGATTTCTCGTTAACACACAGACTCGGGGCCCGTTCGCCTGATACATCTTCACTCAACGACATCTTGACAACGAATAAAATAAAAGAACCTAATTCCAGGCTCATAAGATGGAAATTGAAACTTGATGAATTTGATTTCAACATAATTCATAAAAAAGGAAAAGAAAATAAAGTTGCGGATGCCCTATCGCGAATTGAAATCAATAACAGAGAAAATGAAGACTCTTTATTATCAGAAAATGACCTAAATATAGAAGTTTCCTCAATCTTACCTAATATTAATGATCTTCCGGTACTTAGTGATGAAGAACTTGAAAATATTTTGAACCCCCCAGATAATCGTCAAAATAACGATGATCCCAATCATCGACATGAAAAAAATAATAATGATTCTAATGCCACCATTCATTCAACTCAAGAAGACAATGGAAAAGTTATTCCAATCACGGAATCTTCTGTGAATATATATCCGAATAGAATTATTCTAAATATTGGCGAACAATACAATTTAAAATTCACAAAAAATTTTCAGAAAAATACTTACAACATAACAATAAGACAAAATTTCATGGAAAATGATTTTTCAACTTTTTTCAAAGAAATTTTTAGACCGAATGAATCTTACGGAATATTTTTCAGAGATAATAAATTACGACTCCCTTTCATCAGATATTGCAAAGAATCCTTCAATTACTCCGTGAAACTTTATATAAGCAACACCCTTTTATTAGATGTACCTTGTGAAGAGAATCAAGTCGAAATCATTTCAGAATATCATGATAAAAACCATAATGGTATTTCAGAAACATTTAATCAATTATCGAAAAAATACTATTGGCCAAAAATGAGGAATAAAATCACAGAAATCATAAATAAATGCGAATTATGCCTTAAATCAAAATACGAGAGAAACCCTTATAAATTGAAATTTTCAGGTCCCCTCCTAGCTAAGCGACTAATTCGAAGTTTTTAACAATAATTGATTTATTCTCAAAATACGCGCAATCATACCTTTTAAAAGACGGCACTGCTTTAACAATTCTCAATAAATTACGTCATTATTTTTCACATCACAATATTCCACAAAAGATTGTTTGTGACGAAGGACGAGAATTTCAGAACAAGACTTTCACAGAGTATTGTAAATTGAACAAAATCAATCTACATTTTACAACAGTGAACAATCCGAGCTCAAATTCTCCAAATGAACGATTCCATTCAACAATTTTGGAAAAACTCAGAATTCTCAAATTGAAAAACCCCAATGAAAATCCAGCTAATCTCATGATTACAGCAACATTAATTTATAATCAATCGATACATTCAGCGACTGGTTATTCACCTTTTCATTTACTTTATGGTCCATACGACAAATTACCAGAATTTGATTCGAATATGACTATTTATGAGCAGTATAACGAAAAACGAAAACAGGAAATTTTGCCATTTTTTGACCATATTTACGAACGAAATAAAAACAAAGCTCAGAAAACATTAAACAAGCTGAACGAAAAGCGAAATGACCCTCCAAATTTAGAGCAAGCAGAAGTTTACGTCGAACGAAACAGACCGAGAAAAACGGATCCACCCTTCGAAAAAATTATTGTTGAACAGCAACAACAAAACAAAATAAGTGGTCTAACTACAAAATCAAGAGAAACAACAGCGCACATACAAAAAGTCAAAAAACTAAGAAAAAACGTTTGTTCTTTTCAGGATACTGCTGATCCTCCTGATTCAGACCCAAACAAACCAGGCCCTTCAGGTCCACGAAATAAAAAGTAATGGATACTTTGAAGAACCTTTGAGTCATGCCAAAATTCTTGATCATTACCATAATTTTCTTTTCTTCATAAATATTACCAATTTGCAAGACAATTTCGATCAGTTGAACGATAATTTTAATGACCTTCAGAAAGACCAAACATTCGATGAATTACCCCGTCGACTTTTCCACCAATTGAGTTTGAATTTGGATCAAATCGAACAAATCTTACGAAAATTTGTCAATAGAAAAGTTAGAAGAGGTTTGGCTAATTTCATCGGAAAAGGTATTAAATTCATTACAGGTAACCTAGACGATGATGATCTGAAAACTATTAACGAAAATTTAGAAAGCCTTCACAACAGCAAATCTTCCGAAATCGAAAGGATAAATAAATTAACTTCTTTTGCTAATCATTTGTCAAAAAGATATTCAGAAGATTTGGCTCTGCTAAACGAAAATATTATTCATACTAAAGCATTATTCCAGAATATTGAATCTACCGAAGGATTTCGAATCATTGTAGAATACCAAATGCTTCAGTCCCAAGCACTCTTGAACACTTTATTAATGCTAGAAAGGACTATAAGTTTTACAATGAGAGAAATTCCAAAATTAGAATTCATTAAAGTTGAAGAACTTTATTCCATCGGGACATATCTTGAAAAAAATTTATAAGACACAGCAACTATCACCAATTGATCATGTTCATCTTTTCAAAATAATCGAATATGCAAAAATGTCTGTCATTGGAACGGAGGAAACTATCACATTCCTTCTCAAAATCCCAATTCTCAAACGAGTAATTGCTTCATATTCCCGAATCTACCCTGTACCCAATACCCAAGATATTGCTGTGATCCCGCCAAGGACGTATTCCATCAAAATCAACAACGAGGAATATTGGACCAATGAAATATGCAAATCAACATTGGGAAGTTCGATGGTGCTTTGCCTTCAACAGCCTACCAAGGAAGCATGCATTCTGTCAACCCCAGGTTGATGCCAAACAACACTAGTGAACAACGACTTCAACATCATCCACCCGCTGAAGAATCACCAGCTCCTGACCCTCTTCAAAAAGAACAAAACAGTACTAGAAGACTGCCATGGAATTCTATTCAGGAAATCAATCCAGGGAATCAACCTTCTAAGTTCCACCTGCCGAATTATTATTGAAGAATCCATCTACGATGACACAGTTCCGATTTTCGAAATAACTGCCAAAAACATTTCGAAAATTTCATTGAACTCCACCCACAAAATTGAATTTCACCTGAGGCATCTGAAAGAACCAACTTCAATCCTTCAAGAAGCAGAAAAACTTTCAGACCAGCCCATGTACCTACATCCAATAACTCAGGTCATTCACCAGTCTACAAGTGTGATATTGTGCTGTTTCACAATTCTTGGAATCATCTTCGTTATAAAGAACAAAACAAGGATCTCCGAGTTAATCTACAGTCCAAGGAAAATCATACACGTAGAAATGGAAGACATCACCCAAGGCCACCCAGCAGATAACAGAGACGTTATCTCTTAAGGGGGAAATTATTACGAGATGCTCCTCGTACTGGAACGCTGACGCCAGCTTCGTCTTCGCGGAAAGTGTTAGTGCGAGAAGAAAGTGATGACTCGGATTCTTCCAGAATCCAAGGTTTCCATGTGAAAAGAGACACATTCTAGTTAGTTCCATTTTAGAATTCATTCTGTTTGTAACTCCTTTCCGCTCTGTCCAATTATAAAGTCATTTAGTTTTTCAAAATTGTGATTTATAATTGAAAGAATAAAATTCTTTTTAAAAACAGAGTTTGCGGATCGAAAATCATAATTATATAGATTTTCAGACTTCTTTAGATCTTCTCAGATGAAAATGGGTATATAGCACCAGTATTGAAACTCCTCAAGTCTTCCTCATTAATAATGATTACTGATCTATTGCATCCTCTTGATAATCTCTTTTATTAGAATCAGTTTACTCATTTTTTAAGACAATTCTTATGATCACCTCTATATACATGTAACTAATTACTGTTGTGGAATTTCAGATGAATGAATCCTCATATTCTCCAGGGTGGACCCTGGATATAAAGGGTGCGGCACGGAGGTTGGATGGTTTTAAAAAAATAATAAAAGCGTTAATTTTTACTCGAAAACACATTTATTGACGGAATCAGATTCTCAAGGAAATAACATTTGAGACAGTCAAGTGTGGAAAATCACATCAGGCATGTGGTGGCCGAAATCGGTGATGCAGTGCTGGAGGCGCTCTGGCTGTGTGGGCGGTCGCCCCATCCTGTTGGAACCACACACGTCGGATTGGAACACGTTGCCGTCGTAATTCGGGGATAAAGAAGTTGTTGATCATTTCGACGTACCGCTCTGAGTTCACGGTAACAGCACGACCATTAACGTCTTCGAAGAAGTAAGGGCCAATGATGCGAGTTTGCGATACAGCGCACCAAACCGTAACTTTTGGGCTGTGCAGCGGTCTTTCGTGTAAGTGTTGTGGATTTTCATGTGTGGATTTTCATAAATGCTAGGAACACACGAGTCTAACGGCACCTTCCCCACTTCTCTCGTCCTCAGTGGGGGAAAGTTATGCCCATCTGAAAAACGTCCGCCCTCCGTGCCGCACCTTGTAGTAGTTTTCCTCAGAACACGAAGTGAACACCTCAACTTTTTTTTTTTGGTGTAGCGGGGGGAAAATCTGCAAATCAGACGAACCACCCTCTCATGAGGGGGAACAAGTGTGGGGATTATCACTCTCCTGCGCTTGAGACCCACTGAGAACCCGTAGCTGCTTCTTGAATATTGGTTCCGGGTATTTGCCTATAGACCGTTCATCTCTTAGTAGGTTTTCTTCTCGCACACTATAGTGCTGGGATCTATGTGTTTATCCTCTAATGGATAACACTTTACTGAATTTTTCAATAACACCTCAACTTGTTTTTTTTTTTTGATGTAGCATGTACATCCATCGCCATTCTAAGGAGTTTATTCTCAGTGGCCTGTGTTCTCTTGATGTGGGTCTTGTCTGCGAAGCCCCATGCCGCCGATCCATATGTGAGTTGTGGTCGCGCGATAGTTTTAATCATCGTCAACTTGATGTTCTTATTCATAAGACTTCTTCTGCCTATGAGTGGATAAAGTCTACTCATTTCGGCTTTTGTTTTATCAACTGCACATTTGATGTGGTTTTTCCATGTTAGTCCTCTGTCAAGCTTCATTCCTAGGTATGTTGCTTCATTTTTCCATTCAATCTCTTCTCCATCAACTTTAAGGTTTTCTTCCATCCTCAATCTTCTCTTTTGCAGTAATATTGCTTGAGTCTTTCTTCCATTGATTTGGATTTTCCATTTGATGCACCATTTGAGTAATTCTACTATGGTTTCCTGCAGTCTCTGGTGTATGATCTGGGCGTCGATGTCTGAACGCTATTCCTGTGTCATCTGCGTACAAGGTGAGCTTATTTCTAGCATTCTTCGGGATATCATGAACATATATTACATAAAGCAGAGGTCCAAGTACCGATCCTTGAGGCACTCCCGCTTCCAATTGTCTGGTTTGAGAAGTTGCTCCATCTATCTTCACATGAAAGTTTCTATTCCTCAGATAGTTCCTTATAATCTTGCAAAGCTTGGTCGAATATCCTGCTTTTTTCATCTTGTAGATTAGGCCTTCGTGCCATACTCTATCAAAAGCTCTCTCGATATCCATCAGAACAAATCCTGTGGTCTGTTTGGTCTGCATTCCTTCGGTGACGTATTGTAGGAGCCGTAGCAATTGGAGTTCAGTCGAATGTTCACACCTCAACTATGGTTCCACGACCAACGAGACGATCAATGATATTGCTCGATACACCCTCGACCTAGGCTCCACTCTGGAAAGTCTGCTCGAGTATTCGTGAAAGAGAATACTGACAAAAAAATCACTAATCGTTGATTTTGAGATGTGCTGAAGGCTGAGAAAACTAACATGTATGTTGAGTTCGATGAATGAATATGGAAAAAAATCCATGAGAGTACAAGTTACAAAGAGTAGATCATACCAAATGGGTGTACCATTTGGTATGATCTAGAGCTGTGGTAGCGTTCTTCGTGTATTTATGTGCGTTTAGTTTCTCTTTTAGTCTTTGTGAAGTTTGTCCTATGTACTGTTTGTCAAAGTCCTTGCATGGTATACCATACACGACTTGTGATTTTTTGGTTTTGGGTGTTGGTGCTTTCAATTTGCTAAATACACTACTGGTTTTATTCCATGGCCTATATACTCTTTCACTGTTGTACGGTTTAATTATATTGTTCATCTTCTGCGACAGTCCCTGTATAAATAGTAATTGTATTTGCACTGTGGTCTCCGTTGTTGGTTTCTCTGTATATTGTGTGTTGTAGAGTCGGTGTGTCTTTTGTTTTATGAGTTTTTCTATTAATGTTTCAGGGTAGTGGTTTTTGATCAAAAGTTCCCTCACTTCTTTTAATGTTTTTTTTTCCGGGGTATTGGTGATGTAAGTTTTAACGCTCTGTCTATGTATCCAATGGCTGTGCTCTTCTTTTGTGAGTGATGGTGTTGGGAGTTGTTCTCTAAGATGTGACTTTTGTTCTGTTCCTTTCTGTTTCATCGGGTCAATAGTTCATCATTTTTCCCTATCAGTGTCATGTCCTGGAAGTTTAAGCTGTTGTTTTCTTTCTCTTCGAGTGTGAATTGTAATGATTCATGTACACTGTTGGAACGATTTAAGATCGTTTGTTCTTCCGTTGGTGTTGTTACAATTAGACAGTCATCTACGTAGCGTTTGTAAAATAATGTCTCATATTCTCTCATAATTTCCTCCTCCATCAACTCCAGTACTAACTGCGCCAACGTCCTGATATTGGGTTACCCATGGCTAGACCTTGAACTTAATAATGACTTGGCATCTCATAATTGGCGCAATGTCCTGAAGAAGAGGGATCCAAATAAATCAACAGAAGAATTTTAAACGGTTTTCGAATAGTTTATTTCAAGAAACACTTTTGAGAAGCAGGAAAGAAAAATAGAAATAAAGCGTAAGGGGTGGATTACTCCGGGAAAAATTAAGTCGGTTAATGAGAAAAATATGCTTCATCGAAAAATAAGAATTCATCCTCTGAACCCAGAACTCATTGCTAAATATAAAACCTACAAAAAGTTGCTCGAGAAACTCATAGGGAGTGCGAAGCAGGAATACTACAGAACGAAATTGCTTAAGTATGAGAATGAACCGAAGGAATTATGAAATTTAATTGATAATGAACATAACAACCCCAACAGAGAGCCTGATCTAATACAACAGGATAATGCTTGATGACAGCAAAAATTTAGCGGAGGCTTTTGGTTCGTTCTTTTCTGATATCGGACCGAAACTAGCGGAAAAACTAAGAACATTCAATAGGCATAGAATTCCTAGTGAAAGAAACCCCCTTGAGCTAATTTTTCAGCCAGCGGATCAGCAGGATATCACGGCAGTCGTGGGGTCCATAAAGTCCAACAAGGCGCCTGGTTTGGATGGCATCACCTCAAACATTCTTAAATCCGTTGCGCAGTATATTTTGTCACCACACACACATATAGTCAACATGTCTATTGAATCGGGTATATTTTCAGAAATGCTCAAGGAAAGTATCATAATACCGGTCTTCAAGTCGGGGGCTCGAGAACAGATGAATAACTACCCACCCATTTTCTTGACTTCAAGTATCTCCAAAGTTTTGGGAACAATAATTCATTAAAGAACTTATAAAGTCCTGGAAGATTGTAAACAACACAGGATGCACTCGCAAATTTGACAGCCAAAATTTACTGAATACTTGATACATCTAAGCCTTGTCTTTCTGTATTTATAGATTTGGCAAAGGCGTTCGATACGGTGAATTATGGAGAACTTTTAAGAATATTAGAGGATTATGGATTCCGAGGTCGGCCATTGGATTGGTACAGGAGCTATTTGACTGGTAGGAGACAGTGTGTACGGATTGGAAGCAGGGTACAATATTGGGTCCTCTTCTGTTTATTGCTTACCTGAATTCCATCTTTTCTCTGAATAGTAGGGGTGAATTGGTTGCTTTTGCAGATGATACCACTGTGTTTCATCAAGCTAATACGTGGGATGAACTAAGGAGTTTGGCGGAAGATGATTTCATGATAATTAAAGATATTTTCGATTCTCGACTGTCGATTCTGAATTATGAAAAAACGCGCTTCATGACCTTCTCTGTCACCTCTGTTGGAATGCCCAATTTCCAAACGCTATCTTTTATAGAAAGCGCCTGTTCACTTAAGATCAATGCAGTGTATAAATTCAAATATTTGTGTGGTTGTTTGGATGCTCATCTTAGATGGAATTATCAGGTGGACCATCTGGTGTATAAGTTGCGCATGCTTGTCCCAAAGTTTAAGAAATTAAGAGAATTTTGCGATTTAGAGCTGCTGAGGAGGCTCTACATTGTTCTGGTCCAGCCTCATCTGCTTTATGGAATATTGGGATGGGGTGCTGTTGTAAAAACTCACTTGAAAACACTATAGGTGACACAAAAATGGTTAATCAAGATAATTTTTTGAAAGCCTTTTTTATTTTCGACTGGACGCTTGTTCGCCGAGAGTGGAATCATGGACCTGCGAAGACTATTTTTCTTGGCTCTGACAATTCACCAGAGAAAGAACTTAATGTCAGTAAGCTTCAATGAATATCAATATGATACCAGAAATAGAGGAAATTGGATTATTTTTCCGCGAACGATAAAAACGATAGCTCAGAGATCACATACGTACCTAGCCCCCTTTATTTACAATAAGGTTCCAACAACAATAAAAAATTCTGCAACTCGTAATGAATTCAAAAGGAGGATCAAAAATTGGTTGAAAATGATGTCGGCAGGAGTGGTCGAGGAAATGCTCTGTATAAAAAATTCATTTCTTCATGTTTAGATAATGTGCCTGCTCGCTCAGTTTCTTTTCTTTCCTTTCAAGATGAGATGTCTATATTTTCTGGATTTGTCTCTCTTTGAGTGTTTTTTTGTTTTTTGAATAAATGAAACAATAATTTTCCACATAAGGCAGATCCAGTGGCTTGCCAATGGATATGCCTTCGGGAAAGATATATATATTTTTTTCTAATATTTTTTTGACATGTTGAGGGTTGAGGAACTCTTGTTGGTTTAATTAGTACTTGATGTTGTGCAGATTGTGAGAAATTTTGTATGTGGGTCAAATAAAGATTTTAATTATTATTATTAATTATTATTTCAGAAAGCCATTTTGATCGAAGAGGTTTTGAATGTTTTGATTCTCGTACCGGCTTTTGTTTATTTAGCTCGTTCTAGCTGCTGATAATTGAATCTTTTCGTCTAATTTCTTTGTGAAAACCTCAAAATATCGTTCAATAATTATGTCATGGTGAAAAACTGTGGATCTAATAATGGATTTCCAGAAAATAAGTTTTCTACGTTACTAAGGAACATGAAAATATACGTATTAAATTGCTAACATGTGACTTAGTAGTTCATTGATTTTTATTTTCAGTGCTCTGAAGTGGATTAAACTTCAGGGCGTAAAGGCCTGCAAACACTACTGATTACACCATGAGCAGTGAACATTTTACTGCAAGTCAATTGAGAACTGTTCATCCACGTAAATTGCTGTATGCAAGAAGCATTCCCTGCATGACTGGCCCAATAGAGGAATTTATGACTTTTGTACGCCCACAAAATGATGCTCAACTGCTAGGTACTCCTTCAATATATTCGGAAATGCAAATGTTTTATTGATTTCGATTTGGGAATTCAGTGACTGTAAAATTGTTATTTGGAAAGTCAAAGTGTTATGGAATCTGCTGTGAGTATTTTGTTCATTCATAAACCAATCATTTTGATAATTATATCATGAAGAAACTCGTGAAGAGACCATATCATAAAAAAATCATAAAAAAGCATAAAGAAACTATTCTGATGGTCTAACATATACGGGACCTGCATTCCCCTGTTAGGTTTTCTATAGTTGTGGTTCTGAGAATTCTGTAAATAATATGTTAGTAACTGAAATGTGTTATAATGGTATAACGAATATTCGTTTATATTTATTTCTGATATAATTTGTACGAATTTAAGTAGGTTTATTTATTCAAAACAACTTATGGGAAAGAAATAACACCTTTGACGTATAGTAGCTCACCATATACTTATAAGTCCTTGTCAAAGCTTTGTTCGTTGTCCATAAGTCCAAATTTCTGTTAATTTTTTATGAATTGCAAATAAAAATATAGCACATCCGACAGCGTATTTCATTGATATCAAATTATTTCAAACAATGTTCAGATGAGAACTGACATTCACAAAACAAATTCATACCTTTGTTTTTTCACCCAGAATGTTTGTTTTACGGTTTCAAGCAAGTCGATATCGAAATTCAAAATTCAATACAAGAAAGGGAATTCGAATTTCACGTCCTTCAATTATGAAACAGAAAACTGTTATTAAACAGTTTTTCTTTATTGACAGAACGTTTGCAGCGCCATCTCCTTGTCACAAGTGTTTTCACTCATCAAAATGTAGTCGGTTTTCAGTGATAGAGATATAAGGGCAGTTCCCTGATACTATAATCTTCTACTCTATAATATTCGATTTGAACAAATTGACATTCAATAGAAATACTGTAAACGTTACATAAGGTAACCAATAAATTATAAGGTTAAATTCAGATGCAGATTATTCATTGCCTCACCGTTTTGGCATGAACATTCTTAATATTATTGTAACCAATAAATTAAATATACTTAGATGGATTATATATTTGAATATTTTTTTTCCATCAATATTACCTCAACCAAGTGGAATAGATATATGTTGACTCTCCATGATTTTAGCCTTGCGGCTTTCACACTCCTCTCCAGAGGAAAATTCACTTATCCCAGATATCTCAGATATCAAAAGGATTAAGCTCTGTTAGAGCCCTTTCCAGGTTTTCGGGCTCTTGGTGGTGGTCGGGTCCGGGTCGCTCCTCGGCTCGCAGGAGGCTTTCATGGACACAATGAAACATTTCTAAAGCGCTTTGGGCACACGAAATCGCTGTTCGTAAGACATTTTATGAAATTCTTTTGTGAGGCCCTTTTTCATTCATTTGAATGTTGGAAGATACCACATTCTATTTTGAATGAATTACTAAGTTGTCAAAAGGAATACAGAATACTATATAAGAATAAAAATATTTTAATGATTCTCCAACAGGCACAAAAAAAATCACATTTCACATAAAGAATTGAATAACAAAAATCAAATTGATCAATAGTATACGTACAGTGAAGAATAATAGACAAAAAAAAGAAATATATGACATTCAACATAAAAAACATGAGTAACAAAAAAGAAATATCACATTCAACATGAAAAAAATAGAAATAATAGAGAACAAACAGATTTTAATATTACATGTAGAAAGGGAAAATGAAAAAAATATATATATTGTTATGGTTCAAAGTATAAGGTTCAATATAAAATTCCAAATCACATTTGAAAAGGATACATTATGATATATTACTTATATATTCAAGTTGAAGTACATATTTTTATACTGATATTCAAAATTCATATCCTATATCTATTGAGGCCAATAACTGAAAATGAAATGTTTAGATTATAAAATTTGTGAATAGTATCTATGAATAGATAAGTTTAAAATTAGGAAAATCAAGAATGTAGGAAAGTGAGGGGATGGAAACCAGGGAAACGAGAAAAAAAGAAAGAGAGATGAAGATGGAGAGTAGAGAGAAGCATTGCAGAAATTGTAAAAGAGTACAAATCGATTGAATAATTGGAAATTGAAGCCAAAACTCAGTTGAAGTAGAAACAGAAGGTATTACCATATCAAGACGATAATATTTATATTAGTAACATTCATTGTGATCCTGAGCAACCAATTCAACGGTGGAAGGACCTAGAAATAATAGATTAAAGCAACATATCCAGACAACAAGAAGACAAGGAGCATTTTGGTGTGAAATAAACTTTAAAGACAAACATAACCTACATTTGAATTCGTGGATATTGGACCATAGATTAGTCAGTAACATAGATGTAAGTGTAATTTTTTTATATAGAATTAGATTCAATTAATTATAGGAATTTAATTAGAATATTTCGAGATTTTTGAATTGAGAGTATTTTTAATGGCAGTAAATGTTATATTAATATATATAAATTTTTCATTTTTCTTGAATACTAAATATTGATAGAGTCTACCGGGAATTTCAAAATTTAATTTTATCATTTATTTGATTCTAAAATTCATTCTCATTTCTAACGAAAAAGCAAATAAAAGGAATCATAACAATTTTGGCGCCCAACGTGGGCAGAAAATTTTCATTTCTTATAATATTGAGAGTTATTGAAAGGCATTTTATCAAATTTCTTGATTCATTATATTTTTTTTATATATATTATATATTCCGAGTAAGATACAAATGGCAAAACGCAAAATGGGATTAAGAAATAAAAGAAATGAAGAAAATGAAATACTTGATGAGGAAGAAATAAGCAGAGATCAAGATATAGGAGAGAGCCGAATGAATAAAATTGTGAAGTTATTAGAAAATATGAACACAAGATTTGAAGAACAGAATGAAAAATTTGATGATATAATATCAGACTTAAGGAATACAATGAAAAATGAGAAAGATGAAATCATTACAAAAATAAAAGATAATGAAAATAAAATAAATGAAATAAATCATAAGGTAGAAACAAAAATGTATATTGCAATAGATAAAATAAATAAATATGAACAAAATATCACAGTGGAGGTAGAGGAACAACTCAAAATGTACCAACAACAACAAGAAGAAAAAATTCGATATATACAAGTAAAACAAGAAGAGAAGAATAACATTTTAATGGAAGAGATTTTTAAAAATAGAAAAGATCCATTTCCAATTGTTCTGATGAATACTGAAAATATACAAAAATTTGACGGAAACATGAAATATTTGCATCCAAAAATTTTCATAAATGATATAAAAAGTAAATTGAAAGCAGTACATGATTGGGAAGTTCAAAAAAATATTTTTAAAACATATTTGACATCCGGTGCATCATTATTGTTTGCAAGCCGAGAAGAAGAAATACAAAATTTGCAGCAATTTGAAATTAGATTCTTAGATTACTTCTGGGGATTTGTGCAACAAAATAATGTTAGACAGGAACTAATATGGGGAAATTTTAATTACAAAAGGAGTACAAATTTGAATGATGTTGAATGAAGAAAAAAATAAATGTTTCTGTCACCAAGGCTCATTTGAGTTCCGTTCCATAGTATGATGGTGAGATGTCGAAAACATCTTAGAAAATACAATGGAGAAAAAGAAATAAGCCGACACAAAACTTATAAAGGTGATCAAGAGTGCCTAAGGCAGAATATATTCATTATCGTAAGCAAGTGCTTAAAATACCTCGCGATTGCAGTAAGGTCACATAGCATTCACACGAGAGAGAAAGAACACGAACTATGTTCTCTATTGGATAAGACATATAAGTCGGCCCAAGCATAGCATTCCTTGAAGAAAGGACACCACATTGAATGTTCAAAAACAAGAATAACCACCAACATGAAGAGTTATCATCCGGTGATGTGATATGAAGCCATCGAGATCTATAAACAAACAAAATAATTCCAATAGAAAAAAACAGTCCTGAGCTACATAGCGCTTGGATACCAGTCACCAATAAGACGAATTTTAAACTAATGCAAAATTGCGCATGCGGATACATAAGAGCTGGCAACGTTTCCGTGCTCGCCGGGTGGAGAAAGGAATACAACTCAATCAATGAGGGGTTAAAACAGGTAAGATACAATATTAGAACCAAATTTCTTCGAAGATGCCTACCACAGCATGAACGACTATGGCTTCAAAGACCGAAATACTCAAATACCGGGTTTGTGCTGAGTTCCTAAGAAGCAAGGGGAGAACGAACTCGAGAACCAATCTAATTGATAGAAGGCGGACCTCCTAGTGGATCTCATCACTAGATGTGGCATCTAAAGGTGCCTTGGTCGCTCGTTCTCTTGTCTATATAAGTAGGTACCTACAACATTCTGTGCGAAGGAAACAGAATTCTATATTTTTGGATAAAATTTGTGAAATCTGTAGCACTGATAACTATGTGGAATCTTTGAAACTACTAGCAGCACTATACATTCTCGATTTTTTCTGTCGATGGAAAATTCTAGATTCTTGATTTCATAATTCAAAATTTCAGTTAGAATAGCGCTTTAACGCTACATCTTTACTATTTGATGATAACAAAGACTGAGAAATTGATTGATGGATTCATATCGATTTGTGTGTGAAGTTTTTTCACGTAAAAATCATTGAATTTTGGTTATTGAGTCTTATATATCCAATAATACGCATCACTCTGCTATTATACAACTTGAATTGAATAATTTTCATTCGATATCTCAGTAGATATGCTCATAAATATAACTCAGATATTCCAAAGACATCCCCGGACATCCCCAAGACATCCTCGGACATCCCATGATATCCCCGGACATCCCCGGACATCCCCAAGACATCCCGGGACATCCCCGATTTTCTCCGGACATCCCCAAGACATCCCGGGACATCCCCGGACATCCCCAATCTTGTACACCAGACCCTCGTTCGAAAATGGACATGGAATTGGAATATGATAGTGATTCGGATTCAGATATTGAAATCTTGCACGAGTTGAATGATTTCAATAGGTATCATGATAGACCATATATGATCCGTGAGAAAATCATTGGGATAAACGGGATGATATCGAATTCATTCGATCTCCAAAACTTCTGCAAGAGCAATTTTGAGTGAGATTGAGAAAAAAAATAAGCCACCCTACCTCAAGGTGAAATATCAACATTCAATTTCATATTTTGTCTCACTTGCAATCCATCTTCTGAACTGCTATGTTCAAAAGCAATTCCTTATTTCCACTTCGAAATATGCCTTTCGATAGGTACCAAATATAGATATTTTCAGAAACGAAGCACTGAATGCTATGTATCAACTATAAGTTTTACCCCACACCTCAATAATATAACAATCATAATGCTGATACAAAGATTACAACAGAACACAATGAATAAATAAACTGATCGCTGCAGTCTGACAGAAGTACTGATCCAAAGATTAACACAGAAATCTATGAAATGACAACCAACGAATCACAATTAGTTCAAATAGCCAACTATTTTGGCAACTGCACTGTCTCTTCTCATTTTGTACTTGATTGTAATAGGACGGTTTAAACCATAGATTAACTTTAATCGGAGATTTCTTAATCGGAAGTTCAAACTACGATTAATCTTACGGGCCTAAAAGATAGGTTTTGGAATACTTCTTCGAGACGACCCATTTCCATTTATTGGATATTCTGTTTACATGAACAATAACTTTCGAATCGGATGAGACTTGTGTGCGCCACAGTTCAGCAGGCGTAAGAAGTGGCGCCTCCTAAACCATAGAATTGTGTGATCTTGAAGTCGAGGGGGTTATTGTGAGAATTCCCATTTAGTGAATTTTTTTGTTCATCAATCTATTTTTTACAATCAGGATTAGATTTTTGCTCTTAGATTCATCAAGCAGAGACATAAGATATACTAACTCAATTTAAAGGTTCTTGTTTTGAATTTTGATGGAAACCTTTTTTTATTGAGTTCAGTTATAACGCAGTTACAGAGCTGCCATTGCATTCCATAGTATTCGGTCCAATATATTATGCTGTGGCTGCAAATCTTAGGGAGAAGATGGAGTTGAGAATGTAGTTAAATGCTCGTTTTGAATACTCTTGATTGTCAGTTGGATAATTTTTCAGGGTTAACAATCTTTCACCAGCTGTTCGAGAACATCATTATGGAAACAACTTATCGAACTTATCACTAGTATCAAGATAATCACTAATTAAACAAATTGTCTGAAAACTCACCCCTAGAATTCGAAGTGAATTGGTCACAATTAAATAATGAAAAATCAGAGCAAGCACTGATTTTTGTAAAGACATAAAATTGAAATTCTCCTGAAAGATTGACTCATATAAAGTCGAGTATTGTACAGTTGTTAGACAGTATGATATAATAGGCCAACAGGCAGAGCCAAAAAAAAGTCTCTGAATTTATTAAGCCTAGTTTTTTCTCAGGTGATTACAATCATAATATACAATAAAATGCTGCGGTCAGTCAAGTGGATGTTAGAAAATGTGCCTCTGGTGCGCGGTCAAACATGTCATGATCACCAACATAATAAAATCAATTTCTTAAGGCTGAAACTTTATTAACTTTTGTTTTTTGGTATGTAAATCAAAATTATGATAGTCAGTCAACGGCCAATCGGGACCCAGCTGGTCAGTAAGCTCTAATGTGCGTAGCGCGAGGCGTAGCGTCGTTTATAAGAGTGCAATTCGTTTATTAAGCGTGAATTTTTTTTTACTACTACTGACTATATTATTAATAAATGAAATGGTCAGTCAGCCGTTCCGTAGAACAACGCCCGTCAGTCAGTGGATAAAATATTAAATTTTTTCGGTCCCTATAGATATTACATTATAATCATTCAAAATAACACATTTATTTTAATAAGACACTCCTGTGTCGCAATTGTGCCTTGAAATCTCACAAATAGAATTCGTTCGAAATCAACAGTGTACTCAACTAACGCAGGTATACACACAGGTAAGAACTCCTTGATTTTCAAACATTTTTAACTAATATTCATTTAATTCATTATAGGGATAAAAAGCTATAACAATTCATCACATAATTCATCATCTGAATCTTTCATATCATTATTCTCACTATCGTGATCTGACACGTCAAGCTCAGGTGTTGCAGAATCAAAAAATAAATAAATTTGTGATTGCTTAATTCAGATAAAGATATTTCTATACCTGTATTATCTTGTAAAGGTTGGATAATAACATCCTGTACAAGTTCTGATAATTGATCGCCTTTGAACCAATCACACTCATATTTCTAATCCACCAACTTCCAGCTGTAGGTAATCAGTAGTAGATAGCTCCGTTGAAATTTGACGGTGAGCATTACGCCAAATATTTGTAATGAATCGCGCTCTTAAGAACTGCTGCATCAATTCTGATTGGCATGGTGGCATACTCGACCCATCTACATTGATTATTTTAATTTTAAAACGATCGTTTGTGGTACTTAGACATTTATACGTCTTCGAAAATTGAACGAATCTTGCCTCGTCAATTGATTTTATTTTTTTCAAGACGTATAAATGCAAACAAATTCTTGAACACCATTTAACATATTATTCTGGTTGCTTTCATCTGCAAGTCCAAGGTCAGCGAATGTTTCTTGAAAATCTTTTTTCTTCATGATCTGCAGGAGTGTTTTACTTTTCTCATAAAAAGCTGGCTTAAAATCATATTCAGTTAGAGCATGCAGTCCAGGAAGAGCATTGCAAACAGAATTTCACAATTTTTTATTCATTCTACTGACATTAATCATCCTTTGATGATTCCTAGTCCTAACTTCTATCTAGGCGCATTAATGCTGACGACTGACCAGCAGTGTCCCAATTGGACGTTGACTGACTATCATTATTTTGATTTACATACCAAAAAACAAAAGTTAATAAAGTTTCAGCCTTAAGAAATTTATTTTATTATGTCGGTGATCACGACCTGTTTGATCGTGCACCAGAGGCACATGTTCTAATATCCACTTGACTGACCGCAACATTTTATTGTATATTATAATTGAGATCACCTGAGAAAAAACCAGGCTTAATAAATTCAGAGACTTTTTTGGCCCTGCCTCTCCGTCTATAAGTCAACTTAATTGAAGTTCAACTATATTTCCACGACCATTTGAGCAACAGCAAGATCCATAATTATACACCAACATAACCTAATTATCGTCTCCCTCATTCCGGTTTCAAATTACACTCCATAAAGTCACAACGATGCCAGATAATGAACGAATACGAATGAAACTCATTCACAGAGTAGCAATTGAAATGGTTCACATCTGCTCCATCGCAACATTGTCCATGATGAATTCAGTATGGCGTGGAATGTTTACCTTGCTATCATTCACAATAGCAGATTAATTGAGGTCAGCATGAAACAATATTTCGCATCCACATAGCTGGAATAATTAGAAGCTGAACATGAAATGTGGGGGAAGTTTTTTCATGTGGACATTCTTCTAAAATAATGTATCAATTGAATATCGATGCATTCTTTTTACTTTTTTGGGCACTTTCTGCACCATCAGAAATTATAAATATAAAATTCCAAAAGCCCTCAATGAAAATTCCATTGGCCTTCAATGAAAAGTCAAGTGAAAAAAATGTTTGAAACGGCATTGAGCTCGTGATTTATTATCTATCATTAAGTGAATTAGTGAAAACAAAATTTTTCAAATTGCTATGTAACTTACATGGTTCCTTGAACTTTGCAAAGATAACATCAGTTTAGTTTAACGTTACTGTGTTATTTCGTATTTTATTGAAATAAAATCTTCGAGGTTATACTTTGCCTCAACATGTCTAAATGTGCCGGCTGTTATGATGACTTCACTGAAGGTGGCACGATTACCACCTGTTATGTTTGTCTGGATACTCTGGATCTATTTCAATGATAAAACTTCGAAAGGTTCTGGCATGAATTGCTCTGGTGCTATAGTTCGTCTGAAATAAGGATCTCATTGTTTATCGCTGCATTGAGTGTACTAAAACTGGTGGTGATAGCCCAAGTATTTTCGCAGTTATTGCTGGTCTGCAAACCTCAGTGGATAAATGGTTTTCTATTTCTGGAGATATTGAAACTTTAACTAAGGTTGAATTACCTTAAATTTCGGAATCTGGTACTGGACTGAAGTCATCAGTCTCAATGCTGAATGGCAAAATGAAGAAGTATATCAATATGTGCATATTAAGTCTATCAAGGGTGATAGATGATGAATTTGATTTCATTCAGTGGCCATGTAGTTCTGCTGGGGGATTTTAACACTCATGATGATTCATGTCGAAGCCTTATGCAAGAAAATAAATTAAGCATTCTTCGCCTTGAGTAAACTGAAAACATCCTTACCGCTTAGGTCTCTAATCGATGTATACTATAGCCTTGTTTATTGTCACCTGTCCTACAATATTCTTCTCTGGGGAAACTGTACTTCCTTCAGTACAGTTTTTGTGGCACAGAAGAGGGTGCTACGTCTCATTTTTGGTTTGTCTTGCCGTCAATCATGCAAACCCTTATTTGTGGCCAATAAATTGCTGTCTCTCTCTTGTATATATATATTACAGTGTCTCATTTACGCCAAAGACAATGAAACATATTGGGTTGAACTGTCGAGTTCGCATGATCAAAAAACACGTAATTCGCAGTTACTCTTGGTTCCAAAATATCGGACTCGCAGTTTCGAACACTCTCCGCTATATCAAGGTATAAAATTGTACAATCATTTGCCTTCTTATGTAAAATCATTGAACAAACAAATGTTCAAGAGAGAAATCAAAGAAATGTTGATACAAAGATGCTTCTATTCTATTGAGGAATTTTAACTTAGTAATTAAATGATGTAAATTGTTTTCAGATTAATATTCTAGTACTTGACTTGTCCTGTACACTTTCTTTTGTCCTAAAGGATTAATAAATTATGACTTTAGCCTTGCGGCTTTCACACTCCTCTCCAGAGGAAAATTCACTTATCCCAGATATCTCAGATATCAAAAGGATTAAGCTCTGTTGGAGCCTTTTCCAGGTTTTCGGGCTCGTGGTGGTGGTCGGGTTCGGGTCGCTCCTCGGCTCCCTGCTGTAGGTTGGATTCCTGCTCCACCCGCACTTCCTGTAGGAGCTGACGGTGTTCCTCTGAATTTCCCATGTACTTGCGTACAGTTCTCGCCGTTCCCAGCAGTACCGTCATCTGCATGACTCTATAGATATTTTCGTCCAGCTGAAGTTTCCTCAAGTTCTCTAGTAGTTTCTTCGGTATCAGGCCTGTAGATGATATGACAATAGGGATGGTCTTGACATCTTTCAGCTTTCACTGTCTACTGGTTTGCTCCTCGAGATCTCTGTACTTTGAAATTTTTTCGGTGTGCCTATCTAGAAGATTGTTATTATTTGAAATCGTCACATCGATGAATAGTGCTCTGTTCTCATCCTTATTGAGCAATATGAGGTCTGGTATATTGTGGGTTATTTTACGGTCTGTGAGAACCGTGCGATCCCAGTAGAGCTTGTGATGTTCACTTTCCAATACAGCATCCGGATGGTAATTGTAATAAGGAACCTTTTTCGAACTTAGAAGTTAGTGTTTTAGTGCCAATTCTTGGTGAAGAATCTTGGCACAGCCATAACGACAGCTATCATCTGCCACTGAGGCATCCTTGGCGATATATTTCATGTAGTTCCTTGTTGGAATCACCTGATCCTGGATGGCGAGCATGAAGCCCTCTGTCTCAGGAAACAACCTTCCGGAAGTCAACCAGTAGTTCGACGCAGATATGTCGACGTAATCATGGTTGACCTCGTTCTGGTGCCTTCCATGCAAAGGTTTGCCAATCAGTTTCTGCATTTTACTTTCTGCAGAATGTTCGACGGTTTCCAACTGGTCCTGCTGTAGCTTTAACGGTGTAGAAGTATCAGCAACACAAACTACTTGATGGTGTTCTGATGAAGTAGCCTTGCTCAGAAAATATTTTCGAAGTCTTTCAATTCCTTGGTCATACGGTTGGACAAATCAACAATTCCTCTACCCCCAAGATGTCGTGGCAGCTCGGTCCGTTCCATTGAGCTTTTGGAGTGATGTTCATTGTGTTTAGTCAGCAAGGTCCTCATTTTTCTCTGTAGGTTGCTAAATCGGTGGTGGTCCAAGAGATGATACCGAATGAGTAGCTCAGCGCCGAGCAAGCGTAGGTATTGATAGCTTTCATCAGATTCTTGCTGTTAAGACCAGTTCTCATTATCCTTCTTAATCTTCGGGTGAACTCCTCCGTTAGTTCTTTCTTCATCTGGATCTAGTTGATTTTTCTTGCCTGTCTTATGCCCAGATACTTGAATGTGTCTCCTCCCTTTAATGCTTCAATGCTTCAATTTCTGCACCTTTCTTAAGTTTGAACGTTAGTTATGACTTTAGCCTTGCGGCTTTCACACTCCTCTCCAGAGAAAAATTCACTTATCCTAGATATCTCAGATATCAAAAGGATTAAGCTCTGTTGGAGCCCTTTCCAGGTTTTCGGGCTCGTGGTGGTGGTCGGGACCGGGTCGCTCCTCGCCTCCCTGCTGTAGGTTGGATTCCTGCTCCACCCGTACTTCCTGTCGGCGCAGACGGTGTTCCTCTGCATTCCCCATGTACTTGCGTACAGTTCTCGCCGTTCCGAGCAGTACCGCCTTCTGCATGACTCTATAGATATTTTCGTCCAACTGAAGTCTCCTAAAGTTCTCCAGTAGTTTCTTCGGTATCAGGCCTGTAGATGAAATTACAATAGGGATGGTCTTGATATCTTTCAGCTTCCACTGACTTCTGGTTTGTTCCTCGAGATCTCTGTATTTTTAAAATTTTTCAGTGTGCCTATCTAGAAGATTATTATTATTTGGAATCGCCACATCGATGAATAGTGCTGTGTCCTCATCCTTATTGAGCAATATCAGGTCTGGTCTATTGTGGGTTATTTTCCGGTCTGTGAGAACCGTGCTATCCCAGTAGAGCTTGTGATGTTTATTTTCCAACACAGCATCCGGATGGTAATTGTAATAAGGAACCTTTTTCGAACTTAGAAGTTGGTGTTTTAGTGCCAATTCTTGGAGAAGAATCTTGGCAACATCATCATGTCTCTTTTTGTACTCCGTGCCAGCGAACTTCTGACATCCCCCGGTGATGTGCTGGATAGTTTCATGTGTCGCACAGCCATAACGACAGCTATCGTCCGCCACTGAGGCATCCTTGGCGATATATTTCATGTTTTTTCTTGTTGGAATCACCTGATCCTGGATGGCAAGCATGAAGCCCTCTGTCTCAGGAAACAACCTTCCGGAAGTCAACCAGTAGTTCGACGCAGATATGTTGACGTAATCATGGTTGACCTCGTTCTGGTGCCTTCCATACAAAGGTTTGCCAATCAGTTTTTGCATTTTACTTTCTGCAGAGTGTTCGACAGTTTCCAAGTGATCCTGTTGTAGATTAAACGGTGTAGAACTATCAGCAACACAAACTACTCGATGGAGTTCTGACGAAGCACCCTTGCTAAGGAAATATTTTCGAAGTCCTTCATTTTCCTGGGACATACAGTTGGACAAATCAACAATTCCTCTACCCCCAAGATGTCGTGGCAGCTCTGTCCGTTCTATTGAGCTTTTGGGGTGATGTTCATTGTGTTTAGTCAGCATCGTCCTTATTTTTCTCTGTAAGGCTGCTAAATCGGTGGTCGTCCAAGAGATGATACCGAATGAATAGCTCAACGCCGAGTAAGCGTAGGTGTTAATCGCTTTTATGAGATTCTTGCTGTTAAGACCAGTTCTCATTATCCTTCGCATTCTTCGGGTGAACTTTTCCGTTAATGCTTTCATCATCTGGGTCTGATTGATTTTTCTTGCCTGTTTTATGCCTAGATACTTGTAAGTGTCTCCTTCCTTCAATGCTTCAATTTCTGCACCTTCCTTGAGTTTAAACGTACCATCTTCTATTTTCCCTCTCGTTATGTTCAGCAGTCGACATTTTTCTAGTCCAAACTGCATTTTGATGTCTTCCGAAAATCCTTCCACCATTTTCAGCATCTGTTGCATTTGTTTTTTGGTAGATGCGAAGAGTTTCAAATCGTCCATGTAAATTAGATGATTTAGTTTCATCATAGTTCTACTGCCGCTCTTGATGGAAAATCCGTAGTCCGTAGAATTCAATCTATGAGACAAGGGATTCAGGGCCATGCAGAACCACAGAGGGCTCGGCGAGTCTCCTTGGAAAATTCCGCGTCTTATTGGAATAGGTCCTGTTGTAATTTAGCAATCTGCTGCTTTCATTTGAAGACTAGTACGCCAGGTTGACATGGCGTTTTTCAGGAACTTAACAATATTGGGATCCACCTTGTAAATCTTCAAGATCGTCAAGAGCCATTCGTGGGGTATAGATTATTATTATTTACATATGTATGAAAATGATTAAAATAGACAAAAACTCATTTTCTTTATTAAGCTCATATAATTTATATCCTTCAATTAGTAACCATACAAGAGTGACTAAGATCTCAAAATCTCTTGTTGACAACATCTTTGTAAATGGTGATAGGGACTATGAAGCTATGAGTACATAATAATCTTATTTCAGGTCACGCAGCACAGAGCGTCTGATACACTTGTAAAAAATCCAATGAACCAATATACAGAAGAATATTCATTGATCAAAACAAAGAAGATTTCAAAAATAGATTAGGCGGTGCAGATGGGAGTGTAGTCTATGAGTCAAGTGATCCAAATCGAATTTGTAATAGTTTTTATAATATATTCCTGCATTTTTTCAATCTCAGTTTTCCAATTATGAAAATAAGTCTAAAGAAGAAATCTCCAGAATATGATATTACTGATCCTGTCATTCAAGAACATAAAAAACGATTGGACATTCTATACGTTGTCAGCTCTGTGAATGTGCCTTTTGAACAACAATATAAAGAAGCAAAACTTGAATACGAGTGGGTTCTCGCAAAGAAGAAGGAAATGTTCTACCAAAACAAAATCCAAAAATCGGATAATAAGTCGAAAACTATATGGTCTATAGTGAATAGAATTAAGACCGGAGCAAACATACCTAAGGATAAACAAGTTAATGGAATTGGAGAAAATATTGCAAATAGTTTCAACAGACTTTTTTTGGACTCAGCGTTTAATTTAGCACCAAACTACACTGAAGAAATCACATCAGTTATCTAGAACAGGATGATAGATCCATGTTTTTCAAGAGCATTACAGAGGAAGAAGTAATAAATATTGTGAAAGGCCTGAACAATAAACATACCAGTGGCTACGATGAAGTCTCCACCTCATTGATGAAATTTTGTATACATGAGGTCAGTGAACCTTTAACACATGCTTTAAGATCATCCTCTAAAGCAGCAATATTTCCTGGCGCATTAAAAATTGCAATCGTAAAACCTTCACATAAAAAAGGAAATATGTCAGAAATTGAAAATTGCAGACCGATCAGTCTGTTGCCGAGCTTCTCCAAGGTGTTCGGTAAATAGATTGATAGAATATTTCACCGCAAATGGCATACTGCTCGAGAACCAGAATGCATGTCACATTCGATTTGTCAGTCCCTTGAAAAATAGTTTCCTTTGGATCCAATTAACATATCCTCCAAAATTCTGACACGCTCAAAATTTTTTTTTTTACCATTTTTAAATCTTCCGTACGGCCAGCCCCACCACGCAAACCGTCAGATTAATATGAATTAATTAATTATCAGAGAAACGTAGGACATATATACTATCTCAAGCTGACCCGCTCGAGTATTTACCTTTGACGGTCTCACTGCAGTACGGACGCCACGTCCTTGACGATCAAAACCTATGTCTCAAATTTCATAAAAATACTAGCTGACCCGGCAAACGTTGTTTTGCCATATAAATAATTTCCTTTTGTATGTTGTATTATGTATGTATCATAAAAAAATAGAAATTAAAAATTTTGTCTAAAAAATAAAAAAAAAATTTAGGAGTGGACTACCCCTAACATTTAAGGGGATGAAAAATAGATGTTGGCCGATTCTCATAGATACCGGATAAGCACAAAAAATTTCATCAAAATCGGTCAAGCCGTTTCGGAGGAGTATGGCAACGAAAACTGTGACACGTGAATTTTATATATTAGACTAGCTGACCCGGCAAACGTTGTTTTGACATATAAATAATTTCCTTTTGTATGTTGTATTATGTATGTATCATAAAAAAATAGAAATTAAAAATTTTGTCTAAAAAATAAAAAAAAATGTAGGGGTGGACTACCCCTAACATTTAGGGGGATGAAAAATAGATGTTGGCCGATTCTTATAGATACCGGATAAGCACAAAAAATTTCATCAAAATCGGTCAAGCCGTTTCGGAAGAGTATGACAGCGAAAACTGTGACAAGAGAATTTTATATATTAGATTTCAAGCAGAGTGGAAGTTATTAATAAAAAAAATTTTGTTTTCTGTAATTTTAACACCTCGTATCTCGGAGAGGAAACATTTCTCGACTATGTTTATATGACAAACTATGACTTATTTTTTATGTACAATACTTGGTTAAAATTTCTTAGTTACGATCTGGACCTTCCCGTATATCAGGTTACACAGTAACATGAATTAGAGTTTTCTGATCCGTTGAATTCAAAAAGTGTATTATATGTAGTTTTTCGCTATACCACCTCTGTTGGGGGTTTCGAACGTGCAGTTTCGAATTCTCTCACAATTTTATCCACCTACGATATCCTCTGCTACAACTTGGCTGTGAATTATATTGTCGATAACATTGACTTCGTAGTTCAAGCAGATACAAAAACTATTGTCTCTATACAGGGTCTTTCACGAGGAACCTCACCCATATTGATACGGGAAACTACTGAACGTATTTTCATGAAATTCAGAACTTATAAGTATTTCACGATGCTGATGAAATCTAAAATATTTTCAAGGCATGAGCACCTCCGGTTCTTCCGGAAATGACGTCAACTTCCGTTTTTCAAATTAGAACACAATTTTTTTATTGCAGAAATAGATTCCTTAGAAAATTTCGAGTTATTCTAATGTAACATTTTTCAGTTTTGGTTGGAAAATTCTCTCTGAGCGGGAAAATTCGAAAAAAAAATCGAAAATAGAGCTCCGCTGAAACAAGAATAACTTCGAGGTTTTTGGATGGAAAATTTTCATTTTTGGGATTTTTCAAGATGTAAAATTGATGTATGTACTTTAAAAATCGAAATCGCGATTCATGATACAGGGGGAGAAAAAATCACTTTCAAAGTTAGGGATGACAAAATCGTGAAAAATCAATTTTTTCAAATTAGAACCCCATTTTTTTATGGCTGATATTGAATCCACGTTAAGAAATAATGTGAGTGTATGCATCACACCCTTGCCCTTAAGTCGATATTTTTGGAGTTATTCACAAAAAACTGTTTTTCGTCTTGAATTTTCAGCTATTTCTTTCCCCTTCACGCCGAAAAGATAAAATTTTCAGGAATGCTGATTTCTTCAGGACTGCAAACAAACTTTATTTAGTCTACATTCAGAAATGTCTCAACTAAAAATTCTTACCTAGTTATGTTATAGTAAGATGTTATAAATTGTAAAAATCGTAAAAATCATTAAACCACAAGAAATCAATAAAACTCAAACAGCTTCAATAAATTAAGGTTGAGGTTCATAGAAACACGATCACAAATCAGAACATAAATGCGCCCAGCTGAACACAATCGCAGCGACGCCTGGGAACGATGAAGTCACTGATAAAGAGGGCCATATATACTACCCTCGCAAAGGAAGGTAGCCTGAACTACTGATGTTAACCATTATTTTTATTTTTCTAAATTTGTAGTAGGTTCGTATAGATGGAACTTAAATTATTCGTGTCGGACCTAAGGTTAACTGTGTCATTAATTTTAATATGTATCATCTCCCCCACGCTCCGCCTCAACCAGTCACGCACATCCAGAACAGTAACACCCTCAAAATCGAAATTATGGTCCTCAGTGAAATGATGATCAGCGAACACAGTCCTCTCTCTCTTATATTTAAATTTGGGATTGCAATCATATATATGTTTTTTTTTCTAGTTAATAGGTACTGCCCTGTCTGACCAACATAGCACTTCGGACATGACATACAAGGGATCTTATAAATTACACTTGAACGCTGTAAAATGGGCGTCGCGTCCTTCAAACGTGAAAAGAAGGCACTTGTTGATTCACCACTATAATAAGTCATACACACCTCCGGTATTAGGATCTTAATTAACTAATTTTAAGTAATTTTAATAGATACCTGTGGCAAAAAAGGTAATTTAAAATACATTCGTGAACTATTTCCAACCTCTGTAGCCAACAACGAGGTTATATTTTCAGATTCACCTCATTCACTTTTCTATTCACAAAGTTCGCAGGATAATTGTTTTTTCTCAACAAGGTCTTAACTTCCAAAAGTGAGTGTTCAACAAACACAGGACTTCACAAATTAAAAACCCTAAACAATAAAGATTTAACAGTAGCAACTTTTTGTGATCTGCTACATGATAAGACCCAAGAATTGCTGACGGTCTTTAATGGTTTCCACGACAGGTTGCAGTTCACCATGGAAAGTGAGGTTGATCATATGTTGTCGTTTCTGGATGTTCGGGTGATCAGAGGTGAGGATGGCTCTTTGACGACAAGATGCTATGCGAAGCCTACTAATTCCAGACGCTTGTTAAATTATGACTCATCATGTAGCAGATCACAAAAAGTTGCTCCTGTTAAATCTTTATTGTTTAGAGTTTTTTACTTGTGTAGTCCTGTGTTTGTTGAACAGTCACTTTTGGAAGTTAAGACCTTGTTGAGAAAAAAAAACAATTATCCTGCTAACTTTGTGAATAGAATAGTGAATGATAGCTGGAGAGCTAGTGAACCCTGGGAGTAACGGTCTCCCTGTAAGGTTAGAAATTTGTATACTTACGATTTATGACATGCTTAGAGCAATAGCCATGACCTGGCAGGCGTCAGCCCTGCACGTCATCAGCCCCTTTATTTTTTGGACTGTTAGTTTATTTGAGTTTCAAAACTTGTTTCAGTTAATTTGAAAATTTAATAGGATGAAGTTTATTTATTGTACACCTTAAAAAAAATTGACAGGCGATTACAATAAGCAGAAGTATATGACTGGTCAATTATAATAATAATAATAATAATAATTTTACTTAATCCTTTGAGACATGGTTCATGTATAGGACAATTCATTTTACAACCAAAAGAAAAGAAAAACAATATATTTCATTCAATAACAGAGCTCAAAAATTCACTTTTGCTGTAGAAACATTTCTCCAGCAGAAGCTCCTTGAGTTCCCTCTTGAATCTATAGTATTCTAAATTTTTTAGCCTATTTGGCAGATTGTTATAAAGTTTAATTCCACTATACATAGGTGAATTCTCAAATTTTGATGTTCTGTGCACAGGGATTGAGATAATGTTCTTATGCCTTGTATTATATTCATGATATTGAAAGCATTTCATGAGAGACTGAGTATTGTTGTGAATATGTAATAAAGATCTTAAGATATAAATACATGGAAAGCTCATTATTCTATGTTCCAAAAACGTTGGCTTGCAGGACTCCTGGGGTTTGAGACCGAAGATCAGTCGAATTATTCTCTTGTGAGCAATAAAAACCTCCCTACCGCCTGCTGACCCTCCCCATAGAATGACGTTGTAATTCATATGTGAGAATGGCATTGAGGAATAAATACTAATCAACACACCTGGCGGAAATATATTTTTTAAACGTTTCAGTGCAAAAAAGGCACTGCTGAGCTTTTTGCAGACAGACTCGGTATGACTCTGCCAATTTAAATTTTTGTCAACCTTCAGGCCCAAAAACTTCACACACTCAGAAGATTCTAATCTTCCCAGAGGAAGATCAAGAACCAACTATTCAACAGATTCGCGTATCTGAAAGTGAACTAGATTTGTCTTATCAACGTTTAGTATCAGAGAATTTTTCCGGCATCAGTCCGAAAAATACTCTACCAACATCTCGCATCTACTCTTTAGTTCCCGTAAGCTTGATGCTGTTATCAAGAAGGACGTGTCGTCCGCAAACAATAAGATTCTAAAATCAAACAGGATGATGAAGTAAATTTTAATAGAGACCGGTAAATCATTTACAAATAAAATAAACAAAAGTGGCCCCAACACAGATCCCTGTGGTACACCCATTTGAATAGGATAATCTTTAGACCTTTTTTGATTACTGTAAACAAACATTTTTCTATCCGCAAGATAACTTTTAACCCATTCGAGAAAAATTCCCCTGAATCCTAGATGGTATAGTTTTTCCAAGATGAATTCAAAATTCAGACAATCGAACGCCCGAGATTCGTCGAAAAACAACCCTGCCACAAAAAGTCCACTATCCAGGCAGCCATGTACATAGTCTACAAGTTGACATGCCGCGGTCTCAGTTGACCTACCAACTCAAAATCCATGCTGGCAACTTGTTATTGTTGAGAACTTATTGAGGTAATTCATCATCCTTTCATACACTAGCCTCTCCATCACCTTCGCCAAAGAGCTCAATATAGATATGAGACGATAATTAGCTACATCGTCAATTGCATTTTTCTTTTTATAAATAGGGATAACCTTAGCCGTCTTAAGAACAGAAGGAAACCTTCCGGATGTTATTGAAGCATTGATGAGCTGGGCAAGATGCTCAGAGATCTGAGGAGCTATCGCCTTTAAGGCTCTCATTGAAATTATATCTCTTGCGCAACTAACTTTGTTCTTTAAGTTTCTGATGACGCTCACAACATCATCGGGCAAAACTGGTAAGAAAAAAAAAGGTGTTATCTGATAGAACCTTTATCGTACAGGATGTGGACCTGTTGTTACCATAGTGCTCGCTGAGGCTAATAACACTGATACTGGAGAAATACTCACCGAAACACTCAGCCATTTCATTTTAGAACAATTTTTCGAGAAGAGTGATCAGTGCCCAATTCACCTCGGACTAAATTCCAGATGGTCCTATTTTTATTGTTCGAGTGATCCAGAACTCCCTCAAAATAGTTGGACTTAGTGAGCTTCAAAAGACTTGTGTATTGCCTTTTGGCTTTCCTATATTGTTGTTTGGACTTATCAGTTTTCAGATTCTGGCACAACCAATGAAGATTCTTTAGGTTACTACTCGCTTGCCTGACCTCAGCCGTAATCCAATCAGGCTGTCCCCTCGAAACAGAACGAGTTCTCTTGAGCGGACAAGTAGAGTCGATCAGAGATGTCAAAATATCACAAAAACGATCAAACATGATGTCAACATCATGGGACTCATAGACTGCATCAAAGTTAGAACATGAGACCATCAGCGAAAGATCTTCAAGATTTTCATCAGAAAACAACCGAAAAGTGAGCGGAATGGCCTCAGATGATGCGATTAAATTCTCACAGTTAAAAGAAAGAACAATCACCCTATGGTCACCGATGTCTGTATCGATGACTTTCGTGGAAATGAGGCCACTACTTACATTCGTAAGAATGTAGTCCAGCTTACTGGAACTCGTGATTCCGTGCCTGTTGGTGAACACCCTAGTAGGTTCAGTAGAAGTTACGCTTAGGTCGAAGCTAATCTGCAAATTCTCTAAGTAGCTGTGGGGTTCAAAGTAATTTATATTGAGATCACCACATACAAAAATTTCTCTGGAACCTGTGAGACAGAAATCCAGGATATATGAAAGGTCTCAGAGAACAACTCCAAATCACCACCAGGAGGCCTGTAGCAACTAATAACGCATATATTTTTAAATGAATCATTTTTTATGTTTATAGCACAAAATTCACATTGTTGCTCCAATGAAAATTTCTGAATATGCTTTATTTGGACAGTATGAAATGTGGATTTAACATAAATAAGTGATCCACCATGTTGACGTGTTGGTCGACAATATGACGCGGCTATTCTATAACATAACCCTTGAGCGACATGGAGGATATTTCACAAGGATCGCACCAGTGCTCTACGACACTCACAATATCGGGATTCTCAAGAACCGTGAGAACTTCAAGTTTATTTATTTTATTAGACAGTCCCTGAGCATTGAGTTGGATTAGCTTTAACTTTTTTGTTGAGATAATGTGTTCTTTCCTATATTCTAATGAATGATGAATTTTACCTCTTATACTTTGTTTTCTGATTGTTGACGTTTTCGAAAAAACCTGTTCATCGCAACTCCTTCAGGCCAAAAGGCTGGATCCATAGCCTCAGACATAAGCGCAGTAGGTAACGAAATCTTGAAGGATGAGTAAACTTCAGGTCTTTCGGATGTTAGTTTCTCACACAGTACATTAGAATAGCTGGGGCCAAAAAAATCTAGGAGTTCTTGTTCAGTCGTTGCAGGACTCAGCCGGGACACATGCAAATACGATAGTTGCTTCTTGGGGACAACATGCAACGCATCCGAATTTGAAGTGCCGATAATAGGTTTTAGAATTCTTTTATTTTTAGTGGCACCATTTGAAGTACTGTAATCCTCATTGTCAGGTTTCCCGGACACTCCATGGCTCGATCTTATCCTCCTTCGCTTTTTCCTCGATGTAACAACTGTAAATTGATCATCTTTTGTATCCGTAGTTTCATTGACATGAGGATTAATCAAGTTGGAAGTATTATTGTCTTCAATCGTAATTTCCTTAGTTATATCGGAAACGCAAGGTACCGCAGGAACAGGTGGATCATTAGCGGAATTCCGAACAGACGGTGGAATCCCCGAGATTATTCCATGACCAACATCAGCCGATGCATAGATAAGATCATTACCACGTTGAAGATTTCTTATCACATCTGTCAGATCCTTTATTTGTTTATTTTGTGACGTGACTAATCTCTTCAGGGAATCAATTTCCTTGGTGAAAAATTAAGAGATTTCATTTACAATTTCCATTCTCAGCGACAGAAGGTCCTCTCTGGCCACACAGTGTCCAATAGAATGGGATATATTGTCCTTAGTGTTCGATGTATTCATGGTGAAATTGCACTTGTTACATCTCCAATCATTCAAACTTCCATCCTCTCGGATTTTAGCGAACTTTTCGATGGATATTTCAACACACTCAATGTGATAACTGTTATCACAAGTTTTACACAGTATTGAATCGTCGTATCGATTAATTTTGGCAGAACACTGCGAGCAACAAATTCCTCGAACACTCGACGTCATACTTCAATCGTGAATTAGAAAACGTACAGTTGAATAGGTAAAATAAACTTTATCCTGTATACTTAAAATTTTTATATGTTTTCAAGTAAACGTCTCAGAGTAAATATGTACAATGTCAGGTGGTTTTGAACAGCATAAGACCTTGACAGGCGAGGGGACAGCTGCTAAGGGCGTGCAAATAAGAAATGTTACATGAACGCATACAGTAAATGCAATGTATTTTATTGGGTTTTATGCAATCTACATTATTTTTAACATTCATTTTCTTCAGCATCATCCGAAATTTCGCTATCACTGTTTTCATCATCATCGGCTTCTTCAACAATGTTTTCCTCATCTGAAAATAGTAAAAAAAATATTTTAATGAATCAATAAGGTTGTTAAGAATTAAATATCAAGCTCAATTACATAGGACTGCGTATTAAATGTTATGGAATAAAATAGTTGTATGTTACCTGAAATGCATTCCTCAGGTTCAGTCGATTGTGCTGTGGCAGTATCAGCAGGTCCTTGTAAAAGTATGTCGTATATAGAAGATGGAACCGTATTCCCCTCGAACCAATTAAATTCGTAACGACTATCAATTAAGTTCCAACCGTTTTTTCAGTTGTGAGAATTGTTGGTTCTTTTAAATTACAATTTCGCCATATATTTGTAATGTAGGCAGTTCTCAATAATTGTTGATGTAGTTCACGTTTGCAGGGTGGTTAATTCGATGAATCATAGCTTACTACTTTTTTTATAAACACTTTAGGATTATTTGTGTTGTAAGTAGCAAGGAACTTTTCATAACGTGCATTATTTAACTTTGAACATTTCAAACCATACATTTGGCATACAAATTTCTCTAGTATCGGGAAAATTTTTTCTTTCTTCTGTACTATTTCTGCGTTTCCTAATTCTCTGAATGCCTTCTGATATACACTCGATTTCTGCAATATTTGGAATGGTTTTTTTTTACCTCTTCTTGAAAAGGACGGATTGAAATCGCAACGGTATGAGTTAAATATAAGAAAGAGAGGACTGCGTTGGCTGATCATCATTTCACTGAGGACCTTAATTTCGATTTTGAGGGTGTTACTGTTCTGGATTGTGCGCGTGACTGGTTGAGGCGGAGCGTGGGGGAGATTAGAATAAATCCTATATAAATAAGAATTTTTTTGATATTCTTGTTCAGTTTCTGGCAGGAAAATAGTCCTTGAAAAAAATTATTATCAAATCCCTTATAATTCATATTAATTATTTCGATCAACCACATTTTGATAAGAAATTTCCTTCAATTCTAATCTTCAAAATCAGTTTGACCCTACTCCAACGGGTAGGTAGCTATTCTAGTTTTGATCATTTTTTTCCAGCAACTTTTCGAATGC
Organism: Coccinella septempunctata; assembly: GCF_907165205.1. NCBI lineage: Eukaryota > Metazoa > Arthropoda > Insecta > Coleoptera > Coccinellidae > Coccinella > Coccinella septempunctata. The sequence continues at coordinate 11,444,148 of NC_058196.1, forward strand.
ACCACATTGTGCTGGTCCATTGTAGAGCAAGGTTAAAAAAAAGACTTTTTTTGAAGTATTCAAAGAAATAGACGTGAAGAATAATGAAATAAAATAACGAGACGAAGAATTCGCATCGCCATCAAGTAATAAAACCAAAGAAATTCTATAGAAAGTCCGAGTGAATCAAGTACCGTATCATTCCGATTCGGCTCGCAGACTAGAACAAAAAACATGAAGTATCTCCAAAGAACAGCTTCCTGTAAACTTCAAAGACGAGAGTCCGCTGCCAAGACAAATAATCCGAAACTGAAACCCATTTCGAACGTCCTCCTTGTAGCTTTCAACGAAAGTAATTTATTAGCGAGCTCTTAATTAGTTTTTAGTTTGCTGCCTCGTCGACGCCAAATGGAGTGGCTTTCTGCGGCATCTTCATGTTATCAGGGCGAGGGGGATGATGATGAAGAAACAGATATGAAATTAAATCCGCAACGGGGAAACAGTAGTTGAGGGTGTTCGTGGTGGTACTGAAGAAACGATGAAGATTTTTTGTCTCGTGAAACTGCCGTCGTCAGCAATTTTATTTCTGTCAATTGAACTTATAGTTGTTTGTTTCTGAAACGTAATGAAAGGATAATAGCCCTTATGAGATCGTACGATAGAATGATGAAAAGCCATCCTTGCAAACGATAGTCATGAAATTATGGAAAGGCTAGGTCGATAATCCTAAACATATTTTTTTATTATGTTTTAAGAACAGACTATTGAATTCATAACAACATTTTTAGCCCTTTCCGTTATAGGTTTTCCCACAGGAGACAGAGCTTCGAGGAGCTCATGTCATTGGGAAATAGTACTTTGGAACGATTTAAAATCTACAGCAACTTCGAGGTACTCGATCCTGAAATTGCTGAAATATTGGGAAACAGATTTCCATTCGTCACACATTTTTTGCACATTTCTGATGCAGGATTCAATATTATAAATGCTTTTTTCGTCGGTATAAACCATCTTTATAATTTTCTGATAATTTTCAATGTAACAATCAAGAACGCTTACTTGAAAGTGTGCCCCGAAAAATGTTACAGAAGAGGCATCAACATTCCCTGGCCTATTGAGAACGAAATTTTTGGAACTTTTTATGACTTTTGCCTTGCGGCTTTCACACTATTGTAGAGCTTGTGATGTTCATTTTCCAACACAGCATCCGGATGTAATAAGGGAACTTTTTCGGAATTTGAAGTTGGTGTTTTCAGTGCCAATTCTAGGTGAAGAATCTTGGCAAAAGCATCCTGTCTATTTTTGTACTCCGTGCCCGCGAACTTTGACATCCCCCGGTGATGTTCTGGATAGTGTCGCACAACCATAACGATAGCTATCGTCCGCCACTGAGGCATCCTTGGCGATTTCATGTAGTTCCTTGTTGGAATCACCTGATCCTGGATGGTGAGCATGAAGCCCTATTTCTCAGGAAACAACCTTCCGGAAGTCAACCAGTAGTTCGACGCAGATATGTCGACGTAATCATGGTTGACCTCGTTCTGGTGCTTTCCATACATAGGTTTCGGCATTTTCCAAGTGGTCCTGTTGTAGCTTTAACTATGAGCAACACAAACTACTCGATGGAGTTCTGACGAAGAAGCCATGCTCGGTAAATATTCACCTGATACATACGGTTGGACAAAATCAACAATTCCTCTACCCCCAAGATGTCGTGGCAGGTCTGTCCGTTCTATTGAGGTGATGTTTAATGTGTTTAGTAAGCATCGTCCTTATTTTTCTCTGTAAGGCTGCTAAATCGGTGGTGGTCCAAGAGATGATACCGAATGAGTAGCTCAGCGCCAAGCAAGCGTAGGTATTAATTGCTTTCATCAGATTCTTGTTGTTAAGGCCAGTTCTCATTATCCTTCTTAATCTTCGAATGAACTCCTCCGTTAGTTCTTTCTTCATCTGGCTCTGATTGATTTTTCTTGCCTGTTTTATGCCCAGGTACTTGTATGTGTCTCCTTCCTTTAGTGCCTCAATTTCTGCACCTTCCTTGAGTTTGAACGTACCATCTGCTATTTTCCCCCTCGTTATGTTCAGCAGTCGACATGTTTCTAGTCCAAACTTCATTTTGATGTCTTTCTAGAATTCTTCCACCATTTTCAGCTTCAGTTGCATTTGTTTTTTGGTAGATGCGAAGAGTTTCAAATCGTCCATTTAAAGGAGATGATTCATTTCCATTATAGTTCTACTGCTGCTTTTGATGGCAAATCCGTAGTCCGTAGAATTCAATCAATGAGACAAGGGATTCAGGGCCATGCAGAACCACTGAGGGCTCAGCGAATCTCCTTGGAAAATTCCGCGTCTTATTGGAATAGGTCCTGTTGTAATGGGGCCATCTGCTGCTTTCATTTGAAGACTCGTACGCCAGGTCGAAATGGCGTTTTTCAGGAACTTAACAGTATTGGGATACACCTTGCAAATCTTCAAGATCGTCAAGAGCCATTCGTGAGGTATGGAATCGAATACTTTCTTGTAGTCTATGCACACAGCGTAAAGTATTCAGCAGCTTCCCGGATAGTTATTTTATTTGTATGTCGCATTGATTTTCGTGATATCTAGCGGGTGAATTGAGAAGAAATAATTGTGGAGGTTGAAGAAAAATTATTATGGTTAGAGAGTAATCAAGATATCTATGTACTACAACTGCAGCTTCCACCAGTTCTACACATTCTCTAACAGATATTATAGGGAACGATATCAATGTGATTTACTCAAAATGTCACAACTCGAATATGCCCTCTATGGACTTCTCGAATTGTTCGATCGGCCGCATAAATATCAACATTCCTATATGAACATAGAAAACTTATTAGGTACTATACTAGGTAGGTATCGATAGAAAATTTTTGCATTCAAGAATTCACATTCAATTCAAAATGTGGTCGACGGAAAAATCTTGTAATCAACTCGTTTATTAATTGAGCGATGAATGATCTCGAACATTAACGTGCGAGCGAAACGATCTCAATCATTAATCGCTTTCATTGATAAACTAGTTGATTAAATAACTATCAACCGATGGTCAAGTAACCATCACTCATTTTTTTGTTGTAAAACAAGAAGCTTTTTAAACCTTGGGTTAACTCACAGGCATTGTATTTCAGCAAACCACCACTAGCTACCACTGATTGTGAAACTGGGCCTAAGAATAACTTTTTGTCAAACAAAATAATCATGATGCATACATAACTCAAAAATACCGAAAGAGAAGCTTATATGAGATCTTTACATTTATTATGTATTAGATCTGTGTAATCAGTCAATTAGAATTGAAAATAGCTAATTGAACATTTGATTCTCATTTTGGTGATGAAAGCTTTCTTAGTATGTTCCGAGTATTAGTAGGTTTAATAAGCAAGAAAAACACAATTTTCTAAAAGTTTATTCTTTGGCGATCGATATAGGTTTTTTCAAACCACCAGCTGAAAGGTACAATTTCAAATATATAAAAACAGATGAGAACGTGCAATCAACTCACCGTACAAAGAGGTATTCCTTCAATTATCAGAACTACAAAATAGAAAGGCATTTATAATTAAATCGTCATTTTTTCTCCAAAATTCATAATTCTTTCTACAATATTTCAAGACGTAGTTACGAACGGAAATGAATGTCAGTTCGAGTCATGAAGTAAGTCAAGTCAAGTCAAGTCACGGGTGTGTTCTGTGGTTCGAGTTGTCAGCTGTAATGTCAGGGGGTATGTTCGAGAAATTAATCATTCTAAGTATATCCTAAATAAATTAATCATTCTAAGTAATTCCGTCGGATGCGATGCGATGCGATGCCTGCCGTCCGCACATATGTGCGTTGCTCCATTCAGTTCCATTGAAAGTAATTTATTCCGATCCGTACCGTCCGTCCGATGCCGTTGTATGTGCGCTTACCTTAATGTGGATGTTTTCTCTAAGGTTGAAGTCTGAAAGTTCATTCAGAAAATGTCGATTATCTTTGTTTCTTAGGATTTCCCATTTGTTCTAGTAATGTTAGTTTGTGAAAATTATATCCTTTATGCGATATTCTTAAGTTATCACATTATATGTTGTTTATATATGGCAACCTTATGCTGATTTTGGGTTGTTTCTACGGCGTTTGTTAAAACGTTCTTTCATATTGCGGTTGTTCGTGTCAATATTAAAGGAAGGAACAATTAGCAGAATTTATTTGAAATACTCCACTCTCTTTTTCTTGTATGGTTTTTGTTTGGACGTTGACTAGAAAGTTTTCAATAGTTTTATGTCGTTTGTTTATCAGTGTGTAGTTATGTTTTTTAACAGTTTTTTTTATACTTTCGTGTAAACTTTTATAGTATAGTATAGTTAGGAATTGTTTTCTCTTTGTTATATGGGGGTTTATTTTCTTTTTATTGAAATGTATATTTGGTCAATGTATTCCTTTCTATTTTGGTAATTTTTACCTAGTTGGTAAAATATATCAATTTTTTTTTCTTTTTTATAGTTTTCAAGGAATAAGGGGACATTGTATGACATAAAAAATTAAAAGAAGCTCTCTTCATTGATGGTGAATGGTAAGAATGGTAAGGTATAATGCTATCAGTTTGCATGAGTTTTCTATAAATTTCAAAAAAGAAGTCATTGTTTTCATTGATAGAGATTGTCACATCAAGAAAATTAATAGTATTGGATCCCAACAAACACAATATACAGCAACTGTACAAATACTGCACTACAAGTGCCACCAGAATGCAGCACAGAGATTGCTGTACTGAAACTGCACAGTTTCTGTATTGATGATTCTGCATTTTCAAAATGCAGTTTTTGATGTACAGTAACTACAATTTCTGTATTGATAATTCTGCATTTTTAAAATGCAGTTTTTTATGTACAGTGACTGCACAGTTTCTGCATTGATAATTCTGCATTTTCAAAATGCAGTTTTTGATGTACAATGACTGAATAGTTTCTGTATTGATAATTCTGCATTTTCAAAACGCACGCAGTTTTTGATGTACAGTAACTGCAGAATTTCTGTATTGATAATTCTGCATTTTCAAAACGCAGTTCCTGATGTACAGTAACTGCACAGTTTCTGTATTGATAATTCTGCATTTTCAAAACGCAGTATTCGATATACAGTGACTGCACAGTTTCTGTATTTGCAATTCTTCATTTCAAAAATGAAGTATTCGATATAGAGTTTATAATAGAATCTAGAATAATAATTCATAGGAATTCCTAAAACTTAAACATATACCTTCTTCAAGAAGTTGAAAATTCGATTATGAAGGTTAAAGAGACATTTCATAAACAGATTTAATTCAATATTTGAAGACTCCTTTCATTACCAAAATATGGATTATACCCATGGTAGAAGAATACTTCATCTCACCATGGTGGTACCACAATCAGCCAAATGATGGCCTCATTGCTCTTGACGGTTGCGATCACAGGGTAGCACACACGTCTATTGCGGTGCAGCACACGCCAAACGATGGCGCCACCGGCGACGCACTACTCTATATCCTCTACGTAACCGGCGTTTATAGCAGGCACGAAGTACGCTGTTTCGACGACAGTTTGTCTATGTTCGGCGATTGTCGTAGGCAACTCCTAGGGTTCATTAACCTACAATCACCCCCAAGAGCAGGCCATTCCTCACCTAGCGTAAACTCTCCCCTTCACTTACCGCCAAAATATCAAGTGAAATTGAAAATTTTCGATTTGCAAAATAGATTTTCTGTTTATAACTAGGAAACTTCTCTATATAGAGTGTTGTTTCGTAATTGCAAGTTTCGATATAGTTTTTACACACTGACTGCTACATTTAAAGTGCAGCTTACTGTACGGTTTGAGCACAGTGTCTATTGTATATAATATACAGCTTGCTGTACAGTTTTTGCACTTAACTGCTTCATTTGAAGTGTAGCTTGCTGTACAGTTTTTGCACAGTGACCACTGCATTTAAAGTGCAGTTTACTGTGCAGTTTTTGCAAAGTGAATACTGCATTTAAAGTACAGCTTGCTGTACAGTTTTAGCACGTCACTGCTGCATTTGAAGTGCAGCTTGCTGCACAGTGATTGCAATACCATCGCTGTTTTTGAAGTGCAGCTGTGGCTGTATGTCGAATGCAGTTTGTACTGTACAGTAACTGCACAGTCCACCGGGACATATACGGTCCTTTTTAGTGCAGTTATTGCATTACCGTCACTGCAGTCAATTGAAGCAACGAAGTACAGTTTTTGTAGAGTGACTGGATTTCAGTGTTTGCTGGGATAATACCTGTTCTAATGTGAACTTTATTTTAAATTAAGTGTTTATTGTTGTTGAGAATTCTTCAAGTTCTTCTTTTCTGCCATACCAGATGCAGAAAATGTCGTCGACATATCGTTTCCATGCAATTGCATGCAACATAGTTATATTGTCTTTAAAAGGTAATAACATTATTTGTTTTTCAATGTGATTGACATAAACTTCTGCTATAAAACCACTGGCTGGTGAACCCATAGAAAGCCCATCTTTCATCATATAAATACTGCCGTCAGATGTGAAAAAATTTGGTTCTGTGATTAAAGTACTTAGCTTCATTTTATTATCAATATCATTCTTCTCAAGATTTAGTGAGTTATCTTAATTATAATGTTCATTGTTGTCTTCAATGGGTACATTAGTGTGAAAATTTACTATATCAAAAGAGATTAATGTGTATTCTTTTTTAGGGTCTAGATTGAGTGAGGTGATGCACTGTACTAATTCAAGAGAATTCTTGATAGAATGTTTCGCTTTAAACTTTAATTTACTAGTGCAAAATTGGTTGATGAATCAAGAAATTTCATAGGCTGGTGATGAAATGGCTTAAGTTATGATTCGAAGGCTTTTATCGGATTTGTGCAATTTGATGGCAGTATAAAATTTTGGAACTTATGAATTTTTATCTTTCAAACTGTATTTAAAATGTCCGTATTTTAATATTGTGGTCTCGGAGAAAACTTATCTCGAGCGCCAGCGAATACAGTGAAAAATCAAAGGTTGTTCAATAAAATACGCCAACCAGAACTGACGAGATTGATACGAGATGACCTGCTATACGGTATCCGGATGTAATTAATTGTATTTCTCCAGAAATGAAAAGAAACACAACCAGGGCGGATCTATTCGAGACTTTTATTCGCTACCCCAAGGGCTACGCTCCATGACTGATAGCGAAGAAAAGGTCTATTTTGAGCGCAACTACGGGATTTCACTGACAACGAGCGGTATCTCTTATTCTCTACCCCAAGGGCTTACGCACCATGAGTGATAGAAAAGAAGAGATTTCGATTTCAACACTTATGACGCGTAACGCGAACAGGGGGGTTGACGGGACTTTCTCTTCACTACCCCAAGGCTTACGCACCATGACTGATATCGAAGGGAAAAGTCAGACTCGCGAAACAGGGTAAAGTACGGCACAAGATAACAGAAAACGATACTTACAGCAGTGTCGAAGAAGTAACCGGTGTAGGTCTAATAAAGAAACTGAACGTTAAAGACGGGGACCTCCTTAAATCAGGCACTCGCGGAAAACAAACGAAAACTAAAAATTGATTCCTAAGAGCACTAACCCTCGCAACACAAAATTATTTCTAAATTCGTTGAACGGCTTGTCGTGCACACAATTAAAGTCGAATCGCAAAGAAAAGAGAGTACCGAGCGTAAAAGTGACGAAAGAGACTAAAGAGTAAAAGAGTCAAAGTGACCGTCGCGGGGGAAAATCTGCTTTTATAGGCAAATTCTCCCACACGTTAAAAATCTGAAAATTCCAGAATGCGACCAGAGTGAAAAACGTCGTCAGCTCCGGTTTATCGCATATCAACATCAGAAAAACGTCAAAATCTTCAACGGCATATAAGAAAAACAACGTTAAACACAGATAAACGGTTTTTTACATTTACTCTGCCTATCGGAATGAATGTACTGAATATTTGAAAATTAAATATTTTCAAAGGCGGAAATGTGAAATCAAAGGAATGCACTTAAATGAACTCTAATTTTTCTCAGAAAACTGGAGATCATTACAAGTGTTTTATTCACTTTTGTTGTGTACTTGAGAGGGTTATTTTTTTCATTTTTGTAATATCGTTATTCTCGAAGAAGTTAATGGTTTTGTCAATGTATGTTGCCTTATCTAATAATATTAGTCTGGCATTTTTGTCAGCTTCAGTCAAAATAAGGTAATTTCTTTATATTCATATATAGTTGTTTGTTGGGTAAAACTTGTTCATGATTGCACGCTCTTACCTTTGCTTTCTTTAATGTTTTAAAGGTGTTAGCTAGTTCTCTCACCATATGTTGTAGTCAGAGTTGTTCCTAATCTGTATTTCTAAGTCCACTGCCATTTTGTCCACGCCAATTTTGAGTGTTTTTCTTGCTTATACCTACTATTTGATTTCTCACTTCGGAACTTATTGCATATGGAAATTATTCAGGTTGAATAGAAAAATAAAAAGCCAAGTGAGATATGATTAAGGATTTTTCAGACGTAATGTATAAAAGAGATTCGAGAGGTTTTCCCTATATTTAGGCATCCAATCAAATGGTGGTTTCTTGAAGTGTTATTAAGAACTAAGACATAGATACGAACAAGTCTGATAAGATTGGACTTCCAATTGGCAGAGGACGATCACGTGAAATCGATTTGCCGAAGTGATTGTTTTTTTTTTCAAGGAGTTTTAGAATTTGTACTATATTAAACATCTTGCAGCAATTTGTAATTTAGCTAGAGGCGCGCTTTTTCGAACAAGGAGACGAACTGTTGGCTTGTTAATTTTAAATGAAAATTTCTACCAAAATAATTCAAATGAATATTCGAAGCATGCAAATGAATTTCAGCGAGTTGGAGTTGCTCTTGCAGGGTGCAGCAGCTGATTTGGACATTATCGTGTTGACTGAGACTTTCCAATTAGAAGATCCAAAATTGTTCAGTTTAAGTGGATACCATCAGGTCTACAACGAGGGTAAATAAAATAAAAATGACGGAGTTGTAGTACTTATTTATGAAGAAAAATATTGATTTTGAACACTCGATTATTAGACTTGGAAGAATCAGGGCTGTGTATAAATCGCCGAATTATTTCGTCGCGGAGTTCAATGAGGAATTGATGAATTATCTGAAGAAAGAGAAAAATTGTAAAAAACACATTATAACAGGTGATATAAACACTGATTTATTGTCACATGATTACAATATAGAAGAATATAAGAATATACTTTGCTCAATTGGTTTTACATCACTCATCAGGAAGTCTTTAATTTTGATGACGCTAATAAAATAACTGAAAATTTCATGGAAATTCTGAAACGATATTGTATAGAGGATAATACAACCACAGTTAACATTAAAAATAAGAACGGATCTGAAAAGAATGGATAACTCTATGAATATTAAATGAAATTTACAAAAAACAAAATATGTACATTAAAACAAAAAAGGATCCCGAAAAAGTTCAATCGAGAAATGAATATTCTAGATGTAAAAATCACATAAAAACCTCATATATGGAGCAAAAGAGATATACTTACAGAAGTGCATAAAAAAGAATCAGAATGAATCTAAAGCTTTATGGGACTGTGTAAACAACATAACAAATACCACTAGATCAGATACACACATAAAATATATTAAAGATAAGGATAACTCAAAAATTAAGGATGATCAAGAAATGTGTGACCTCTTCAATGACTATTTCAGCAAAATCGGTGAAACCTATGCAAGTGGACTGAACCCAATTGAGACTTCAAAGAAGAAAATGGTCAAAGGGATAACTCCTTCTTTCTCTTTCCAACGGATTCTGTCGAGGTATAAAAAACCATAAATGATCTCAATTCGGGAAAATCGGCAAGTTACGATGAAATACGTTCGGAAACATTGAAAGGCATAAAAGAAGAAATATCGAAACCTCTCATATATATAATAAATAACTGTTTCGAAAATGGCTGTTTCCCGGACGTTCTAAAGTTAGCACTAGTGAAGCCATTATATAAGGGGGGTGATAGATCTCAAATGGTCAACTACAGGGCGATTACTCTCATATCAAACATCGCCAAGATCATAGAAAAACTGATCCAAGTCCGCATGGATGCATTCATTATTAAACATCAATTATTGTCAAAAAATCAACTTGGATTTCGCAAGGGTATGTCAATGGAGGATGCGATAAAAAAAAGTAACAGATATTATATACAACAACATTGATAAAAGCATTCCTTTTTTGGCATTCGTAATAGATTTGGCAAAAGTGTTTGACACCATAAGCCACGAGAAATTACTTGAAAAACTCAAGAATTATGGATTCCGTGGGAAGATAAACGATCTTAGTCAGAGTTACTTATCTAGTCGAAACCAAATTGTAACTTTAAAAGGAATTTACAGTAAAAAAAAGGCAACTTAACTATGGAATACCACAGGACCCTGTACTCGGACCCCTATTGTTCATATATATATATATATATATATATATATATATATATATATATATATATATATATATATATATATATATATATATATATATATATATATATATATATATATATATAGTAAGACTGTGATTTTATCAGAAAAAAAATAATATATATATATATATATATATATATATATATATATATATATATATATATATATATATATATATATATATATATATATATATATATATATATATATATATATATATATATATATATATATATGAACTCGTAGTTCGTTGTGACCTCCGTTAAGTTCATTGGGCGACCTGACCTCCGGGTGAAGGAGTTATATAATTTGAATAATTTTTGGTTATATATGTAGAGGGGAAGGTAAATAACAGGGGTACCTAAAGAGGGGAAAAGATTTTTATCGAAAAATTTTTCTTCAAACGAATCAGACCATACTACCTCCGCATATATTTCTTATTAGTAGTGCGCTCTCACCTCCCGCAACGTTGCCAGATTTCAGGAGGACAGAAAGTAAGGCAGCTTGAATTCTACTCATATATAGAATACAGACAGCTGCTCTTCCGATTCCTTCACACATATTCAAACCTGTAAATAGTTCGAGAACGATACTGATATTAATAAACTTCATACGCTAATAATTGATTGATAAGGTTCGTGATCTCGGTGTAAATGAATTTGGACAGTTTTGCATAAATATGCCTATGTCTACGATACTTCGTCCGATAGGGGAGTTTCATACCATATAGGTCCCAAAATGAATGATACATGACAATGAAATTTTTCGTGACATATAAGATTAATTCCAAAAACAATTTTACCGAATTTGTTCTGGTATGAAATAGTAATCTAATTTTTGGGCATTATATTCACGACATTAGGAACTCCATTAAAATGCTAAAATGCGAATGAATCAACAAAGATATACGTTTCACTTTCAGCTTCTATACTTCATTCACTTTTATTTTAGGACTGGATTGGCCATGGAAATTGGATATTTTTTACTCTGTATGGTACGAAAATGTTGGGTTAAGACGCTTGTCAAAACATTTTTGAGTTTTAAATCAGTGCTACGTAGTCCGTTCTACGTGAGACTCTCAGTAATTACGTATTTCATCACAATGTCAAATCACTTCGGAAAATATTAAGTCGAAAATATGTAACGAACATAATTGACGTTTAAACAAACTGATTGAAGACTTACCAAATCTATTTATTTAAATACATGGAAAATACAAGTGATCAGTAGCTTGAGGAAAGTTACTGTTGTTTATCTTCTTTGGCTGAAGGTTGAAGACGTTACATCAGTTGTAGATTTTAAAAAAAATCAACACGAAGATGAAATGCATTTGATGCAGTGTTAGCATTGAGTTGAATACTCAAAGGTGATAGGGAATGGGTATCTCTTGAAGAAATGAACGGATAATTACAAGAATGTTGAATTCTTCAACAAAAATCATCTTGCATGAATGGTAGTCAAAATAATTATAACTTGATATCTTCCGAATGAATCGTTTTTTATGGACAACGTGGACCTGAAGTAATTTTCCGAATTGATTTTCACCTCATTTGGTCTTTTAGTGAAGGTAATGATTGGCACTTCGAATAAGTATCATAAATGCACTTTCGAATTCCTCACTGATTCCGTTATAGTCATTATTGGATCTATGGAAATCCATTGATTGGTCTGGTCTTATTGAAACATTGATGATATTCATGCACCAGCAAAAGTATTTATCAGTATTTCAGGTCATTCCATTAGAAGGGTAGGACCCCAACATTGGACTGCTAGATCTCCAGATCTGACACCCCGCGATTTCTTTCTTTGTTTTTATTCACACAACTAGTTGTCCATAGAAAAATAGATTCATTCTGAAGATCAAGTTTTAATTTTTAGTTTCAAGATAGCGTAGTTTTCCCATCCATATTTGTGTATTATCAATTTTGAAACATTTTATCATTGTAAATGACTATTATGAAGACCGAATAAGGTTTACTTGTTGAACACATTCAACAGAATATTCTTTGAAAAAAAAATTCAATTAAGAATTTCTAAATACATTTTCATGAAGTGCTCTATTACTTAGAGGCGTCTGACCAAAACAATTATTTCTAGAATATGATCAACAGGTGGGACAACCCAAAAATCAATTCATTTTGAGACAATGATAATGCAGATAACAAAAAAGTTAAAATTATGATTAAAAAACTACATACACGGTGTTTATATGAGTTTGAAGTGAAGTAAAGCCTCACTGAGCACGGTCCTGATTTTTTTCGAATTTTAATGCTCTGTTTCAATGAAATTAACAACTCAAGGCTAAATATAAATTTTCAGTCGACTTCGATTCGAAATTCGAGAAATTTAAAGAAACCCCGAAGAAACTTATATATAGGGTGCCCCAAAACTATTAAATCAAACGTCACACCACGATAGAGTAGATCAAATACTATTGAATGATACCAACATTAGTTGAGCGAAAATGTACCGTTTCTGAGAAAACCTAACCTAAAATTGCCGATTTTCGAACTATTTTTTCAATCACAAGGCCAATTTGTGATTGAGGATAGCGTTTTTCTCCCATATTATCACCCCTGTTTATTCTGAGTATCAAAAATCATGTAGTAAAAACAATTGTTTTAATTTACCTTTACTTAGGTTATGGTTATCGATTAACTACTTAAAATAATTTGAATTAGGGGAAATATAACAATAATCTTAGTTCAATATAATTTAATATGGATTTCCTTTTCCACAAACTGGCCCTGTTATTGAGAAAAATAGTTCGAAAATCGCAACTTTGGGTATTTTAATAAAATTCTGATTATTTTGGAAACGGTACATTTTCGTCGAACTATTGTTGGTGTCATTCGATAATATTTGGTTTACTCTATCGTGGTGTGAAGTTTGATTCACTAGTTTTGGGACATCCTGTATATGGGGTGATTTTGAACTCAGCTCAATGCCCTCTATTCACGGTTTTCATTTGTCTGTTTACTTGTGAAACACCCTGTACCTTCTTGTACCGTCATATGAAAATTCAAATTCTTCTTGTTGTGAGAAGCGTTCAGCCCAACATCTGTTTACTGCAAAACACGTGTTAACGCTGATATGAAGGGTTCAAAGTTTTCTACCTGATTCGGGCTTTTTAGGAACGAATTGCTCAAGATGCCCAGTTCGAGTATTATTTCGTTTTGCGTGTTATATTGGATAAAATTGAATTTATTTCATGGAAGATTCGAGAATTATTGATGTCCAGAATGCTCCAGAATGATGAAAATTTTCAGATTCCATTGAAACTCTTGCGAAAATTATCTCGTATATTGTCAAGTTTAGATTTTAATTCATTCAGAACTTTGAAGTTCGGCAAATAATGATGTAAATAATTCAATATTCTATTTGCCTCAAGACTCGAAACTTTTCGAGAAACGATTCATTTAATGATTTGATGACGAATGAATCAAAAAATTATGTGTGTTGATATTATATTTTCATTCATTGAAGAATATTTAGAATAATGAAGTTCAACAAATGATACGAACAAGATACTTATTTAATTAGCCTCATGATCCCAAAACATTTCAGAATTTATTTCGTGTTTAGATAATCCGCTGCATATCGTTGTTCACAATACGACTGTTAATTAAGGACCAATTATAGAACGAATTAATAGATCAATAGCTTTCGAAAATGTTGGTCAGTCTATAAACTGACAACTCATTTTGTCAAATGACGGATTTCAGTATCAAACTGCTACATAGTATAATGAGAGTTCGAAAAAATTTGTAGAGTACAAAATTTGGATGGTTGCTATTATGTGTCGCTAACAGTCAATCACATTTCCTTCAGCGCAGTTGTTGTTTTGAAGAAAAACTAGTAGATTCTCGCAAAATCCGAAACTCTACATGAATAGGCCCAGTTGCTCAGTTCGGGATTAAAGTTTATCCTAGATTGATTTTGACATTTCAGTTCAGTTCTGTCAGGTTAATCTAGGATCATCTTAAATCTCGGCCTAATCCTGAACTGAACAACCGGGCCTTATAGTAATAGCAACGTAGCATTAACTAAGTTGGTATATTATTGGAATAATACTAATTTTTTATAGCGGAGAATAGAGGTTTTTAGCCTCGGTATTCATGAAATTCATTTTATTATGTTTTTTTTTTAATGTGAATCGGCCCGAAATCTTGGATCCCCCGAAGTGCTAGTTTTGTATACTTCTATGACAATAGCATAAGAACTCGAATTTCAACATTTTCACAGAAATTTTTGAATTCAAGGCAGAGACACATTAAAAAATCGATAGCAAGTTACCGCCTAAACTACGAGCTCAGTTGAAACGCCGAAGTTGAAACTGGTACCAATCTACTCTGTGCTTCATAATATCTATAGTTTTATGACTCAGTGGTTTTTAGAACCTGTGAAAAAAATTGAAAACTGTTAACTCGTCATCGCCTTCCAAAGGGTGTATCTTGGAAGGGCTGTCGATTTGGAAAAAAATTTATAGGAACTACCCCCGCTTATTTTCATTAAGGAATCATCTCCCTTATTCCTTCGCATTTGTTTACAGATATCCTTTATATAGCTATAATTTATCTATGTATCTTTTTATTTCAGATAATAGAAGTTTAAGCAATATGTGTTATTTTCGAAGACCAAAACAAAAATTTCAATTGCACATGATTTGTTAATTATAAGAATCATCATCTATATTGAATAATAAAACTGCATGCGAAAATACTTAAATTAACTTTTGTCTTCCTCCTTTCATCATGCGTCCATCATAGTGTCCGCTGTTCATCACAGCTTTTGGGAATTTACCAATCAATCATATGTATCCGAGTATGTATCTATATTATTAACTTCATTTTGAAGATTCATCATATCTTGACAAAAATATGGTTGAAATTTCAAAATATGTTGACTCGAGGCCTTCCAAAGACTTCAATATTGTTTATTTTTTCCCTTACATCCTGTATGATCTATCGAAAAATGCAAATCTGTTTTGGCGAATCCTTTATAAAATCTTACTTGTTTCGATATAATTGGTAATTTTCTTCATGATACATCACTAAAATATTTAAACCAGAGAGATGGTACAAGCCCTTCAAATTTTCGGGAAAATCCAATATTTAAACATAATCGATAATAAAAGAGATGTTTCTGAGCAAAGGATTCCTCATTCAGCAATCTGGATTCCTCAAAATCATTGAGCAATCTGATTCAAGAAAAATATAAAGAGCGTTCCATTTGAAATAACACAACAATGTCCAACATTCGGTTTAGCCGACGTTGTTCATTTCTGTGATATTGTAAAATTTGTAGCATTTTTTCTCTTGATTCTGAAATGAAAATTTTCGGAATGGCTCATTGTCCTTGAATATTCATCACCAATACCATCTGAATATTCTTATCCAAAAAAAATTTTTCTCTGAACAACTTATTTTATTATATGCAATGTACCAATACTGATTATTCGTTATTCTAATAGGTGGTATTATCTATATGGATCATTTCCATAGAGAGAAGCAATATTATTATGGACAAGACTCAAATCGATTTGTTTTCAGATAGGTAATGCAACAGTTCGCCAAATTCAGAATTATAGTGTTAGCTTGAGATGAAAGAAGTTCAACGGATGCATAGATATACGCACGATGAAATATAAACAGTCATAATCCCATTCGAGAGAGCCAGGATTGGTTTTCTTTCACGTGATTCTTTCCCCTACAGAAGAATGCGATAAAAAATCGTTGAGATATGCCGCCTGGCTTGCAATAATGGAGGAGAAAACGCGCTGCGCCTCTCTTTACTTAATTCCTCCGTATACTGATATTCCGCCTGTCTACATCTGCTTGCACAGTACAACGTTGCCATTTTCGGAGGTGTTAACGAGCAAAGAGTCTTTCAGAGCAATTCGTCGATATAAAGCTCAGCACACTAGCGCCAGTGATATACACTCGAACTAAAAGATTGTTCAGTACATAAACGCGGTGCGTTGTGACCTCAAAACGATTTTTTGATATGTTGGTCCCTGAAGCCTCCTGAATCTAACAAGCTAAAAAACAAGGCAAAACGTTGTCACCTCCGATTTCGGAGGTGACAGCGATATATATGAGGTGAGAGCGTTAAACGAGTTACTATTTTGGAGGTGGTATTAACACTTTATAACTATATAACTATATATATATATATATATATATATATATATATATATATATATATATATATATATATATATATATATATATATATATATATATATATATATATATATATATATATATATATATATATATATATAGTATACAATTAACGGTCGTAGTATTCAGTAAAATAGGTTAAGGGATGTCGACCAAGTAATAAAATAAAGAAAGATGTTTACTCTTTTATCATAGCCTAGCTTTCGAAAACTCTTCGTTTCTTCTTCAGGGCAACTGTAATGGCAAATAACAGTAAAAATAAAAACAATGTTGAAATGAATCTCACAAACTTACTGAAATCTGAGGTCAAAACAAACACAAAATAATCATGGTTAAAATGGTAACAGTTTATGCTATTCTAATTTCAGGAGTCTAATTTCGCTCTGTGGTTTTTGACGTTTCTAGAAAATTGACCTCATGAGATTTTGACTTTTAACCTAGATTGTGTAATTTAGTGTGACAGAGAAAAGGAAAACAAAAGGATTTTTGAATAGAAAGAATATTTGACTCCTGAAATTAGAATAGCATAAACTGTTACCATTTTAACCATGATTATTTTGTGTTTGTTTTGACCTCAGATTTCAGTAAGTTTGTGAGATTCATTTCAACATTGTTTTTATTTTTACTGTTATTTGCCATTACAGTTGCCCTGAAGAAGAAACGAAGAGTTTTCGAAAGCTAGGCTATGATAAAAGAGTAAACATCTTTCTTTATTTTATTACTTGGTCGACATCCCTTAACCTATTTTACTATATATATATATATATATATATATATATATATATATATATATATATATATATATATATATATATATATATATATATATATATATATATATATATATATATATATATATATATATATATATATATATATATATATATATATATATATATATATATATAGTAAAATAGGTTAAGGGATGTCGACCAAGTAATAAAATAAAGAAAGATGTTTACTCTTTTATCATAGCCTAGCTTTCGAAAACTCTTCGTTTCTTCTTCAGGGCAACTGTAATGGCAAATAACAGTAAAAATAAAAACAATGTTGAAATGAATCTCACAAACTTACTGAAATCTGAGGTCAAAACAAACACAAAATAATCATGGTTAAAATGGTAACAGTTTATGCTATTCTAATTTCAGGAGTCAAATATTCTTTCTATTCAAAAATCCTTTTGTTTTCCTTTTCTCTGTCACACTAAATTACACAATCTAGGTTAAAAGTCAAAATCTCATGAGGTCAATTTTCTAGAAACGTCAAAAACCACAGAGCGAAATTAGACTCCTGAAATTAGAATAGCATAAACTGTTACCATTTTAACCATGATTATTTTGTGTTTGTTTTGACCTCAGATTTCAGTAAGTTTGTGAGATTCATTTCAACATTGTTTTTATTTTTACTGTTATTTGCCATTACAGTTGCCCTGAAGAAGAAACGAAGAGTTTTCGAAAGCTAGGCTATGATAAAAGAGTAAACATCTTTCTTTATTTTATTACTTGGTCGACATCCCTTAACCTATTTTACTGAATACTACGACCGTTAATTGTATACTATATATATATATATATATATATATATATATATATATATATATATATATATATATATATATATATATATATATATATATATATATATATATATATATATATATATATATATATATAGTTATATAGTTATAAAGTGTTAATACCACCTCCAAAATAGTAACTCGTTTAACGCTCTCACCTCATATATATCGCTGTCACCTCCGAAATCGGAGGTGACAACGTTTTGCCTTGTTTTTTAGCTTGTTAGATTCAGGAGGCTTCAGGGACCAACATATCAAAAAATCGTTTTGAGGTCACAACGCACCCCGTTTATGTACTGAACAATCTTTTAGTTCGAGTGTATATCACTGGCGCTAGTGTGCTGAGCTTTATATCGACGAATTGCTCTGAAAGACTCTTTGCTCGTTAACACCTCCGAAAATGGCAACGTTGTACTGTGCAAGCAGATGTAGACAGGCGGAATATCAGTATACGGAGGAATTAAGTAAAGAGAGGCGCAGCGCGTTTTCTCCTCCATTATTGCAAGCCAGGCGGCATATCTCAACGATTTTTTATCGCATTCTTCTGTAGGGGAAAGAATCACGTGAAAGAAAACCAATCCTGGCTCTCTCGAATGGGATTATGACTGTTTATATTTCATCGTGCGTATATCTATGCATCCGTTGAACTTCTTTCATCTCAAGCTAACACTATAATTCTGAATTTGGCGAACTGTTGCATTACCTATCTGAAAACAAATCGATTTGAGTCTTGTCCATAATAATATTGCTTCTCTCTATGGAAATGATCCATATAGATAATACCACCTATTAGAATAACGAATAATCAGTATTGGTACATTGCATATAATAAAATAAGTTGTTCAGAGAAAAATTTTTTTTGGATAAGAATATTCAGATGGTATTGGTGATGAATATTCAAGGACAATGAGCCATTCCGAAAATTTTCATTTCAGAATCAAGAGAAAAAATGCTACAAATTTTACAATATCACAGAAATGAACAACGTCGGCTAAACCGAATGTTGGACATTGTTGTGTTATTTCAAATGGAACGCTCTTTATATTTTTCTTGAATCAGATTGCTCAATGATTTTGAGGAATCCAGATTGCTGAATGAGGAATCCTTTGCTCAGAAACATCTCTTTTATTATCGATTATGTTTAAATATTGGATTTTCCCGAAAATTTGAAGGGCTTGTACCATCTCTCTGGTTTAAATATTTTAGTGATGTATCATGAAGAAAATTACCAATTATATCGAAACAAGTAAGATTTTATAAAGGATTCGCCAAAACAGATTTGCATTTTTCGATAGATCATACAGGATGTAAGGGAAAAAATAAACAATATTGAAGTCTTTGGAAGGCCTCGAGTCAACATATTTTGAAATTTCAACCATATTTTTGTCAAGATATGATGAATCTTCAAAATGAAGTTAATAATATAGATACATACTCGGATACATATGATTGATTGGTAAATTCCCAAAAGCTGTGATGAACAGCGGACACTATGATGGACGCATGATGAAAGGAGGAAGACAAAAGTTAATTTAAGTATTTTCGCATGCAGTTTTATTATTCAATATAGATGATGATTCTTATAATTAACAAATCATGTGCAATTGAAATTTTTGTTTTGGTCTTCGAAAATAACACATATTGCTTAAACTTCTATTATCTGAAATAAAAAGATACATAGATAAATTATAGCTATATAAAGGATATCTGTAAACAAATGCGAAGGAATAAGGGAGATGATTCCTTAATGAAAATAAGCGGGGGTAGTTCCTATAAATTTTTTTCCAAATCGACAGCCCTTCCAAGATACACCCTTTGGAAGGCGATGACGAGTTAACAGTTTTCAATTTTTTTCACAGGTTCTAAAAACCACTGAGTCATAAAACTATAGATATTATGAAGCACAGAGTAGATTGGTACCAGTTTCAACTTCGGCGTTTCAACTGAGCTCGTAGTTTAGGCGGTAACTTGCTATCGATTTTTTAATGTGTCTCTGCCTTGAATTCAAAAATTTCTGTGAAAATGTTGAAATTCGAGTTCTTATGCTATTGTCATAGAAGTATACAAAACTAGCACTTCGGGGGATCCAAGATTTCGGGCCGATTCACATTAAAAAAAAAACATAATAAAATGAATTTCATGAATACCGAGGCTAAAAACCTCTATTCTCCGCTATAAAAAATTAGTATTATTCCAATAATATACCAACTTAGTTAATGCTACGTTGCTATTACTATAAGGCCCGGTTGTTCAGTTCAGGATTAGGCCGAGATTTAAGATGATCCTAGATTAACCTGACAGAACTGAACTGAAATGTCAAAATCAATCTAGGATAAACTTTAATCCCGAACTGAGCAACTGGGCCTATTCATGTAGAGTTTCGGATTTTGCGAGAATCTACTAGTTTTTCTTCAAAACAACAACTGCGCTGAAGGAAATGTGATTGACTGTTAGCGACACATAATAGCAACCATCCAAATTTTGTACTCTACAAATTTTTTCGAACTCTCATTATACTATGTAGCAGTTTGATACTGAAATCCGTCATTTGACAAAATGAGTTGTCAGTTTATAGACTGACCAACATTTTCGAAAGCTATTGATCTATTAATTCGTTCTATAATTGGTCCTTAATTAACAGTCGTATTGTGAACAACGATATGCAGCGGATTATCTAAACACGAAATAAATTCTGAAATGTTTTGGGATCATGAGGCTAATTAAATAAGTATCTTGTTCGTATCATTTGTTGAACTTCATTATTCTAAATATTCTTCAATGAATGAAAATATAATATCAACACACATAATTTTTTGATTCATTCGTCATCAAATCATTAAATGAATCGTTTCTCGAAAAGTTTCGAGTCTTGAGGCAAATAGAATATTGAATTATTTACATCATTATTTGCCGAACTTCAAAGTTCTGAATGAATTAAAATCTAAACTTGACAATATACGAGATAATTTTCGCAAGAGTTTCAATGGAATCTGAAAATTTTCATCATTCTGGAGCATTCTGGACATCAATAATTCTCGAATCTTCCATGAAATAAATTCAATTTTATCCAATATAACACGCAAAACGAAATAATACTCGAACTGGGCATCTTGAGCAATTCGTTCCTAAAAAGCCCGAATCAGGTAGAAAACTTTGAACCCTTCATATCAGCGTTAACACGTGTTTTGCAGTAAACAGATGTTGGGCTGAACGCTTCTCACAACAAGAAGAATTTGAATTTTCATATGACGGTACAAGAAGGTACAGGGTGTTTCACAAGTAAACAGACAAATGAAAACCGTGAATAGAGGGCATTGAGCTGAGTTCAAAATCACCCCATATACAGGATGTCCCAAAACTAGTGAATCAAACTTCACACCACGATAGAGTAAACCAAATATTATCGAATGACACCAACAATAGTTCGACGAAAATGTACCGTTTCCAAAATAATCAGAATTTTATTAAAATACCCAAAGTTGCGATTTTCGAACTATTTTTCTCAATAACAGGGCCAGTTTGTGGAAAAGGAAATCCATATTAAATTATATTGAACTAAGATTATTGTTATATTTCCCCTAATTCAAATTATTTTAAGTAGTTAATCGATAACCATAACCTAAGTAAAGGTAAATTAAAACAATTGTTTTTACTACATGATTTTTGATACTCAGAATAAACAGGGGTGATAATATGGGAGAAAAACGCTATCCTCAATCACAAATTGGCCTTGTGATTGAAAAAATAGTTCGAAAATCGGCAATTTTAGGTTAGGTTTTCTCAGAAACGGTACATTTTCGCTCAACTAATGTTGGTGTCATTCAATAGTATTTGATCTACTCTATCGTGGTGTGACGATTGATTTAATAGTTTTGGGGCACCCTATATATAAGTTTCTTCGGGGTTTCTTTAAATTTCTCGAATTTCGAATCGAAGTCGACTGAAAATTTATATTTAGCCTTGAGTTGTTAATTTCATTGAAACAGAGCATTAAAATTCGAAAAAAATCAGGACCGTGCTCAGTGAGGCTTTACTTCACTTCAAACTCATATAAACACCGTGTATGTAGTTTTTTAATCATAATTTTAACTTTTTTGTTATCTGCATTATCATTGTCTCAAAATGAATTGATTTTTGGGTTGTCCCACCTGTTGATCATATTCTAGAAATAATTGTTTTGGTCAGACGCCTCTAAGTAATAGAGCACTTCATGAAAATGTATTTAGAAATTCTTAATTGAATTTTTTTTTCAAAGAATATTCTGTTGAATGTGTTCAACAAGTAAACCTTATTCGGTCTTCATAATAGTCATTTACAATGATAAAATGTTTCAAAATTGATAATACACAAATATGGATGGGAAAACTACGCTATCTTGAAACTAAAAATTAAAACTTGATCTTCAGAATGAATCTATTTTTCTATGGACAACTAGTTGTGTGAATAAAAACAAAGAAAGAAATCGCGGGGTGTCAGATCTGGAGATCTAGCAGTCCAATGTTGGGGTCCTACCCTTCTAATGGAATGACCTGAAATACTGATAAATACTTTTGCTGGTGCATGAATATCATCAATGTTTCAATAAGACCAGACCAATCAATGGATTTCCATAGATCCAATAATGACTATAACGGAATCAGTGAGGAATTCGAAAGTGCATTTATGATACTTATTCGAAGTGCCAATCATTACCTTCACTAAAAGACCAAATGAGGTGAAAATCAATTCGGAAAATTACTTCAGGTCCACGTTGTCCATAAAAAACGATTCATTCGGAAGATATCAAGTTATAATTATTTTGACTACCATTCATGCAAGATGATTTTTGTTGAAGAATTCAACATTCTTGTAATTATCCGTTCATTTCTTCAAGAGATACCCATTCCCTATCACCTTTGAGTATTCAACTCAATGCTAACACTGCATCAAATGCATTTCATCTTCGTGTTGATTTTTTTTAAAATCTACAACTGATGTAACGTCTTCAACCTTCAGCCAAAGAAGATAAACAACAGTAACTTTCCTCAAGCTACTGATCACTTGTATTTTCCATGTATTTAAATAAATAGATTTGGTAAGTCTTCAATCAGTTTGTTTAAACGTCAATTATGTTCGTTACATATTTTCGACTTAATATTTTCCGAAGTGATTTGACATTGTGATGAAATACGTAATTACTGAGAGTCTCACGTAGAACGGACTACGTAGCACTGATTTAAAACTCAAAAATGTTTTGACAAGCGTCTTAACCCAACATTTTCGTACCATACAGAGTAAAAAATATCCAATTTCCATGGCCAATCCAGTCCTAAAATAAAAGTGAATGAAGTATAGAAGCTGAAAGTGAAACGTATATCTTTGTTGATTCATTCGCATTTTAGCATTTTAATGGAGTTCCTAATGTCGTGAATATAATGCCCAAAAATTAGATTACTATTTCATACCAGAACAAATTCGGTAAAATTGTTTTTGGAATTAATCTTATATGTCACGAAAAATTTCATTGTCATGTATCATTCATTTTGGGACCTATATGGTATGAAACTCCCCTATCGGACGAAGTATCGTAGACATAGGCATATTTATGCAAAACTGTCCAAATTCATTTACACCGAGATCACGAACCTTATCAATCAATTATTAGCGTATGAAGTTTATTAATATCAGTATCGTTCTCGAACTATTTACAGGTTTGAATATGTGTGAAGGAATCGGAAGAGCAGCTGTCTGTATTCTATATATGAGTAGAATTCAAGCTGCCTTACTTTCTGTCCTCCTGAAATCTGGCAACGTTGCGGGAGGTGAGAGCGCACTACTAATAAGAAATATATGCGGAGGTAGTATGGTCTGATTCGTTTGAAGAAAAATTTTTCGATAAAAATCTTTTCCCCTCTTTAGGTACCCCTGTTATTTACCTTCCCCTCTACATATATAACCAAAAATTATTCAAATTATATAACTCCTTCACCCGGAGGTCAGGTCGCCCAATGAACTTAACGGAGGTCACAACGAACTACGAGTTCATATATATATATATATATATATATATATATATATATATATATATATATATATATATATATATATATATATATATATATATATATATATATATATATATATATATATATATATATATATATATATATATATATATATATATATATATATATATATATATATATTTATTTTTCTGATAAAATCACAGTCTTACTATATATATATATATATATATATATATATATATATATATATATATATATATATATATATATATATATATATATATATATATATATATATTGAACAATAGGGGTCCGAGTACAGGGTCCTGTGGTATTCCATAGTTAAGTTGCCTTTTTTTTACTGTAAATTCCTTTTAAAGTTACAATTTGGTTTCGACTAGATAAGTAACTCTGACTAAGATCGTTTATCTTCCCACGGAATCCATAATTCTTGAGTTTTTCAAGTAATTTCTCGTGGCTTATGGTGTCAAACACTTTTGCCAAATCTATTACGAATGCCAAAAAAGGAATGCTTTTATCAATGTTGTTGTATATAATATCTGTTACTTTTTTTTATCGCATCCTCCATTGACATACCCTTGCGAAATCCAAGTTGATTTTTTGACAATAATTGATGTTTAATAATGAATGCATCCATGCGGACTTGGATCAGTTTTTCTATGATCTTGGCGATGTTTGATATGAGAGTAATCGCCCTGTAGTTGACCATTTGAGATCTATCACCCCCCTTATATAATGGCTTCACTAGTGCTAACTTTAGAACGTCCGGGAAACAGCCATTTTCGAAACAGTTATTTATTATATATATGAGAGGTTTCGATATTTCTTCTTTTATGCCTTTCAATGTTTCCGAACGTATTTCATCGTAACTTGCCGATTTTCCCGAATTGAGATCATTTATGGTTTTTTATACCTCGACAGAATCCGTTGGAAAGAGAAAGAAGGAGTTATCCCTTTGACCATTTTCTTCTTTGAAGTCTCAATTGGGTTCAGTCCACTTGCATAGGTTTCACCGATTTTGCTGAAATAGTCATTGAAGAGGTCACACATTTCTTGATCATCCTTAATTTTTGAGTTATCCTTATCTTTAATATATTTTATGTGTGTATCTGATCTAGTGGTATTTGTTATGTTGTTTACACAGTCCCATAAAGCTTTAGATTCATTCTGATTCTTTTTTATGCACTTCTGTAAGTATATCTCTTTTGCTCCATATATGAGGTTTTTATGTGATTTTTACATCTAGAATATTCATTTCTCGATTGAACTTTTTCGGGATCCTTTTTTGTTTTAATGTACATATTTTGTTTTTTGTAAATTTCATTTAATATTCATAGAGTTATCCATTCTTTTCAGATCCGTTCTTATTTTTAATGTTAACTGTGGTTGTATTATCCTCTATACAATATCGTTTCAGAATTTCCATGAAATTTTCAGTTATTTTATTAGCGTCATCAAAATTAAAGACTTCCTGATGAGTGATGTAAAACCAATTGAGCAAAGTATATTCTTATATTCTTCTATATTGTAATCATGTGACAATAAATCAGTGTTTATATCACCTGTTATAATGTGTTTTTTACAATTTTTCTCTTTCTTCAGATAATTCATCAATTCCTCATTGAACTCCGCGACGAAATAATTCGGCGATTTATACACAGCCCTGATTCTTCCAAGTCTAATAATCGAGTGTTCAAAATCAATATTTTTCTTCATAAATAAGTACTACAACTCCGTCATTTTTATTTTATTTACCCTCGTTGTAGACCTGATGGTATCCACTTAAACTGAACAATTTTGGATCTTCTAATTGGAAAGTCTCAGTCAACACGATAATGTCCAAATCAGCTGCTGCACCCTGCAAGAGCAACTCCAACTCGCTGAAATTCATTTGCATGCTTCGAATATTCATTTGAATTATTTTGGTAGAAATTTTCATTTAAAATTAACAAGCCAACAGTTCGTCTCCTTGTTCGAAAAAGCGCGCCTCTAGCTAAATTACAAATTGCTGCAAGATGTTTAATATAGTACAAATTCTAAAACTCCTTGAAAAAAAAAACAATCACTTCGGCAAATCGATTTCACGTGATCGTCCTCTGCCAATTGGAAGTCCAATCTTATCAGACTTGTTCGTATCTATGTCTTAGTTCTTAATAACACTTCAAGAAACCACCATTTGATTGGATGCCTAAATATAGGGAAAACCTCTCGAATCTCTTTTATACATTACGTCTGAAAAATCCTTAATCATATCTCACTTGGCTTTTTATTTTTCTATTCAACCTGAATAATTTCCATATGCAATAAGTTCCGAAGTGAGAAATCAAATAGTAGGTATAAGCAAGAAAAACACTCAAAATTGGCGTGGACAAAATGGCAGTGGACTTAGAAATACAGATTAGGAACAACTCTGACTACAACATATGGTGAGAGAACTAGCTAACACCTTTAAAACATTAAAGAAAGCAAAGGTAAGAGCGTGCAATCATGAACAAGTTTTACCCAACAAACAACTATATATGAATATAAAGAAATTACCTTATTTTGACTGAAGCTGACAAAAATGCCAGACTAATATTATTAGATAAGGCAACATACATTGACAAAACCATTAACTTCTTCGAGAATAACGATATTACAAAAATGAAAAAAATAACCCTCTCAAGTACACAACAAAAGTGAATAAAACACTTGTAATGATCTCCAGTTTTCTGAGAAAAATTAGAGTTCATTTAAGTGCATTCCTTTGATTTCACATTTCCGCCTTTGAAAATATTTAATTTTCAAATATTCAGTACATTCATTCCGATAGGCAGAGTAAATGTAAAAAACCGTTTATCTGTGTTTAACGTTGTTTTTCTTATATGCCGTTGAAGATTTTGACGTTTTTCTGATGTTGATATGCGATAAACCGGAGCTGACGACGTTTTTCACTCTGGTCGCATTCTGGAATTTTCAGATTTTTAACGTGTGGGAGAATTTGCCTATAAAAGCAGATTTTCCCCCGCGACGGTCACTTTGACTCTTTTACTCTTTAGTCTCTTTCGTCACTTTTACGCTCGGTACTCTCTTTTCTTTGCGATTCGACTTTAATTGTGTGCACGACAAGCCGTTCAACGAATTTAGAAATAATTTTGTGTTGCGAGGGTTAGTGCTCTTAGGAATCAATTTTTAGTTTTCGTTTGTTTTCCGCGAGTGCCTGATTTAAGGAGGTCCCCGTCTTTAACGTTCAGTTTCTTTATTAGACCTACACCGGTTACTTCTTCGACACTGCTGTAAGTATCGTTTTCTGTTATCTTGTGCCGTACTTTACCCTGTTTCGCGAGTCTGACTTTTCCCTTCGATATCAGTCATGGTGCGTAAGCCTTGGGGTAGTGAAGAGAAAGTCCCGTCAACCCCCCTGTTCGCGTTACGCGTCATAAGTGTTGAAATCGAAATCTCTTCTTTTCTATCACTCATGGTGCGTAAGCCCTTGGGGTAGAGAATAAGAGATACCGCTCGTTGTCAGTGAAATCCCGTAGTTGCGCTCAAAATAGACCTTTTCTTCGCTATCAGTCATGGAGCGTAGCCCTTGGGGTAGCGAATAAAAGTCTCGAATAGATCCGCCCTGGTTGTGTTTCTTTTCATTTCTGGAGAAATACAATTAATTACATCCGGATACCGTATAGCAGGTCATCTCGTATCAATCTCGTCAGTTCTGGTTGGCGTATTTTATTGAACAACCTTTGATTTTTCACTGTATTCGCTGGCGCTCGAGATAAGTTTTCTCCGAGACCACAATATTAAAATACGGACATTTTAAATACAGTTTGAAAGATAAAAATTCATAAGTTCCAAAATTTTATACTGCCATCAAATTGCACAAATCCGATAAAAGCCTTCGAATCATAACTTAAGCCATTTCATCACCAGCCTATGAAATTTCTTGATTCATCAACCAATTTTGCACTAGTAAATTAAAGTTTAAAGCGAAACATTCTATCAAGAATTCTCTTGAATTAGTACAGTGCATCACCTCACTCAATCTAGACCCTAAAAAAGAATACACATTAATCTCTTTTGATATAGTAAATTTTCACACTAATGTACCCATTGAAGACAACAATGAACATTATAATTAAGATAACTCACTAAATCTTGAGAAGAATGATATTGATAATAAAATGAAGCTAAGTACTTTAATCACAGAACCAAATTTTTTCACATCTGACGGCAGTATTTATATGATGAAAGATGGGCTTTCTATGGGTTCACCAGCCAGTGGTTTTATAGCAGAAGTTTATGTCAATCACATTGAAAAACAAATAATGTTATTACCTTTTAAAGACAATATAACTATGTTGCATGCAATTGCATGGAAACGATATGTCGACGACATTTTCTGCATCTGGTATGGCAGAAAAGAAGAACTTGAAGAATTCTCAACAACAATAAACACTTAATTTAAAATAAAGTTCACATTAGAACAGGTATTATCCCAGCAAACACTGGAATCCAGTCACTCTACAAAAACTGTACTTCGTTGCTTCAATTGACTGCAGTGACGGTAATGCAATAACTGCACTAAAAAGGACCGTATATGTCCCGGTGGACTGTGCAGTTACTGTACAGTACAAACTGCATTCGACATACAGCCACAGATGCACTTCAAAAACAGCGATGGTATTGCAATCACTGTGCAGCAAGCTGCACTTCAAATGCAGCAGTGACGTGCTAAAACTGTACAGCAAGCTGTACTTTAAATGCAGTATTCACTTTGCAAAAACTGCACAGTAAACTGCACTTTAAATGCAGTGGTCACTGTGCAAAAACTGTACAGCAAGCTACACTTCAAATGAAGCAGTTAAGTGCAAAAACTGTACAGCAAGCTGTATATTATATACAATAGACACTGTGCTCAAACCGTACAGTAAGCTGCACTTTAAATGTAGCAGTCAGTGTGTAAAAACTATATCGAAACTTGCAATTACGAAACAACACTCTATATAGAGAAGTTTCCTAGTTATAAACAGAAAATCTATTTTGCAAATCGAAAATTTTCAATTTCACTTGATATTTTGGCGGTAAGTGAAGGGGAGAGTTTACGCTAGGTGAGGAATGGCCTGCTCTTGGGGGTGATTGTAGGTTAATGAACCCTAGGAGTTGCCTACGACAATCGCCGAACATAGACAAACTGTCGTCGAAACAGCGTACTTCGTGCCTGCTATAAACGCCGGTTACGTAGAGGATATAGAGTAGTGCGTCGCCGGTGGCGCCATCGTTTGGCGTGTGCTGCACCGCAATAGACGTGTGTGCTACCCTGTGATCGCAACCGTCAAGAGCAATGAGGCCATCATTTGGCTGATTGTGGTACCACCATGGTGAGATGAAGTATTCTTCTACCATGGGTATAATCCATATTTTGGTAATGAAAGGAGTCTTCAAATATTGAATTAAATCTGTTTATGAAATGTCTCTTTAACCTTCATAATCGAATTTTCAACTTCTTGAAGAAGGTATATGTTTAAGTTTTAGGAATTCCTATGAATTATTATTCTAGATTCTATTATAAACTCTATATCGAATACTTCATTTTTGAAATGAAGAATTGCAAATACAGAAACTGTGCAGTCACTGTATATCGAATACTGCGTTTTGAAAATGCAGAATTATCAATACAGAAACTGTGCAGTTACTGTACATCAGGAACTGCGTTTTGAAAATGCAGAATTATCAATACAGAAATTCTGCAGTTACTGTACATCAAAAACTGCGTGCGTTTTGAAAATGCAGAATTATCAATACAGAAACTATTCAGTCATTGTACATCAAAAACTGCATTTTGAAAATGCAGAATTATCAATGCAGAAACTGTGCAGTCACTGTACATAAAAAACTGCATTTTAAAAATGCAGAATTATCAATACAGAAATTGTAGTTACTGTACATCAAAAACTGCATTTTGAAAATGCAGAATCATCAATACAGAAACTGTGCAGTTTCAGTACAGCAATCTCTGTGCTGCATTCTGGTGGCACTTGTAGTGCAGTATTTGTACAGTTGCTGTATATTGTGTTTGTTGGGATCCAATACTATTAATTTTCTTGATGTGACAATCTCTATCAATGAAAACAATGACTTCTTTTTTGAAATTTATAGAAAACTCATGCAAACTGATAGCATTATACCTTACCATTCTTACCATTCACCATCAATGAAGAGAGCTTCTTTTAATTTTTTATGTCATACAATGTCCCCTTATTCCTTGAAAACTATAAAAAAGAAAAAAAAATTGATATATTTTACCAACTAGGTAAAAATTACCAAAATAGAAAGGAATACATTGACCAAATATACATTTCAATAAAAAGAAAATAAACCCCCATATAACAAAGAGAAAACAATTCCTAACTATACTATACTATAAAAGTTTACACGAAAGTATAAAAAAAACTGTTAAAAAACATAACTACACACTGATAAACAAACGACATAAAACTATTGAAAACTTTCTAGTCAACGTCCAAACAAAAACCATACAAGAAAAAGAGAGTGGAGTATTTCAAATAAATTCTGCTAATTGTTCCTTCCTTTAATATTGACACGAACAACCGCAATATGAAAGAACGTTTTAACAAACGCCGTAGAAACAACCCAAAATCAGCATAAGGTTGCCATATATAAACAACATATAATGTGATAACTTAAGAATATCGCATAAAGGATATAATTTTCACAAACTAACATTACTAGAACAAATGGGAAATCCTAAGAAACAAAGATAATCGACATTTTCTGAATGAACTTTCAGACTTCAACCTTAGAGAAAACATCCACATTAAGGTAAGCGCACATACAACGGCATCGGACGGACGGTACGGATCGGAATAAATTACTTTCAATGGAACTGAATGGAGCAACGCACATATGTGCGGACGGCAGGCATCGCATCGCATCGCATCCGACGGAATTACTTAGAATGATTAATTTATTTAGGATATACTTAGAATGATTAATTTCTCGAACATACCCCCTGACATTACAGCTGACAACTCGAACCACAGAACACACCCGTGACTTGACTTGACTTGACTTACTTCATGACTCGAACTGACATTCATTTCCGTTCGTAACTACGTCTTGAAATATTGTAGAAAGAATTATGAATTTTGGAGAAAAAATGACGATTTAATTATAAATGCCTTTCTATTTTGTAGTTCTGATAATTGAAGGAATACCTCTTTGTACGGTGAGTTGATTGCACGTTCTCATCTGTTTTTATATATTTGAAATTGTACCTTTCAGCTGGTGGTTTGAAAAAACCTATATCGATCGCCAAAGAATAAACTTTTAGAAAATTGTGTTTTTCTTGCTTATTAAACCTACTAATACTCGGAACATACTAAGAAAGCTTTCATCACCAAAATGAGAATCAAATGTTCAATTAGCTATTTTCAATTCTAATTGACTGATTACACAGATCTAATACATAATAAATGTAAAGATCTCATATAAGCTTCTCTTTCGGTATTTTTGAGTTATGTATGCATCATGATTATTTTGTTTGACAAAAAGTTATTCTTAGGCCCAGTTTCACAATCAGTGGTAGCTAGTGGTGGTTTGCTGAAATACAATGCCTGTGAGTTAACCCAAGGTTTAAAAAGCTTCTTGTTTTACAACAAAAAAATGAGTGATGGTTACTTGACCATCGGTTGATAGTTATTTAATCAACTAGTTTATCAATGAAAGCGATTAATGATTGAGATCGTTTCGCTCGCACGTTAATGTTCGAGATCATTCATCGCTCAATTAATAAACGAGTTGATTACAAGATTTTTCCGTCGACCACATTTTGAATTGAATGTGAATTCTTGAATGCAAAAATTTTCTATCGATACCTACCTAGTATAGTACCTAATAAGTTTTCTATGTTCATATAGGAATGTTGATATTTATGCGGCCGATCGAACAATTCGAGAAGTCCATAGAGGGCATATTCGAGTTGTGACATTTTGAGTAAATCACATTGATATCGTTCCCTATAATATCTGTTAGAGAATGTGTAGAACTGGTGGAAGCTGCAGTTGTAGTACATAGATATCTTGATTACTCTCTAACCATAATAATTTTTCTTCAACCTCCACAATTATTTCTTCTCAATTCACCCGCTAGATATCACGAAAATCAATGCGACATACAAATAAAATAACTATCCGGGAAGCTGCTGAATACTTTACGCTGTGTGCATAGACTACAAGAAAGTATTCGATTCCATACCTCACGAATGGCTCTTGACGATCTTGAAGATTTGCAAGGTGTATCCCAATACTGTTAAGTTCCTGAAAAACGCCATTTCGACCTGGCGTACGAGTCTTCAAATGAAAGCAGCAGATGGCCCCATTACAACAGGACCTATTCCAATAAGACGCGGAATTTTCCAAGGAGATTCGCTGAGCCCTCAGTGGTTCTGCATGGCCCTGAATCCCTTGTCTCATTGATTGAATTCTACGGACTACGGATTTGCCATCAAAAGCAGCAGTAGAACTATAATGGAAATGAATCATCTCCTTTAAATGGACGATTTGAAACTCTTCGCATCTACCAAAAAACAAATGCAACTGAAGCTGAAAATGGTGGAAGAATTCTAGAAAGACATCAAAATGAAGTTTGGACTAGAAACATGTCGACTGCTGAACATAACGAGGGGGAAAATAGCAGATGGTACGTTCAAACTCAAGGAAGGTGCAGAAATTGAGGCACTAAAGGAAGGAGACACATACAAGTACCTGGGCATAAAACAGGCAAGAAAAATCAATCAGAGCCAGATGAAGAAAGAACTAACGGAGGAGTTCATTCGAAGATTAAGAAGGATAATGAGAACTGGCCTTAACAACAAGAATCTGATGAAAGCAATTAATACCTACGCTTGCTTGGCGCTGAGCTACTCATTCGGTATCATCTCTTGGACCACCACCGATTTAGCAGCCTTACAGAGAAAAATAAGGACGATGCTTACTAAACACATTAAACATCACCTCAATAGAACGGACAGACCTGCCACGACATCTTGGGGGTAGAGGAATTGTTGATTTTGTCCAACCGTATGTATCAGGTGAATATTTACCGAGCATGGCTTCTTCGTCAGAACTCCATCGAGTAGTTTGTGTTGCTCATAGTTAAAGCTACAACAGGACCACTTGGAAAATGCCGAAACCTATGTATGGAAAGCACCAGAACGAGGTCAACCATGATTACGTCGACATATCTGCGTCGAACTACTGGTTGACTTCCGGAAGGTTGTTTCCTGAGAAATAGGGCTTCATGCTCACCATCCAGGATCAGGTGATTCCAACAAGGAACTACATGAAATCGCCAAGGATGCCTCAGTGGCGGACGATAGCTATCGTTATGGTTGTGCGACACTATCCAGAACATCACCGGGGGATGTCAAAGTTCGCGGGCACGGAGTACAAAAATAGACAGGATGCTTTTGCCAAGATTCTTCACCTAGAATTGGCACTGAAAACACCAACTTCAAATTCCGAAAAAGTTCCCTTATTACATCCGGATGCTGTGTTGGAAAATGAACATCACAAGCTCTACAATAGTGTGAAAGCCGCAAGGCAAAAGTCATAAAAAGTTCCAAAAATTTCGTTCTCAATAGGCCAGGGAATGTTGATGCCTCTTCTGTAACATTTTTCGGGGCACACTTTCAAGTAAGCGTTCTTGATTGTTATATTGAAAATTATCAGAAAATTATAAAGATGGTTTATACCGACGAAAAAAGCATTTATAATATTGAATCCTGCATCAGAAATGTGCAAAAAATGTGTGACGAATGGAAATCTGTTTCCCAATATTTCAGCAATTTCAGGATCGAGTACCTCGAAGTTGCTGTAGATTTTAAATCGTTCCAAAGTACTATTTCCCAATGACATGAGCTCCTCGAAGCTCTGTCTCCTGTGGGAAAACCTATAACGCGGAAAGGGCTAAAAATGTTGTTATGAATTCAATAGTCTGTTCTTAAAACATAATAAAAAAATATGTTTAGGATTATCGACCTAGCCTTTCCATAATTTCATGACTATCGTTTGCAAGGATGGCTTTTCATCATTCTATCGTACGATCTCATAAGGGCTATTATCCTTTCATTACGTTTCAGAAACAAACAACTATAAGTTCAATTGACAGAAATAAAATTGCTGACGACGGCAGTTTCACGAGACAAAAAATCTTCATCGTTTCTTCAGTACCACCACGAACACCCTCAACTACTGTTTCCCCGTTGCGGATTTAATTTCATATCTGTTTCTTCATCATCATCCCCCTCGCCCTGATAACATGAAGATGCCGCAGAAAGCCACTCCATTTGGCGTCGACGAGGCAGCAAACTAAAAACTAATTAAGAGCTCGCTAATAAATTACTTTCGTTGAAAGCTACAAGGAGGACGTTCGAAATGGGTTTCAGTTTCGGATTATTTGTCTTGGCAGCGGACTCTCGTCTTTGAAGTTTACAGGAAGCTGTTCTTTGGAGATACTTCATGTTTTTTGTTCTAGTCTGCGAGCCGAATCGGAATGATACGGTACTTGATTCACTCGGACTTTCTATAGAATTTCTTTGGTTTTATTACTTGATGGCGATGCGAATTCTTCGTCTCGTTATTTTATTTCATTATTCTTCACGTCTATTTCTTTGAATACTTCAAAAAAAGTCTTTTTTTTAACCTTGCTCTACAATGGACCAGCACAATGTGGTGCATTCGAAAAGTTGCTGGAAAAAAATGATCAAAACTAGAATAGCTACCTACCCGTTGGAGTAGGGTCAAACTGATTTTGAAGATTAGAATTGAAGGAAATTTCTTATCAAAATGTGGTTGATCGAAATAATTAATATGAATTATAAGGGATTTGATAATAATTTTTTTCAAGGACTATTTTCCTGCCAGAAACTGAACAAGAATATCAAAAAAATTCTTATTTATATAGGATTTATTCTAATCTCCCCCACGCTCCGCCTCAACCAGTCACGCGCACAATCCAGAACAGTAACACCCTCAAAATCGAAATTAAGGTCCTCAGTGAAATGATGATCAGCCAACGCAGTCCTCTCTTTCTTATATTTAACTCATACCGTTGCGATTTCAATCCGTCCTTTTCAAGAAGAGGTAAAAAAAAACCATTCCAAATATTGCAGAAATCGAGTGTATATCAGAAGGCATTCAGAGAATTAGGAAACGCAGAAATAGTACAGAAGAAAGAAAAAATTTTCCCGATACTAGAGAAATTTGTATGCCAAATGTATGGTTTGAAATGTTCAAAGTTAAATAATGCACGTTATGAAAAGTTCCTTGCTACTTACAACACAAATAATCCTAAAGTGTTTATAAAAAAAGTAGTAAGCTATGATTCATCGAATTAACCACCCTGCAAACGTGAACTACATCAACAATTATTGAGAACTGCCTACATTACAAATATATGGCGAAATTGTAATTTAAAAGAACCAACAATTCTCACAACTGAAAAAACGGTTGGAACTTAATTGATAGTCGTTACGAATTTAATTGGTTCGAGGGGAATACGGTTCCATCTTCTATATACGACATACTTTTACAAGGACCTGCTGATACTGCCACAGCACAATCGACTGAACCTGAGGAATGCATTTCAGGTAACATACAACTATTTTATTCCATAACATTTAATACGCAGTCCTATGTAATTGAGCTTGATATTTAATTCTTAACAACCTTATTGATTCATTAAAATATTTTTTTTACTATTTTCAGATGAGGAAAACATTGTTGAAGAAGCCGATGATGATGAAAACAGTGATAGCGAAATTTCGGATGATGCTGAAGAAAATGAATGTTAAAAATAATGTAGATTGCATAAAACCCAATAAAATACATTGCATTTACTGTATGCGTTCATGTAACATTTCTTATTTGCACGCCCTTAGCAGCTGTCCCCTCGCCTGTCAAGGTCTTATGCTGTTCAAAACCACCTGACATTGTACATATTTACTCTGAGACGTTTACTTGAAAACATATAAAAATTTTAAGTATACAGGATAAAGTTTATTTTACCTATTCAACTGTACGTTTTCTAATTCACGATTGAAGTATGACGTCGAGTGTTCGAGGAATTTGTTGCTCGCAGTGTTCTGCCAAAATTAATCGATACGACGATTCAATACTGTGTAAAACTTGTGATAACAGTTATCACATTGAGTGTGTTGAAATATCCATCGAAAAGTTCGCTAAAATCCGAGAGGATGGAAGTTTGAATGATTGGAGATGTAACAAGTGCAATTTCACCATGAATACATCGAACACTAAGGACAATATATCCCATTCTATTGGACACTGTGTGGCCAGAGAGGACCTTCTGTCGCTGAGAATGGAAATTGTAAATGAAATCTCTTAATTTTTCACCAAGGAAATTGATTCCCTGAAGAGATTAGTCACGTCACAAAATAAACAAATAAAGGATCTGACAGATGTGATAAGAAATCTTCAACGTGGTAATGATCTTATCTATGCATCGGCTGATGTTGGTCATGGAATAATCTCGGGGATTCCACCGTCTGTTCGGAATTCCGCTAATGATCCACCTGTTCCTGCGGTACCTTGCGTTTCCGATATAACTAAGGAAATTACGATTGAAGACAATAATACTTCCAACTTGATTAATCCTCATGTCAATGAAACTACGGATACAAAAGATGATCAATTTACAGTTGTTACATCGAGGAAAAAGCGAAGGAGGATAAGATCGAGCCATGGAGTGTCCGGGAAACCTGACAATGAGGATTACAGTACTTCAAATGGTGCCACTAAAAATAAAAGAATTCTAAAACCTATTATCGGCACTTCAAATTCGGATGCGTTGCATGTTGTCCCCAAGAAGCAACTATCGTATTTGCATGTGTCCCGGCTGAGTCCTGCAACGACTGAACAAGAACTCCTAGATTTTTTTGGCCCCAGCTATTCTAATGTACTGTGTGAGAAACTAACATCCGAAAGACCTGAAGTTTACTCATCCTTCAAGATTTCGTTACCTACTGCGCTTATGTCTGAGGCTATGGATCCAGCCTTTTGGCCTGAAGGAGTTGCGATGAACAGGTTTTTTCGAAAACGTCAACAATCAGAAAACAAAGTATAAGAGGTAAAATTCATCATTCATTAGAATATAGGAAAGAACACATTATCTCAACAAAAAAGTTAAAGCTAATCCAACTCAATGCTCAGGGACTGTCTAATAAAATAAATAAACTTGAAGTTCTCACGGTTCTTGAGAATCCCGATATTGTGAGTGTCGTAGAGCACTGGTGCGATCCTTGTGAAATATCCTCCATGTCGCTCAAGGGTTATGTTATAGAATAGCCGCGTCATATTGTCGACCAACACGTCAACATGGTGGATCACTTATTTATGTTAAATCCACATTTCATACTGTCCAAATAAAGCATATTCAGAAATTTTCATTGGAGCAACAATGTGAATTTTGTGCTATAAACATAAAAAATGATTCATTTAAAAATATATGCGTTATTAGTTGCTACAGGCCTCCTGGTGGTGATTTGGAGTTGTTCTCTGAGACCTTTCATATATCCTGGATTTCTGTCTCACAGGTTCCAGAGAAATTTTTGTATGTGGTGATCTCAATATAAATTACTTTGAACCCCACAGCTACTTAGAGAATTTGCAGATTAGCTTCGACCTAAGCGTAACTTCTACTGAACCTACTAGGGTGTTCACCAACAGGCACGGAATCACGAGTTCCAGTAAGCTGGACTACATTCTTACGAATGTAAGTAGTGGCCTCATTTCCACGAAAGTCATCGATACAGACATCGGTGACCATAGGGTGATTGTTCTTTCTTTTAACTGTGAGAATTTAATCGCATCATCTGAGGCCATTCCGCTCACTTTTCGGTTGTTTTCTGATGAAAATCTTGAAGATCTTTCGCTGATGGTCTCATGTTCTAACTTTGATGCAGTCTATGAGTCCCATGATGTTGACATCATGTTTGATCGTTTTTGTGATATTTTGACATCTCTGATCGACTCTACTTGTCCGCTCAAGAGAACTCGTTCTGTTTCGAGGGGACAGCCTGATTGGATTACGGCTGAGGTCAGGCAAGCGAGTAGTAACCTAAAGAATCTTCATTGGTTGTGCCAGAATCTGAAAACTGATAAGTCCAAACAACAATATAGGAAAGCCAAAAGGCAATACACAAGTCTTTTGAAGCTCACTAAGTCCAACTATTTTGAGGGAGTTCTGGATCACTCGAACAATAAAAATAGGACCATCTGGAATTTAGTCCGAGGTGAATTGGGCACTGATCACTCTTCTCGAAAAATTGTTCTAAAATGAAATGGCTGAGTGTTTCGGTGAGTATTTCTCCAGTATCAGTGTTATTAGCCTCAGCGAGCACTATGGTAACAACAGGTCCACATCCTGTACGATAAAGGTTCTATCAGATAACACCTTTTTTTTTCTTACCAGTTTTGCCCGATGATGTTGTGAGCGTCATCAGAAACTTAAAGAACAAAGTTAGTTGCGCAAGAGATATAATTTCAATGAGAGCCTTAAAGGCGATAGCTCCTCAGATCTCTGAGCATCTTGCCCAGCTCATCAATGCTTCAATAACATCCGGAAGGTTTCCTTCTGTTCTTAAGACGGCTAAGGTTATCCCTATTTATAAAAAGAAAAATGCAATTGACGATGTAGCTAATTATCGTCTCATATCTATATTGAGCTCTTTGGCGAAGGTGATGGAGAGGCTAGTGTATGAAAGGATGATGAATTACCTCAATAAGTTCTCAACAATAACAAGTTGCCAGCATGGATTTTGAGTTGGTAGGTCAACTGAGACCGCGGCATGTCAACTTGTAGACTATGTACATGGCTGCCTGGATAGTGGACTTTTTGTGGCAGGGTTGTTTTTCGACGAATCTCGGGCGTTCGATTGTCTGAATTTTGAATTCATCTTGGAAAAACTATACCATCTAGGATTCAGGGGAATCCTCTGAACGTACAATAGTTTTTGTCCAGGAGAAAGGACATTATCTCAAAGAAAGTATCTTCATCCATCGATGTGTGCTGCTTTATATCATCCCATTTATTCTTCAGAACACCAACAATCAAATTTTTTTCTAAAGATCCAAACAGATTAACCACATCAAAAGACACTATTTTGTAATTATCCGGTAATATGTAATTATTAATCTGATCTGAAAACTGGAAACTATCTTTTATGTAAAAATCATTATCTGTATTGTAGGCTGCCTTTAAAATAGATGCCATAAACCGTGAAAGAGATGTCATTGGACTATTAATACTCGAAATTATAGGTCTTATTGGATTACCTGGCTTGTGCACTTTGGGATTTCCATAAATTCGTGGAGCCACCGAATTGTAAGTTTTCATTGATTTCGCCTGCTGCTCTGTAATATAATTTTTCTCCACGAGCCTAGTTATGAACTTGTTACACTGAGTTTGTATAGTTTGTGTTGGGTCCCTTGGCAATAGTTTGAAATCATCTGAGTTTAAGAGTGTTTGTATTTTGTCTTCGTATTCTGCTTTGTCCATAATTACTGTCACTGCTCCTTTGTCACTATTGAGCACTATAAGGTCTTCATTATTCTTCAAAAATACCTTCGTCTCCTGATACCATCTAGTCATGGGAGAGTTTACATCAATGTTCTTATGAATGAAATTTGTAATCACATTGGTTACTCTTGCTCTCTGTGTATCTTTTCTTCTTTCTGGTACTGTCAGTAGAATATTTTCCACGTCTGCTATTAATTCATCTATTTTTACATCATTTTTTGTCATCGGTAATGAGAACTTTGTGCCTAGTGATAGAAGATTTTTTACATTTTCAGGAAGTTCCCTGTTTGACAAGTTCATCATCCACCTATCTTGTATCTTCGCCTTGTTTCTACTTTCATTAGATAAACATCTAATCTTATTTAAGTTGACTTTTTGGATCTTGAAGAATATTTTGTTGTAAGATATCTTTGTTTTACGTATGTACTCTTCAAGTTCTGATACATGATGTAATTCATCCTGTAAACGTTTGTTTGCTTTTTCAAGTTTAGTTATCTTATAATTGACCTGACAAATTTCCAAACTCAAGATCTTTTTTATGGTTTTTTCATTGAAATCTCTGATTTTTCTATTTAATGACTTGTTCTCAAAATCAAACAATGACATTACAGTCTTTATGTTAGATGTGATGTGCTTTGGTACCAGTCCCTGCCTCTTACACTCCAGAAGAAATATGCGTCTGTTTCTTGCTGCCGCCAGTTTGTTGGTATTTGATCTCCATGTCTTTAAGTTGTTCAATGTTTCGGGTCCATACTTATTTCCCATATCTTCATAAAAACCCATTGTAATTAGTTTATGTACTATCAGAGTCTATACTATAAATAATACGAGTAATTTTAAGGGTTTAACGACTCTTTTGTGGAATGGAAATACTCTTTTTTCTCGACCAAGCTTTCGCAATTATTTTATTGCTTCTTCAGGGTTTCTACAATATAAAATACAAAGATCAATTTAATATAAAAACATTTCTCTTTTACAATTACCGAAAGTGAGGTTAAACGTTTCACTGACTTCAACAACGCATAACATACTTCGACTACAAGTAGTACGGACAGAACTTATTTTTCGTTTTTTCGTCATGTATATCTAGTTTTTATTTAGTCAATTTCAATTTATTGTCCAAATTTCTTTTCTAACTCTCACTCTATTACGTCGCATTTAACATTTGTCAATTTCAATGTCACGATCACAGAATACACAAACACAATTTCTTGTCAAACAGTTCTTCTTCATCATCCAACGTCTGCTTCCCGGCTCCTGTTCAGTCTCATTTCCAGTAAATAGCTGTACATATTGCTCAAATTATTAGTGTCACTTTTTTTATTCATTGTATTTCCATTTTTTCTTATTTTTATCATCTCATGTATTAGTCGTTTTTGATAATTATTTTCCGTTTTCAAAATTTTTACATTTTCGATATCTGCTTTGTGATTTAGATTTTGGGCATGTATTGCCAGAGCACATCTATCTTTTCCAGTTCTTATGTCTGACTTATGTAAAGATAATCTACTTTTCATCCACTGCGAAGTCTGGCCGATATACACCTTGTCACAATCCAGGCAACCTATCTGATATATCACATTGCTCCTCACCATCATTGGAATCGGATCCTTTAGTCTACTATACAATCGTCCAACTGTTTTTCGATTATAAGCTGCTATTTGGACATTTTCATCTTTGACAATATTGTTAATTTTCTTTGTTAAATCCTTTATGTTTGGTAAGGATGCAAATTTTATATCTGCTTTTTGCTCTTGTTGTTCATTTACGTTTATTGTCGTATTTGATGCATATAAAAGTTTTTTTATCATGCCAGGTGGATACGAGTTTTGTACCAATATTTCATATAACTGCCTCAATCCTTTTTTTTCGAATGTGCTATGACAGATTTTACTTACTCTATTTTTCATTTGTTTTATGAAATTTATTTTTATGTTTATGTTATGGTCTGAAAAATAGTTTATTAATTTATTTGCACATGTGTTCTTTCTGTACCAATCCAGTTTTATCAAATTTCCATCTCTGTGTACCTTTGTGTCCAGGAAGGGTACGCCACACTCTATGTCCTCTTCTTCAACTGTAAATTTCAATTTTGTATGATATTCGTTGAAACATTTTAGTGTTTCATCAACTTTGTCGCCCGGCAGTACCATTAAAATATCATCCACAAATTTTTTTAATATTGGAATAATGAATCTTAATTTCAATAACGATTGAATCACTAAATCGTCCATCACATATTGTGCTATTATAGGACTTAGTTCCGATCCCATCGCACAACCGACTATCTGAGAATAGAATTTCCCTCTGAACGTACAATAGTTTTTGTCCAGGAGAAAGG
Organism: Coccinella septempunctata; assembly: GCF_907165205.1. NCBI lineage: Eukaryota > Metazoa > Arthropoda > Insecta > Coleoptera > Coccinellidae > Coccinella > Coccinella septempunctata. The sequence continues at coordinate 11,486,353 of NC_058196.1, forward strand.
ACATTATCTCAAAGAAAGTATCTTCATCCATCGATGTGTGCTGCTTTATATCATCCCATTTATTCTTCAGAACACCAACAATCAAATTTTTTTCTAAAGATCCAAACAGATTAACCACATCAAAAGACACTATTTTGTAATTATCCGGTAATATGTAATTATTAATCTGATCTGAAAACTGGAAACTATCTTTTATGTAAAAATCATTATCTGTATTGTAGGCTGCCTTTAAAATAGATGCCATAAACCGTGAAAGAGATGTCATTGGACTATTAATACTCGAAATTATAGGTCTTATTGGATTACCTGGCTTGTGCACTTTGGGATTTCCATAAATTCGTGGAGCCACCGAATTGTAAGTTTTCATTGATTTCGCCTGCTGCTCTGTAATATAATTTTTCTCCACGAGCCTAGTTATGAACTTGTTACACTGAGTTTGTATAGTTTGTGTTGGGTCCCTTGGCAATAGTTTGAAATCATCTGAGTTTAAGAGTGTTTGTATTTTGTCTTCGTATTCTGCTTTGTCCATAATTACTGTCACTGCTCCTTTGTCACTATTGAGCACTATAAGGTCTTCATTATTCTTCAAAAATACCTTCGTCTCCTGATACCATCTAGTCATGGGAGAGTTTACATCAATGTTCTTATGAATGAAATTTGTAATCACATTGGTTACTCTTGCTCTCTGTGTATCTTTTCTTCTTTCTGGTACTGTCAGTAGAATATTTTCCACGTCTGCTATTAATTCATCTATTTTTACATCATTTTTTGTCATCGGTAATGAGAACTTTGTGCCTAGTGATAGAAGATTTTTTACATTTTCAGGAAGTTCCCTGTTTGACAAGTTCATCATCCACCTATCTTGTATCTTCGCCTTGTTTCTACTTTCATTAGATAAACATCTAATCTTATTTAAGTTGACTTTTTGGATCTTGAAGAATATTTTGTTGTAAGATATCTTTGTTTTACGTATGTACTCTTCAAGTTCTGATACATGATGTAATTCATCCTGTAAACGTTTGTTTGCTTTTTCAAGTTTAGTTATCTTATAATTGACCTGACAAATTTCCAAACTCAAGATCTTTTTTATGGTTTTTTCATTGAAATCTCTGATTTTTCTATTTAATGACTTGTTCTCAAAATCAAACAATGACATTACAGTCTTTATGTTAGATGTGATGTGCTTTGGTACCAGTCCCTGCCTCTTACACTCCAGAAGAAATATGCGTCTGTTTCTTGCTGCCGCCAGTTTGTTGGTATTTGATCTCCATGTCTTTAAGTTGTTCAATGTTTCGGGTCCATACTTATTTCCCATATCTTCATAAAAACCCATTGTAATTAGTTTATGTACTATCAGAGTCTATACTATAAATAATACGAGTAATTTTAAGGGTTTAACGACTCTTTTGTGGAATGGAAATACTCTTTTTTCTCGACCAAGCTTTCGCAATTATTTTATTGCTTCTTCAGGGTTTCTACAATATAAAATACAAAGATCAATTTAATATAAAAACATTTCTCTTTTACAATTACCGAAAGTGAGGTTAAACGTTTCACTGACTTCAACAACGCATAACATACTTCGACTACAAGTAGTACGGACAGAACTTATTTTTCGTTTTTTCGTCATGTATATCTAGTTTTTATTTAGTCAATTTCAATTTATTGTCCAAATTTCTTTTCTAACTCTCACTCTATTACGTCGCATTTAACATTTGTCAATTTCAATGTCACGATCACAGAATACACAAACACAATTTCTTGTCAAACAGTTCTTCTTCATCATCCAACGTCTGCTTCCCGGCTCCTGTTCAGTCTCATTTCCAGTAAATAGCTGTACATATTGCTCAAATTATTAGTGTCACTTTTTTTATTCATTGTATTTCCATTTTTTCTTATTTTTATCATCTCATGTATTAGTCGTTTTTGATAATTATTTTCCGTTTTCAAAATTTTTACATTTTCGATATCTGCTTTGTGATTTAGATTTTGGGCATGTATTGCCAGAGCACATCTATCTTTTCCAGTTCTTATGTCTGACTTATGTAAAGATAATCTACTTTTCATCCACTGCGAAGTCTGGCCGATATACACCTTGTCACAATCCAGGCAACCTATCTGATATATCACATTGCTCCTCACCATCATTGGAATCGGATCCTTTAGTCTACTATACAATCGTCCAACTGTTTTTCGATTATAAGCTGCTATTTGGACATTTTCATCTTTGAAAATATTGTTAATTTTCTTTGTTAAATCCTTTATGTTTGGTAAGGATGCAAATTTTATATCTGCTTTTTGCTCTTGTTGTTCATTTACGTTTATTGTCGTATTTGATGCATATAAAAGTTTTTTTATCATGCCAGGTGGATACGAGTTTTGTACCAATATTTCATATAACTGCCTCAATCCTTTTTTTTCGAATGTGCTATGACAGATTTTACTTACTCTATTTTTCATTTGTTTTATGAAATTTATTTTTATGTTTATGTTATGGTCTGAAAAATAGTTTATTAATTTATTTGCACATGTGTTCTTTCTGTACCAATCCAGTTTTATCAAATTTCCATCTCTGTGTACCTTTGTGTCCAGGAAGGGTACGCCACACTCTATGTCCTCTTCTTCAACTGTAAATTTCAATTTTGTATGATATTCGTTGAAACATTTTAGTGTTTCATCAACTTTGTCGCCCGGCAGTACCATTAAAATATCATCCACAAATTTTTTTAATATTGGAATAATGAATCTTAATTTCAATAACGATTGAATCACTAAATCGTCCATCACATATTGTGCTATTATAGGACTTAGTTCCGATCCCATCGCACAACCGACTATCTGAGAATAGAATTTCCCTCTGAACGTACAATAGTTTTTGTCCAGGAGAAAGGACATTATCTCAAAGAAAGTATCTTCATCCATCGATGTGTGCTGCTTTATATCATCCCATTTATTCTTCAGAACACCAACAATCAAATTTTTTTCTAAAGATCCAAACAGATTAACCACATCAAAAGACACTATTTTGTAATTATCCGGTAATATGTAATTATTAATCTGATCTGAAAACTGGAAACTATCTTTTATGTAAAAATCATTATCTGTATTGTAGGCTGCCTTTAAAATAGATGCCATAAACCGTGAAAGAGATGTCATTGGACTATTAATACTCGAAATTATAGGTCTTATTGGATTACCTGGCTTGTGCACTTTGGGATTTCCATAAATTCGTGGAGCCACCGAATTGTAAGTTTTCATTGATTTCGCCTGCTGCTCTGTAATATAATTTTTCTCCACGAGCCTAGTTATGAACTTGTTACACTGAGTTTGTATAGTTTGTGTTGGGTCCCTTGGCAATAGTTTGAAATCATCTGAGTTTAAGAGTGTTTGTATTGTATTGTATATATATATATATATATATATATATTTTTTTTTTTTTTTTTTATTTTTTTTTTTTTATTTATTTTTTTTTTATTATTTTTTTTTTTTTTTTTATATTTTTTTTTTTTTTATTTTTTTTTTTTTTTTTTTTTTTAAATTTCACACGACTGTGGTCCACTATCCAGAAAGTTCGGGCCGCAGCCAAGAACCTTCTTTGATCGTCAATGGGGATATATTGCTTGTCTGATGATCCCAACCGTCCCCAGGATCACCGCTTTTTGCATCCAAAGAATTGTGTTGGCTGGTAATTGTATTTCCTTGACATGTTCTGTTGTTTTTCTGTGCACCAACCCATTGCAGCTTATGATCAATGGTTTAATTTCCACCTTTTCCAGGCGCCACATATTCTTTATCTCTTTCGCTAATGGCTCGTATTTTGCGATTTTTTCTCCGTATGCCTTGGAAAGGTTTTGATCTAGAGGCACAGCAAAATCTATGATATATGCCTTCTTATCCTTCTTTGACCACACCACCATATCCGGTCTGTTGTGCTCTACTCCTCGATCGGTGATAATGCTTAAATCCCAGTAGACTTTGGTGGTTTCGTTTTCCAGGACAGTCTGCGGTGCGTATATGTGGTGTGGGACGAAATGTGGGAGTAGTTGCTCCCTCAGGCACAGCGACTGATGCACGACCTTCCCCATATTGTCATGGCGTCCAAGGTATTTGGTGCCGGCTATTGTGGAGCATCCAGATGACAAGTGCTGCACAGTTTCCTCGGCTTTATCGCAGAGTCTACATTTTGTTGTTTGTACCTGTTGTTTCATGATATGCTTAGTGTAGACTCGTGTTGGCACGACTTGATCCTGAATCGCCAGGAATGTTCCTTCTGTTTGGGGAAAAAGGTAACCTTGCGTCAGGTAAGTACTCGAGCTCAGCTTATCTACATCAGACTGGTTCAGGCTTGCGAAGAATCTTCCGTGCAGAGGTTTTGTCTGCCAGTTTTGCTTCAATATCTCCTTTAAGTCTTCGATTTCAGGTTCATGCGTGCTGGTTTCTCCCGAGGAGGGGTAGCTTTGTGAAGCCACCCATTTTTGGATTGGTGTGATTCCTGTCTGGAAGTAGTTCTTAATCTTCTTCTCTTCTTTCAGGTATATGTCCTGCAAATTACTTAGTCCTCGACCTCCTTCTTTACGTGGCAGATAGAGCCTTTCAATAGCGGAATTCGGGTGAAGCGTACCATATTGCGTGAGGATGGATCTGATCTTTCTGTCTAGTTTCTCAAGATCTGATTTCGACCAGATGAGAATTCCAGCAGTATACGCGAACACTGGCACAGCCCAGATGTTGATGGCCTCCATTTTGTTTTTTGCCGACAATTGGGTGTTCATGATGCGGCGGACTCTCCTTATGAGCTCCCTCTCTGTTTCCATCTTATTTTCCTGCTGTCTGATCTCGAATGTTTGCTGAATACCCAAGTACTTGTATCTTTCTTCCTGTCCCAGTATTGGCACTGTCCGACCGTCCGACAGTTCAACATTCTCCCCCTCAGCCAGTCTGCCACGCCTCACATTTACCACTGCACATTTTTCGAGGCCAAATATCATGCCTATGTCCTCGCTGAATTTTCTTACCAACTCCAACTGTCCCTCTAGCTGTTTTTGACCCCTGCTGAATAATTTTAGGTCGTCTAAGTAAAAGAGGTGACTGACTTTGTTCTGTGAGTCCATTGAGTAGCTGTATGCTGCCCTATTCAGTATGTTGCTAAGAGGGTTAAGCGCAAGGCAGAACCACGAAGGGCTTAGACCATCACCTTGGAATATTCCTCTTTTGATCTTGATTGGCGTGGAGGAGGACTTCTTATTCCATGTTAAACAGGTGCGCCATGTTGACATCAGACTTTTCAGTAGTTCAACCACCTCGTGATCGACTTTGTAAATTCTCAGTATCTCGAGAAGCCATGAGTGTGGGACAGAGTCGAACGCCTTTTGGTAGTCTATCCAGGCAACCGAGATATTCTTCAACCTTTTTTTGGCTTGCTTGGTAATGGTGTTGTCGATTATCAGCAGTTCTTTGCTTCCTCGTGCTTTTTGTCTGCATCCATTCTGTTCTGGAGACATGATGTTGTTGTTATCGATATGGTTGTTAATCTTGTGGCTAATTGTCGATGTAAGTATTTTGTAAACGGCAGGCAGACAGGTGATAGGTCTGTAATTTTTTGGCTGCGTTGGGTCTCCTTTCTTGGGTATCATAAGAGTCTTGCCCAGGGTGAAGTATTCAGGGATTATTGTCGGGTCCTTTATCGCCTCCTGAATGAGCCGCGCTAATACTCTATGGGTGGATGTAAACGATTTCCACCAGAAGTTGTGAATGCCATCCACACCCGCCGTTTTCCAGTTCCCGAAACGTCTGACTGTAGCTCTGACATCTGCTTCAGTGACTATTACCTTCGGCATTTCACTCAGATCCTCATGTGCTCTTCTTTCTGCCGCGATCCATGTTGCCTCCCTATTATGGATATCCTCTTGACTCCATATTTTTGACCAGTATTCGTTCATATCTTGAGGATTTGGTGTGATTGACTGCTGGTCGTTGTCTCTCTCAGTTAGACTCCGGAAAAATTCTCGCTGGTTGTTCGTGAATAGGTTGTTTTCTCGGTATCTTTGTGTTCTCTTGTTGTACCGTCTCAGTCTATTCCCTAACGCCGCAATTTTTTGTTTTAATTTTTCCATATGTGTTCTTAAGTGTTGATGGTATTGGGGGCCTTTTTTGATCTTTATCTTCTTTGCGCAGATTTGCACTTTTTTCTCAACTTTTCTGCTGACGTTCTGATTTCCAAGGTAGTTATGTAGAACGCCTATTTCTTTCCGTAGAGCGATTATTTTTCTACCGATGCGTTCCTGCCATGGGGGTTTTTGGTTTGAACGTCTGTCAGGCTCTGATGGCGGTGATGGTGTTTCAAGGATAGCATTGGCAACGATGGCAGCGCAGTATACTTTGTGGCAAAGCTCTTCGAAGGAGGTAGAGTCGGAGAAGCGCGCCTCAAGGACCTCGTTTATTGTCGCGATTGCTGTTCTCGTATCTTTTCGGTGTTGTAATTTCTTTATTTTTGGCCTGTTGTTCATCTCGATACCTTCCCACTTTCGTTCTTCTTCTTCCATAAGCTGCTGTAGTTCGGGGTTGGGCATTTCCGTTTCTGGGCTCGGTGTTCGCTCTAATCTTTGATCTTCGTCGCTTGATGTTATATTCAGTTGTATGCTCCTTCTATGGATACTCCTCCGGATGTTATCCAATGCCCTCCTAGGTGATCTCGCAACCACACTTGCTTTGATAGTCTCCAGTTCGTCTGGGGCCAGTAGTTTTCGGTTCTTGATGTTCTTCACTTGGGCTATTAGGTGCTTTCCTGTCAGTGGTTGGTTGGGGTTATTCTCAGACCATTTCTCAGCCAGTTTATCGGCGTATTTTCTAGTTCTTGTCTCTCCTTCAGTGACGATGAAATAAGCATTGATTAGGCACAAGTTCATATCTCTTGTCCAATGCAACCTTCTTCGTATTTGGGGTAGAGCGGGAGCATCTGATCTTGATGCATCCAAGCTGTTTCCCAGGGAGTTCCTGAACGAATTTCGAGGTCTTATGGTGCCAGTTCGCAGGGGAGTGCCACTTGCCTCACTCACCACTGCTAGAGACTGTGACGGTCTTCCTCCTTGCGCAGTCCCAACACCGGAGGCGGTTTCCGAGGCTTCATTGTCTGAATTGGAAGCTTAAAATTCACAGAAAGAGGGGTGCTAACCCTGTTTCCGGTGACTCGGGTATGCGGGGACGTCACTCCCCGAAAGCCCAGAGGCTCCCCTGCATATATATATATATATATATATATATATATATATATATATATATATATATATATATATATATATATATATATATATACGTACTCCATTTGGGGGCCTTGACGATGGCAAATTGGCTAGCTCAATTCAGATCGTAACACTTGTCGATATTCATATCGTCAGGTGGTATGCATCTGAATTTATCCTCATTATTTTATTCTCATTGCCTCCCTGTTTAGGCACGATATTTCTTCATTATTGTATCGCCGGTATCGTACACTGCCGTGAACCGAGCGCGTTTCAGACTTCCCATCATACGTCCGACGTTCGCAAATGCGAACCGGCGTACTGAATTAGGGAAAATATGGAACATATGCTATTGTCTTCGTCTTGGTTTCTATCTGGGGGGGATTGAATCGGATACCGTTTCATGTTGGATGGCGCTGTGGGTAAATAATACCCACGAGAACATGACAACATTGAATAAAGTTCCATCAATTCCAAACGTTCTCCACCGTAGAAAAATGCTATGTTGCTCTGATGAGGCCAAATAAGGCCGAAACCATGGTCAGCATCTGCTTTTCTTCGGTGGAGCGTACTCCATTTGGGGGCCTTGACGATGGCAAATTGGCTAGCTCAATTCAGATCGTATTCATATCGTCAGGTGGTATGCATCTGAATTTATCCTCATTATTTTATTCTCATTGCCTCCCTGTTTAGGCACGATATTTCTTCATTATATATATATATATATATATATATATATATATATATATATATATATATATATATATATATATATATATATATATATATATATATATATCACCACAAATGGCCTGGTTGAGATTTATCTCCAGGAAAACACGAGGAGGCTCGAGCTTGAGGGAAAGGAGATAGAAGACGCGCAGAAGGAAGTGATTCTATGGACCACCAGGATTGTCCGAAGATTCCTAGTGAGCGAATGAGAGATGTCTTGTTCTTAAGGAACCGGCATCATCATGACCATACCCTGTGAAGGTGAAAAAAAAAAAAATATATATATATATATATATATATATATATAGGCATTTGACAGCGTACCGCACTCATGGCTACTCGAGATTCTGTGCATATATAAAGTTGACAGCCAAATCCTATCTAACAAGAAAACTTAGAGGTATCCTGTGTAAATTTAGATATTTAAAAAAAAAGCATAAGTTCAGGAACACACATGCATGTACTGTACAGCGCATTGGTACAATCACAACTTTCATATGGGATGGAGAGGTATTTTGGAAGTTCACAAGAGAAGCTTGGATATTCTACAAAAATGTATTTTAAAAAAGAAATGATATTCCCGAGTTATAGAATATACGAAATTTTCAAGGTACTCGATATAAGTCAAATATATGCTCAAAAAATCATCGTAAATATCTACCAGAATAGAATATCGATCAAACTGAAAGAACACAAGCATAATATCAGAGATAAGCTGGATAATTATCAAAGAATAAGAGCAGAGAAAAAAATTGGCCAACGTTGTTGTACATATATAGCATCTAAAATATACCCGATTTTACTAACCATAATAACGGAAATAAAAAGCGAAAATAGGTTCAAAAAAGAAACTTAAAAATGGCTTATTGAAGGGAATTATCAATTCTATTTAACGCTATGAAAAGACTTAATTCACCTAAATGCGAAAAATATTGCCAAAATGAAGAAGTGACATAAACCACCCGAATATGTAAAATTCCACCGATGAAGACAATCTAGACCCGATGAAGAGAAATACAACCGATAATGATATAGAAAATAATAATTCTAGTTTTTGGATCAGGACTGAGAGTAGATATAATCGATTGTTAAATTTAGTGCCGATTCCGTGAATTCTTCATCCATTTATCAGATTTCGACACTCTATTTTTATATTTCTCACCGTGATCCAACAATCAAATTTCAATTGAATGATTAACTCAATAAAAATTGAAAAAAAATATCGTAAAAGTCGAATATAACAAGATCTTCATTGATGAAATCAAAAGGGGAGCACTAATATGCCTCTGGTAGTATCGTCCCTTGTAGTATTGTCCGAATGTGCCCTTGACCTTGCATATAGCTGATGCAAAATTTTAGGGGAACTGTGATTGGGTATAAGAATTATTGAAACTGGAAGGCAAAATAAACAATGTTAACATGAATTCATTATCAATATTCAGCCCAAAACATGAAAATTCTTTACTCAATTACAAACGAAACTTGCCTGAAGAATTTATTAGCAGAGCTTGCGAAAACGTTGCGTCTTGTCAGCCGAAATATTAGAGCCCGACTCGCGCTGAATTCCGCCAGCAACATGGTAGCCCGTATACCTATGCATACATGCAAAGGCGTGTTTTTGTTTTGTTTGTTTTTTCTATTATACCTACTACTGTACGAATGTGCCCCTAAATGTCCGGCCATAAGAATATTAGCATCGATTCATGTCAAGTGATCTCGCAGAACATATTATCTGAACACGCCGACCAATTCATCCCCTATTAAAAGTTTATTTTCAAGGCAAAAATATTTCTTCCAACATGCGGTGGTGCTTCGTCGTACTTTTCTTTTAGCGAATTTGAGAGATCGTTTTCTGAATTGCAATTTCCTAGGTACGCATCAGCATTCAGACGATTATAGGACTTGAAGTGGAAGTAGTTGTCTATACCTTAATAAAGAATCTTAGTTGAGAATCTCTTGTTTCGAGAGGGTGAGAATTTTCTAGATATCTGCGCGCATGTTTTTTGTAACATTATACTGAATATACTATACTATACTATACATGTACATTACCGAGTAGACGTATCAAGTGTGCTCCCGATATATTTACAGTCTATTGATGTCTGAGAGCGAATTTCAAATTTGAAAAGAGGCCACCTATTACTTCGAGGGACGCTCGAGATTTTCACACCGGAACATCTTCGGAAGGACTTAATAAAAAATAATTTGATAGAAAATGCCTTTAACAAGAGATCAAATGGAAGAAATTAACAGGCTCGTAAGCGTAAATATAAAACAGCTGTTGAAACAAGACTCCTTCATAAATACTATAACCGAACAGGTGTCGATGATAATTCTAAACGTCGTGAACGAAGAGTTATCAAAACATGAACAAAAGATTTCGGAAGTTATAAAGGAGGTTAAATCAATGGAAACAAATATGAGTGTAAATCTAGTGAAGTATACCGAAAGATTGAACTTATCTGAGGAAAGAATTGAAAAGCTTTCGATAACCACACAAAGCATAGATAGACAGTTTGAATTATTGGATCAACAATCAAGAAGAAATAATCTCAGAGTTTTCAATGTGAAGGAAATTGCCAATGAAAATACTAAAAAAAACTGTTATATCACTTATCGAGGGAAAAATGAACGTAACTCTAAAACCCGAAGATATAGAAGCATGTCACAGAGTGGGTAAAAGAAGGGATGGAAAGTCAAGGGGTATATTATTGAAGTTATACGATCACAGGAAGAGAGAGGAGGTTTTCAACTCGAAGAAAAATTTGAAGGGATCAGGAATAGTAATTAAGGAACATCTCACCACTACACGAGTCAAGTTGTTGGAGGAAGTTGGGAAGAAATTTTCATTCGCCAATACTTGGACTAAGAATGGCAGAGACTTCTGTTCACTCTTTTCTTTATTTTTCATTCTTTTTTATAATTGATTGTACATTTCGCTTTCAGAATACACAAATGAGTATGGTTTGTTTTTATAGTTTATGGGGAGTGCTCGACTGCCCTTGTCAATATTGAGGAAGTTGAAGTTTTGACAGATAGTGGATGTAGCACGGTCACTTATGAGCTTAATTCGGTTGATGAATTGAATGGGATTGCTCTGTCGGATGAGGACTGTTGTGTGAGTGTATGTCAGTTGAATATAAGGAGTGTTTCGAAAAATCTTGATGATTTTCTTATATTACTAGAGCAACTCAATTTCAGATATGATATTATAATTCTGTCGAAAACTTGGGGGGTGGATGATTTGGATGTTTTGGGCATACCAGGATATGTTGCCTATTATAGTAGTTCAAAATTTAATCAAAACGATGGTACTATCGCATATATTAGGCAGGATATTCCACATACGGTTACCTTGATTAAAAAGCAACAAATAGTTTTCATGAAAATATCGTGCACCATAAAATCATTGAATTACGATATCTTCGCTTTATACTGGCCTCCATCAACAGATATATATGTTTTTTACCGACTTGTTGAAGGTTCTACGAGACTACTTAGATAAGAACAATACTACGATTTTCACAGGAGATATAAACATCAACATATTCGACCCTCTCTCATCAGACGCAAATTACTATTTGAATATCTTGCACACGTACAATTTTGTTAACTATCTTTCCGCACCTACTAGAGGTGATGCGTGCCTGGATCACTTTTTTATAAGATGTTCAAACAGCAGTTGTGACAAAATTGATTTTGCTGTTCTGAAATATCATATAACTGACCACTCTCCAATATTTTTGAAACTTAACAGAAGCGGTTCTCAGGGCTCGAAGGAACTTAACATAAAATACTTGAGAAAATTAATTATGAATCATTGCGTTCTAAATTGAACTACCAAAACTGGGAGAGTATACTTAAAAATGAATCAGTTAATGAGTCGGCAGAAATTTTTTTATCGATTTTATTAAATCATATAAGTGATTCCACAATAAGAGAAAAGGTCACGATGAAAAAAAAGCTTAGGCCACTAAAACCCTGGATGTCTCGCGGTCTGGTAGTCTCGATAAGGAAGCGCGAAAAGATGTACCGACAATATAGATTGGATATCAATAATCTAGAACTGAAAGATAAGTTCAGAAAATATAGAAATATGTTGAATGTTTTGATTAGAAATGCGAAAAATTTTTACTAAAGGAGTCAGTTGGATGAAAACTTCAACAACATAAAAAAGTTGTGAACCAGGCAACGGGAGGGGATAGTAAAAGAGAAGTAAACATAGAAAAATTAGTAAACGAAGACGGAGATGAAATTGTTGACCACTTTGAGATAGCAGATCACTTTAATTCTAATTTTTGTGGTATTGGAGAAAAAATGGCTGAGAAAATAAGAAAACGTACTAACCCGCCATGCTCGGATTCCAGATCTGAAAGAGTCAGCCATACATTATTTTTGTCGCCAATAACTGAAAGAGAGATAGTTAGTCAAATTAAATTGCTCAGGTCAAATGCCGCCCCAGGCCCAGATTCCATTCGGCCGGATACTCTCAATCAGGTAGCCTCTCAGATCTCGAAACCTCTGGAACATATCTTGAACTTATCTATGGTAAAGGGTGAATTTCCGACAGCATTCAAACAAAGCATTGTTTCTCCAATTTTCAAAAAGGGGTCCAAGGTTGATGTCGGAAATTATCGACCTATATCTGTAATAGGTAGCATGGCGAAGGTCTCGAAAGATGTCTTAATACCAGATTTACCGAATTCTTTAATAAACATAGAATACTATCAGATAGTCAAAACGGGTTCAGATCTGGAGTAAGCACCAGTGATGCAATTTTTGAAGTCACAAAAACAGTTTATGAGTCAATTGATAGAAACAAGAAGGTCATCGCCATGTTCGTAGATTTGGAAAAAGCATTCGATACGGTCTCTCACGATATTCTACTTGAGAAACTTGAGCACTACGGTGTTAGAGGTAAACCTGCTGACTTAATTAGATCATATCTTAAAGATCGAACTCAGATAGTAAAAGTTCATAATGCTAAAAGTAATGCAAAAACAGTCAACTACGGTGTTCCCCAGGGTACAGTCTTGGGACCCTTGTTCTTCAATATCTATATTAATGAAATGCTTAAGTTAAAATTTGATTCTGATACCAGAGTTGTAGCGTATGCCGATTATACTGCATTTATATTTAGGGGAGATACGTGGGAGTCTGTAACCAAGAGAGCTGAGGAGGGATTGACAGTGATCTGTGGGGAAATGGAAAGACATTTGATAACTTTGAACATCAAGAAGACGAAATTTCTCACATTTACGTTGACTGAGGCTACTTATCCAAATATAAAAACAATTAAAATACACAAGAGAAAGAACTGTGATCATGATTGGGACTGTCGGGATTTCATCGAAGAGACTAATAGGATACAATATTTGGGCGTATACATTGACCGACTACTACGATGGGATGAGCATATTAAACATATCATAAAATTAGTTAGATGTAAATTACCGAAATTCAGACTATTAGTCAGTATATTATCACAGAGAACTATATTTACGATTTATTTCGCATTGGTACAGTCAATTTTGGAATATGGTATAGTTGGTTGGGGCGCAGCTTATGATACTCATCTCGAAGGTTTGAAAACAACTCAGAAATTCATTCTGAAGATAATTATGAAAAGGTATCGCTTCTACTCCTCCCACTCTCTATTCGAGGAAGCTAAAGTGTACAAAATTGATCAACTATTCCACAATAATGCTCTTTTAATGATCTATAAGCACCGCAAAAGTTATGTCAGGTATGAACATCCTTATAGTACCAGAGGTCGATTCGAAAGTCCAATACAAATACCGAAGATACAGAAAACAATTTCCCAAAAGCATGCCTTACATGTAGGGTTACGATTGTACAACGCCTTACCCCGGGAGATAAAGCACATAAGTAACCTCAAACATTTTGTTAGAAAAATAAAAAGCTTTATCCTTAATTCTTAAGTTGTACTGTGCTGCATTCATCTCTGTCCATGATGTAAGAACTGATGGTATGTTCATTTTGTTCATGCTGCTGAAAAAGCCATTGACAAAAGGCTTATCTCTGCATGTGATGTTTTGGGTGCCAATTATGTAAAGGTACTGTTTTTGTATGACATAAAGGTAGAACTACGGTATTAAAGGTTCTCCAATCTAAACTTTGAGATGCTTTAAGACAGACAGCAATACGTCTAGTACTAATTTACGGATTATCGCGATTCTTGCGCTAGAATGAATATTTTGTTTCCCTTTTCACCAGAACTAGTCAACATTTTCAAAAATTATGTTCGAAAATAAGCAATGTATATCCTTCCTCACTTGAAAATAGAAGGGGTATCATTAAAGCCTCAAAGCTCTTCTCGTCTGTTCACCAAAAGAGAATAATAACATCACTGCTTACCGGTCTCGCCAGGTTTGTATGCGTGCTTTGCCGGCTTAACAATGACGTCCCTCACAGGACCAACCAGTCTCATCTGCAATGAACTCTGCAATGAGCATTCCTCGTTCAATTGGGAGGAGCAGTTCACCATAGTTTTTAGAATATAGTTTCCTGTAGCATCGGAAGGAACTTCCAGTGGCAGGATGCCATGGCCTAAAAAAGAAGGAAGAGTTAAACTCCATGAAAACTCTGCCTTAAATTTTTGAATTATAAACGAAAAATTTCAACAACTCGTAAAATCCCATACCAAAGAGTTATCGTTAAACAGAAGAAAGGAACAACGTATAAACACTCTTCGAAAATTGTGGAACATTGTTTATTCACTTAGGTTTGACATGTCTCGGCCTTCGCCATTCTCAAAAACCAAAAAATCTAATAAGTATAAATTACAGTAAAAACAGTAAGTTGCCTGGACAATAGGATGTTCAATATTTATTATAAAAACTGAAACTTACAAATTAGCTCCACTAATTCATACAACAACACAAAAGTCATCAAGTCAAGTTATAAAGAATCATCCAAGCGAGCCAAATATTTAAATTTTTCATAAAATTGAAAGTTGATTAGTATAATATTAACTACTTCTGTGTTGGTTTTGGTTGTAAAGTTAGGATCAATCTATTCATTGTGACCAAATACAATTAAAAAGTAAGTATTACATGAATTAAGTGTATAGTATAATGTCCAGAAACCATTGAACTCTAAAAGAACTGGAACGGCATCTCGATGCAGGCAAACTGAGGAAGACTGAAATGGAAGATGTAGAGCAATCTATCTCTCTCTCTGCGCTCTGTCAATTGTTTTATAACGATGTAAAAAAAAACCCGGTGCGTTGAAGTGAGACGACTGCTGCGTCCGACGTCTGATGCGGTTATTCCATTGGTTGCCGAATTATTAGAAAAAGGTGTGTTGCTCTACATCTTCCGTCTCAGTTGGACACACTTAAAATCTGAATCTTTGCTAACACAATTTCTTGTGTATGAATATTTATATTATAACCGATCAAAATCCAATAAAAGTGAATGACAGATATCCTGTCTGAATCAAAGATCTCACTTAACCCTTTGCTCTGATGGAAAAACATTCATTTTATATGTGTATGGAATTATTCAGTCATCAACCTCGACATCTGAAGTTCTTTGGATCTCACATATTTATGTTCAGGAAATTCAAGATTTTTGTCAAATCTTACTCCACGACTGAATTCGAACAAAAACATTAGACCTTGATTTGTTTATTTTTTTTAATTCAGAAAACCGCATCAACCACGAAGGTTATTAGCGGCGGTACAGTATAATATTTACATGTTAAATGAAAAGACGAATTTTAGATTTCTTCAAAGATATGATTAGACTTCAAGAATTTCATCACCAAATCAAGGTTCTCTGGATCCAAGGCATCTTGAATGTTCACTGATAGTCCTGAGGATTGCCGCTCTTTCCAGAAGTCGAGACTCTCCATCATAAGGTGTCTTACGGTCATCACCGCGTTACACGTTAGACACTGTTCTGGGTGTGTGGTATGTTGTCTCTAGCAACCTTGGCCATCCTGTCTGGACTCATTCTATCTACGTGCTGATTCCATTCCCTTCTTCTCCCTCTTATTCATCTCACGAATAGGTCTGTTTGACACTTTCCCTTATTGCTTCGTTTCTCTGCCTATCGTTCAGTGTATACCCTGCTATTGTCCTCAAGGTTTTCATCTCGGTAGTTCTTAAGATTCTTTTTGTCACAGATGTTTCGGCCCTTGCTTCCGCGCCATATGTCATAGTTGGTCGTACACATGTTTTGTATATCGTCGACACACAGTCTATACTCAGATGTTTGTTTTTCCACATTGGGAATCTCAGGTGTCCTGATATTGAGGCGGCTTTGTTGGTCTGTTTCCTCACTTCATCTTCTGGGAAACCGGAGCTTGTGACTTTGCATCCTAGGTATTCAAACGACATGACTTGCTCTATGGTGTTGTTTTCCAGAGCTAATTCGCATCGTAACGGCTTCCTTGCTATGGTCATGCATTTGGTCTTTTTTAGAGATCTTCATATTGAGTTGTTCCGCCCTATAAAAAGCCAATATTATTTGGCGATTCATGTAAAAGCATGAAGTAGAAGAAATGAAGAATTTATTTATTCATGAATGACCAATCATTGATATTCTTGATGCGAAATAATGTGTAGAACCAGACATTTACCGATTATGTACACAAAACGAATCGCCGGACCGAGGATTATATTTGGCATACCAAATTAAGACGCCTTTTCATAAACGGTTAGCAACCCCATTAAATTGCCGTTTTGTACTCCGTTGATGCGGATATTAGTGTTTTTAGAGTCTGTTCCTATGAAGCTCATTTTATTATGGTTTTTAAAGGCAAATCGTTCTGGATCAATGCTTGTACGGTCCGCTAGTTTATCATAGGAAAAGGTGGATAGTTTATGCATGTACCATCATGATATGATGAAATCCGATTCTGTTCACAAAATCATTCGTTTTTCTTCTCAGATTAAGAATGTTGGAAATGTAGTCCTACAATTATTGCTAACGACACAGTGATAAACAAAAAAATTTGAGATTGAAGGCTTTCTTGAGCTAACAAACTTTTGAGATAAACTATTGCTTTGCACTATAGCAATTCTCTAAACTTTTTTCTACGACATGAGTATGCATTTCACAAGTAACGAGGTTCGAAATTTTTCATCGTCAGGTAGTTCAGGAAATTTCCAATGTGGATTGATCCTTGGAGAACTAAAATTTTCTATTCCATCTACCACCCAACCGAAAATATCCAGAATAAAGAATTACGCGAGATCCCAAAAGTTTCTGTAGAAGCTGAGTGTGATTTTTTTTTCTTATACAGGATGTTGATGAGTCGTTGGCCATAGCCTAATGGTGAATGCAGGTCATTGAGGCCTTTCAGAAAACTTGCTTGTTTGGTATCCTAAGGCTTAGTTTTGGAAATACGGGGATGATTCATGAACGCCTTGATTTGCGATAGCTATAACTCTGGAATGTGAACTCCGATTTCTATCGAATTTTATGGGTTTGTTCACTTGCTGTTTCAAACAGCTCATGAAAATATTTTCAGGGCAGTACTTATAATATCATGATTTTTCCTTCAAGCCCCAAAATCTATATTTCTACATCTCTTACAAAAATTTCGACATTGTCATGAAAAACATAATTTATTCTTAGAAATTCAATTTTCACTTTGCATGGCACACTCGGCACAAGAGAATAGGAACCGAACGATTTCATATTTTATGAAATTTTTTCGAAATGCGGTCCTGTTTTTATTCCGGCGGTGATGATATTCATTGTCCTCTGCCAATATTCTGAATCATTTCATATTCTGTTCAATTCTTATTCATTTTGAACCCTCAGTACAGGTGCGTCAAGCTGGTGACCCACCCAATGAATTTTGGTATTAAAATGTTTTGAGAATTTTGTGCCCATTTTGTGCTAATTTGTGGCGTAGGTTATGAATTTTGTGAATTTTATTTCTCAGTCAACTCTCTTAATTATGTTACAATTATCGATTATGTTACACTTTATTGGTCAACTCTATTTTTCCGAAAAATTATGTTACAATCTGATAATTCATTCACTACCTTTTATACTGGGTGCTGGGTGAGCTCTAATTTCGTCTGCTGATTCCAAATTAATGGGTCTTGACGATGACAATAATCAACAGGATTTCTTCAGTCTTGAAATTTTCCAGAAAAAACACGTGATGCAACATTCACAATATCAAAATATCCATACAATGCTATTTCCACACTTTTAACCCCACAAATGACAACGCGCTTAACTATTCTATTCTCTATAAGTCCCTTTCAAAACTTTATGAATTTTTAGCTCCAAAATAGGACGTGAGGAAAAGTAATTTCACAGTGACAACCATTTTGAAACCAACTAATCTGATAATTATGTTACATCTGGCAACTTATAATATATATAGATTTCTACGAATATAAATCAATAACAACTTTCCACATGTGGGTCACAGCGTCAAGTTGATGACACACTTGAAAAACTTGAAATATCTTGCAAACGGAACGGGCACAAAATTCGTATTATACGGCACAAATTAGCACAAAATGAGCACAATTCATCGAAAGAATAAAATTTCCTATTTTGCAAATGTGGGTCACAGCGTCAATTTGGTGACACACTTGAAAAACTTGAAATATCTCGAAAACAGAACGGGCACAAAATTCATAACATACGGCACAAATTAGCACAAAATGGGCACAAAATTCCTGAAACATCTTGATACCAAAATTGAATTCAATGGGTTGGTGGGTCATCAACTTCACCACGCACCACGAATTCGTTCGGTTCCGTTTACGTTGTGACAAGTGTGCCATGCAAAGTTATAAATGAATTCCTTAGAATTAATTTTGTTGTTTTTCCTGGCAGTAACAAACTTTCCTAAAGGGATGTGAAAAATATAAATTTCGGAGCTTGAAAGAAAAATCATGATATTCTGAGTAATGTCCTGAAAATATTGATATTTCATGAGCCGTTTGAAAGAGCTTTCTGAAGGGAACAAACCCATCGAAATCGGACCTTTTATTCCAGAGTTATAGCTATCGCAAATTTAGGACCCTGTATCACCGAAACTAATAGCCTCAGGATACAAAACAAGCAATTGTTTTTAAAGGCTTGGATGACCTGCAATCACCATTAGGCTATAGCCAACGACTCATGAAACACCCTGTATGTTATCAGCCTTCAGCATTCATAGCTTCATAGCAAATTTTAACTGAAATTGTGAGCATTGTGTTCTATACAGGGAGTCACATTTAAAAGTGCCCACCTTCAATAATTCAACAACGAATCAGAATTTGTGAAAACACTCGATGGAACTAAATGAAACAGAGATGTTCTAATTGATCTTACCCTCTCCGGGGAATTGATAGTGGAAACAAGCTTTGTATCCCAGATCATGTCCCCCCTGTCATCAAAAATCGACCTTTTTGAGTGTTTTAACAAATTCTGGTTTGTTGTTGAGTTATTGAAGGTGGACACTTTTAAATGAGACAAATAAGGTATTTTACCCCAAGAACCTGTTTACCTGGCGCCCAACTGAATTAAGTGAATTAAGTGAAGTTCATTTCTACGACTCACCCTTCAACGTAGATTATGAGCAGCCGATAAAAAAAGGTGTTTTTATTTTAGCTTGCATGATATTAGATATACTGTATTGACCATGGTGGTATAGTCGTTATTAGTGCCGTGCGGCCAAGAGCAAACACTGTGTATGTAATCGGGTTGATTGGATTATCTGATTTTTTCGCTGATCATTTTTTTTATTGAATTGGTGCTAAATGATGCATCCACCGAACAGGTAGATCGCTGGGATCACATGTATTGATATAAATATCTATAGGACTAAGATCAATTTTTTGGAACGTTTTTATCCTTGATTGAAAATTTAGAACATATTTCGCGAAAAAATATGAATTAATTAATTTTCGTTAATTCTCGTGAGCTAGTTGTCTCAAAGATACATTATCTTGAAAGTATACGTAGTGTTTTTCCTTACTATTGGGATTTATCGAGTGACATCATTATGCCATATTGTGAAAATTACAAAAGAATTATTGAAATTTTTTATCCAGCCAAATATACCTCAAGGATTCTCATCACGTGCATCAAACCTCAGTTATTGATCAGTGCGAATTTTAATGACATATTTATAACAAAATAAACAAACGATACATTCTGGAAGTTGACAATTAATGAAGGTAAATTCAATTCACGCCTATAACGTAGGAGTATACTAGTCATTTTCTTAGTTTCCGTCAAGTTAGAAGTGTAATATGAATAGCCTTGAAATGTTGATTCATCTGAGGAGAGTATGAATTGTGATTTCCTTTCGTTAGTTGAAGAGTATCAGCATGGAAAAACAGAAATTTGCATTGTGCCTCCTGACTTTCTTTTTCTTCCTTCAGATATGTAAGTACCAATACTGTTTGCTCAGTTTTAATGAAATTTTATATCTTATTTATTATAATCACAGTATCCACCTGGAATCATCGAAAAATTGTCATTCCTAGGTTTATTTTCAAGTTTCAGAATGAGTAAATGAAAAACATCAGATTATGAAAATTATGAATATATGAATTAACCGCACTTCATTTTGTTTTTCTCTCCGAAATACTGCTTTCATTTGATGAAAATAACTAGCAGGTATGATTCAAGTTTTCATCTTCCGCTCATTGTTCAATTGCATGTATAGTCCATTCAAGAATGATTGACATCTCGGGTGGCTATGAAAATCGAATTTTGGATGGTATTAGCCCATAAGTCGATATTATGTGGTATTCAGATTGGTATTGAAAAAACAACAGTTATCTATAGACCTATTATATGTGAATCTAAGCACTGGCCAACGATAATTTGAATTTTTTACTGCTGCATATGTTCTCGATTCAATCGTACGAATTGGAAACATTGTATCAATTTTAAAAGCTGATTATTATGCCCTAAATTTGAATATTTCTTCTTTTCGAATAGTTCTCTAATTTATATATGGGTATATATTTCAGTTCTGTGATTGAAATTATAGAAATTTTTGAATCTCTTTTGTGACCAGATATTAAGCTGCGTCTGGAATTTCAAGGACTACTTGGATGTAAATCATTATTGAATGTACTATACATTTCATGGTGTAACATCCCTTTGATTATTTGATGTTCGAAAGTAATTATTTGGATATTGAGAAAATAATGATGAGTTTTTCATATTGAAATATAATGTTATTGTTAAATGTAATTGAACCTAACAGTTTCAGAAGAGCTGAACTCAATACTTTACGCGAAATGCGAAAGATAATTCTGTGATAAATACAGAATTTTATAGAATATAAATATTCGTGATGGGATCTGTCATCAAATTTTGAATTGAATTTGAGGGAGCAGATATATTTCAGGAAAAAATACAAGGTGAAAATGTGAGTTGCGAAGATGTATAAGGGGTCATATCTTGCCAAAAAACAGTGTTCGCTATCCATATAATCTCTTTTTGCGCAGCCCCTGCTTAGATACAGCACCCAAAAGGTGGTACCTGAAAAGACAATATAGGAATTTAAAGAGAATAAAAATTATTCACGGAGATTTCGGTGACGAAATGAACAGACGATATACATCGGTGGAGATATTAAGGGGTGACGCTGAAGGCAACACTCGAAATTACTTTACTGTAAAATTGCAATTTCAAGATATTAACGAATTCATTTCGAATGAGTTTCGGAATAAATACCTGTAGCACACGATTATCGCGGAAGATTCAACAGATGACAGCTCGATAAGAAGTACTGAGTATTGAATTCTGCAATTGATTTATTCGAATAGAAATTGAATGATGAATTCAAAATCAAATAATCAGATTAACAAAAATAGGAGAAAAAGGCTGAATTTGCGGTATTTCAGAATTACTTCCCGGATTTCGCGGCACCAATAGTTGGTCGCAAAGAGTTTGCTTGAGAAGAAACCTGGCGATTCTATACTAGTAGAAAGGGGGTTCAAAAGGAAAGAAAAACACGAACTAACCTTTTCTCTGTACCGGCTTCGTAGTTTTCACCTCGCTGATATGGAAGACACAAAACACTTCACTCAAAGTTGCTCAATATCACTGTGGTTTAACTAATCGATAGATGATTTCATCAAAGAAGACAAATTCTGCGTTAAATGCGGCGATATTACAGAGGATTGCTTCAGCTTTTCGAGAACTATTGGAACAAAATCCGCCAGACAACTTGAACTGCTTGACATGTTCACGATGTAACAAAACCATAATTTTATTTTGTCGCTCAGGATGTTTGTTTTCTGGTCCCAAAGTTTATATTGAAATTCAATACAAGGAATGGAATTCGACGAATTTCACGCCCCTCAATTATAAAACAGAAAACTGTTTTTAAACTGTATTGTCAGTACGTTTTCAGCGCCATCTCATTGTCAAACGTGTTTTCACTCACCAAAATGTAGTCGGTTTTTAGTACTAGAAATATGTAATCTGTAATCTTTGATTAATATTTCACAAGGTTGTACAAGAGTCATTTCGCGGTCTTAATATAATTGTCATCATAAAAATAACTATTTGAGAAAAAAATAATCATGAAATAGTGTGAGTCGTGTAGACTGAACGAATTCACATTGTAGGCGGTTATTGTTCCGTATTCACGGAAATAATCAAG
Organism: Coccinella septempunctata; assembly: GCF_907165205.1. Lineage (NCBI taxonomy): Eukaryota > Metazoa > Arthropoda > Insecta > Coleoptera > Coccinellidae > Coccinella > Coccinella septempunctata. Next base: position 11,508,939 of record NC_058196.1, read on the forward strand.
GGTTTGATTTAATAGTCGGGGAGTTTCCGCTGTTATCATGTAGTATATTTCTTTCGCTTTCCGTATTTTATACTGACCAACGACTTGCGCTGAAATTTGGGGTTCACGCATGTAAGCTAAATATGCTTAAAACTATAAAAAAGACCGTATTTTTAGGTGGATCGCTGGAATAAGAAACGAAATCTTGTTAAATCGCCGTAAATACTAATTTGAACTGTGTGAAAACGCATCTAGAACAGTTTTGTGGAATCGCCATCGCAATATCGGACCTCCTCAGGCAGAAATAATGGCCTTTCAACATTCATCATCTTGGACCATGAGGTAGGTGCAGTTCGTTGGCAGCTCGTACATTTCATTGTTAATGAAGCTGTGAAAGGCCCCACATTTTTCTTCATCAGAAACCCAGAGGAGAGGTGCCAACAGTTTTTTTTATCTCTCCAGCAAACAAATGTTATAATGATAATATTTTATAAGAAAGAAAAAATAAATATATATAACACAAAAAACACAAATTTTCGTTAAAATTCTTGAATCACCTCATCAACTGATATCAAATTGACATTATAGGTGAACGCCAATAATTTTTTCATTGCCTTCTCGCTCTCATATATAGAATGTCTCCATTTTATATGCCATCTTCAGTGGGATGTAGAGCAGGGGCGCCTGGAAGAAGGACATTATATGGAAGGCCCACACTATTACTTGACAAGGAATCCCCCCTGGGTGAATTTTTTCGCAGCTATTTACCCTGAATATAGCAATAAGATGAAAGAGTACAAGGTGACCTTGTGATTTTCTTTATGAAAATCACGATCCTGCAGTGCAGAAAACAGTTTTTCCTCCGGCTAGTGTCGGAAAATAATTTTTCCTGCTCCTGTTCAGGACTAAATTACTTTCCTTGACACCGAAGGAAAAAAAAGTTTTCTAACTTTCCGAGTAACTTTCTAGTCATTCGGCCTATGACAATGAAGTGATGGAAAATATTATTTTTCCATAGACATAGAGATATGGACTGTGCCTTCCCTTTCTGTTTATGCATCAAATACAGTCAAAAAAAAGTGACAGAGAGAAACTGAACATCGGGAATGCAGTTATCTTTTTCTAGAATTTTTATTGGTCCGCACTCACCTCTATGTGAACACAAAAGAGACAGGTAATGCCCGACGATCATTTCTCTCTTTCTATAAAAAAGACATTTTTATGCTGACATTTCTCAGTCCATGTCTCTATGTCTATAGATTTTCCATACAGTGTTAGAAAAATTTCCTAGACGATAAGCTTATAATATTGAAACCTCTAGTAATTCCACAAGCGCAAGTATCGATCTCCTTTTCCCTTTATCTTATTTTCCCTACTGCTATATATTGAAGTTTCTGTATTCTATGTTTTTCAACCTAGTACGATAGACGATAAGTTAGGTATATTGAAACCATATATCTATACTTCATTCAACTTTATGTTAGCAGTCGGTTGGCCATAGAAATTTGACACATTTCACTCTGTATAGTACGAAAATGTGGGGTTATGAAGCTTTTCAAAACATTTTTGGGTTTTAAATCAACGCTATGTTGCCCGTTCTACGTAAAAGTTTCTGTTATTACGTATTTTATCACAATGTCGAATCTCTTCGGAAAATATGTGACGAACATAATTGAAGTTTATGCAAACTGATTGAAGGCATACCAAAACCAGTTATTTGCATGGAAAATACAAGAGATCAGTATAATATCATAATATGCACTAGCTTGAGGAGAGTTAATGTTCGTTATCTTCTTTGGCTTACCTCATTTGTAGATTTCAAAAATATTAACCCGAAGATGAAATGCATATGATGCAGTGGTTGGCAATTGGTATCTCCCGAAGGAATTAACAGATAATTACAAGAATGTTAAATTTTTCAATAAAAATCATCTTGCATCAATATAAGTAAAAGGAGTTGAAGGAAGTTTCAAGTTAAGATACAACTTCTCCGTTGAACAAAAATTTCACATGAATAAACAGTAACAGGGCAACTTGCGCGTATTTGTGGCTATTCATCTTAATACATTGATGTAATTATAATATTTAGGTATTTATCAGTACCTTAAGACATTTACATTGTATAGGACAAGTCGAATGAAAAACAGAAAAATCGATTTTAGGGAACTCATTCTCCGATGACATTTATCGAAAATCCTGTAGTTAACTTTTCGCATTAATTCACGAAAACATAAAATTCTGAAATGCCACCACTTTTTTGGGTCTGCCAATAGAAGGAAATTCTTTGTCATCCTCTTCATTCACAATCTTTCTGATTGTGGAAATATTCAGCTGAAATATAAGTAGTTTAGATTCAGATGAAACATTATATAAATTCTCTTACCTTGAATAATATGTTCGCTACCGTCTGACGTATAGTGGATTTTAGAATATCAGGGTATAACTATTTGAATGAGCGGACCTGAATTCTAAATAGCACTTCCTGAAACCCTGTCTCTTTTTTCAATCACTTTCGGCATTTTCGTAATAAAAATTGATATTAGTTGTAGCAACGGCGTTATGACATTAACGACATTTCATGAGTGCCAACCTTACTCCGTTCTAGTTACAAAAACTTGAGCAAATTATTTGATGGCCAACCGACTGCTAAAATAAATTTGAATGAAGTATATTATATTCTATATCGATAATGAGGCATGGAAAAGTGAAGCCAGCCCGTGGGAGGAATCGACTTTTGCGCATGTGCAGAAATATTAAGAATACAAATACCTGATTAGCTCTGTCTCTTGCTGATATATGTTTTTATGAACTGACAGGAATGAAATAATTTTACTACACAACCATCCGAATATTTTCGAACTTAACCTAACAATATTTTGATATTGGTTTGAATCAGGTTCAAACTCAGGTTTTCATTGCGGAGTACTGTATTTTATCGTTTTATATCTAATAATTAGAAGTCAAAATTCATGATACTTCATCATATTGCAACACTAGATGCTCGGATTCATAACAGAAGTGAAATATTATGTGTTTTTCACAGAAAACCTGTGGAGTGCGGAGATCAACAAAAGTGATGTTGAATCAGCAAAATTGTAGGATTTTGAATACATTTTTGTTGGTTGTTTACTATCGTATATTATGTGCATTGTATCTAGATAAGTCTGTTCTTGTCTTGAAATTCAGTTGTGGTCGAGGTAACAATTCTAGTACAATTTATGATCGTTTTTTTCAGCACTGAATTTTGAAACATCTAAATCGACATCTTTATCTATAAAACTCAACTGTAGTTACCAATATCAACCAATTTCTCATCTTCCAAATATTCTTATTGCCCAATTCATTATTGTATGGTGATGCTTTTATTGAAGCATTGCTCTTTTAATGAGCACTCTGTACTTTTATATCTAATATATAAAATTCTCGTGTCATAGTTTTCGTTACCATACTCCTCCGAAACGCCTTGACCGATTTTGATGAAATTTTTTGTGCTTATCCGGTATCTATGAGAATCGGCCAACATCTATTTTTCATCCCCCTAAATGTTAGGGGTAGTCCACACCTAAACTTTTTTTTTATTTTTTTGGCAAAATTTTTAATTTCTATTTTTTTATGATACAACATACAAAAATACATACAATCCTCAATTTTCACCCTTCTACGGTCAACCCTTATTTTTTAATAGCCATTTTAGTAATTTAATCATTAGGATATTATTTATATGGCAAAACAACGTTTGCCGGGTCAGATATCTATGAGAATCGGCCAACATCTATTTTTCATCCCCCTAAATGTTAGGAGTAGTCCACCCCTAAATTTTTTTTTTATTTTTTAGACAAAATTTTTAATTTTTATTTTTTTATGATACATACATAATACAACATACAAAAGGAAATTATTTATATGGCAAAACAACGTTTGCCGGGTCAGCTAGTATAATATAAGTACATGTTACATTAAATGATGACCCAAAAATATTTTTTCTTGAGTATTGAGTAGATTTACAGGAGGGAAATTTCAGGAGGTGAGATAAGTATGATGTGTACACGTACATGCAATATTGAAACTGGTATGAAACAGTAATATAAAACGAACTTTTAATTATGTCACTCTTGAGTTTACTAAGTATGGACAATACCATTCCTATTCGGTACTTAATATTTCACATATCATGATAGTGATACGGTGAACAGTTTTTATATCGGTTTTTTGCACTTATTTGGTTTGATCTCTTTTCGTTGATTTATCTGAAAGTTGAGAAAAGCGGATACATTATCGATGAATTCATTTATTCATGAATTCATTCATTAACTTTCGCCTCATATAAAATTCTTCCCAAAATCTGTACAAGAATTTGAAATAAATCATCCTTCGAATTCATCCAATCATCCAACGTCAAAGATGAAAACAACCTAACCAGTATCTTTATTGTCATTTTCGAATTTCAAATTCGCGCATGCGTACAAGTGGATTCCTTCCAACTATTTGGCTTCCCTTTTTGACGTAGTCTAGAACGCTTGTTATCAATATCAATAATAGATTCAATAAATGATAACGGGAATTTGGAATTTTCAAATAGCGTATAATTCTATAACATCTATAACTTTGCCAACGTTTCGGACATTATTTGTCATTTCTCAAGGCTGCAATATTACAAATATATTAAATCAGGTACTCATCTAGACGAACAGACCTAACTCTCACCTCGTTATAACTCTTAAAAATATAACCTTGGACATGAATTTTGGTTTTGTGTTTTCGATGAAAGGTTAATTGTTCATTGTTTATCTCATCTGTCTTATGTCATCAACAATAATCAGTGAGATGGTAAATCTGTTCATTCCCAACAAGTGATCTTAGCAGTTCACAACACATTAAAAACTATACAAAACATAACATTGTAAAAAACAATAAAAGCTGGCGAAGCACAGAATCTGATTGATAGCATGAATTAACAATGTAAGTTAAAAATTGTAGGCTAAAAGTATCACGGGAATGAAATGGTAAAAAGATGGTGAAAAACACTAAGATGTTGGGTGTCTTCTCTGAAATTCACAGTATTGTGTCTTTTGATGTTAATCGTTTCATTTATCAGCCTTCTGTTGTAGTGTGGCTCAATGTCCAAAATGTTGACATCCTCAAAATTGAACTTGTGTCCTTCCATGTGCGTGTGTACTGTTAGTGCTGTTTTATGTGTGTTGTCAAGTTTTTTAGTGTCGTACATGTTCTGTTTTACTCTATCTTTCAAAGGTTGTTTTGTCTGACCAATGCAGCATTTCTCGCAGTTATGGCAATTAATTTTGTACACCACCTCTGATCTGTCTTTAATGGGTGTTCTGTCTTTTAACCTTGTAAAATATTTCCTCTTGTTGTCCATTATAATGTAGAAAGCTGCCGTGCAGTTGTATTCATAGAATATTTCGCTGATTTTGTATGACAATGACGGGTAAAAAACAAAAATTTTCTGTGTTCTACTGTTTCGTTGTTTTGTTTATTTCTTGTCTGATTAGTTGTAGTACTTGCCTGATTTCTGTGGTATATGTTGATGCATGTGTGGTGTAGTTGTTTTGTTTGAGGATTTGGATGATCTTTTTCATATTTATCGATATATTTATCGTCACTCAAACATATTGCTCTGTTGATCAGGTTTATGGCTACGTTTTTCTTCTGTGAGGCACTGTGATTGGAATAAAAGTTGATGCACCTTCCTGAGTTGGTTAGTTTTGTATACCAGTTTGTTATCAATTTGTTGTGTTCTCTGATAACAGTTATGTCTAAAAAGGAAATTCTACAGTTCTTTTCTTCTTCAATTGTGAAATTGATTTTCGGGTGAAATGAATTGAAAACGTTTAACGTTGTTTCAACTTCGTCTTCTGGCACGAATTGAATGTGAAATAACCACACTCGAAGCATAAGTCCACCATCTTTAAAAAATTATTCTTTCCTAAATTTTTCATGTAGTGCCATTGGATGGTTATGGTATCCATAACTAACTGTTTCAGTATATTTGTGTACAGCGAAACATCTAGAGATAATAGTTTATAATTATTTGGCACTATTATGACTTTGAGCTCTTTAACTAAAGCGAATGAATTTTTTACATTAAAATTGGAAGTGGATAATACACTGTTCAGAACGTTATGCAAAAACTTTCCAATTTTTTAGCTCGGTGATCCAATGCAACATACTACTGGTCGTAAGGATATACTAGGTTTGTGTACCTTTCTGAGGAAGTAAATTTTGGGAACCACGCTGTTGTGTGAAATGAGAGATTTATATTCTGATTCTGATATGTTCGAATTATTCTTCAAGACTTTTAAGAAATTGTTAATTTTGTTCGGTATTGTTTTAGTGGGATCTGATATTAATCTTTTGTATGTTACTTCAACGTTCAACATTTTTTCCGCTTCTATGTTGTAATCTCTGCGGTATATAAGGACCGTATAGTGTTTCCTTTGTCTGAGTTGCCAAGTATAATTTCGGGGTTTTCTCTGATGAATCTGGAAGTTTTCTGGTAGTGTTTTTTGAGTGGATCTTTAGGTGGTTTATTTATGTTCATAAAATTCTTGTTGTCTTCAACGCATCTATTCCGAATTAGGTTTCTCTCCTCTTTATTGTCACTGATGGTCTGTGAGAAGTGTTCTACGGGAATGTTCCGATATTGCTGGTTTTACTGGCCAGCAATTGAATAACAATAGAACTCGAACGACTGGGCCAATAGGCATCGTCTCTGAAATACTGACAGTACTGTTCAGGAATATCGGAACAGACGATATATCTTTAATCATCTGTAGTGGTACGTTCCATGGGATGATTCCATGTTTTGGCCCAAGTCCAAGAACCAATTTGACATCTTCAGGTATTGTGATGTTTGTGAAATTCTTTATTGATTGTTCCATTCTCGTGATATTTACGGTTTGTTTTTGATCTCTGATTAATTTGTTCGATTTATTTATGTTCCTATTCTTGATGTCCTGGAAGTTTCTTTGGAAGGTTTTCTCTGCCATTGTAGTGATAACATTGAACATGTCTGTGCTTACTATATTTCTTACTTCTCGTTTTATTCTCTAGATTTTCTCCTTTATTTGGTCTTTGCTCCAGATAGATATTTTGATTTCTACATCTAATATAGTTTTTCGGAATTTTCTTAAGCTTTTTTCTACTAGGTGTGTGAATGGATGGTTCTCCAACTGCAATGTGTAAACATGTTGGATGGTATTGATTATGTGCTGTGAAAAAACTTCCTCTGATCTGCACTGTAGCAAGAATATTACTCTATTGCTCATTGATGCCAACTTTCTGCTGAAATTGATCATATCTTTACAACGTGAGCATGTATCATTACCATAATTTCGTTTGATCTCGTTGAATAATCCCCCCGGTAGTGAAATTAGTTGAGTGATCGCATCCATATTCAGTATATTCAATGAATGATAACGGGAATTTGGAATTTCCAAAAGGCGTATAATTCTAAAACATCTATATATAGATATATCATTGAAACCACCAGTACTTCCACAAGCGCACGAATCGATTTCCTTTTCTCTTTATCTTCTTTTCCCTACTGTTATATATTGACGTTTCTGTATTCTATGTTTTTCAAGCTACAAACTACAGGTCCGATAAAAATGAAACATATGTAATATAATATACAGTTTCAACGAGATCATTTGGCATCTACTTTCAATCCGAAATAAATCATACGGAAATATCTGTTTAGTCATATTATTGAAAACTTCAAGATCCATCAGTGAAATACACTACACCTATACTCCATTCACATTTATTTTATCAGTCGGTTGGCCATGAAATAATTTTCTCAAGTTTTTGTAACTAGAACGGAGTAAGGTTGGATCTCATGAAATGTCGTTGATGTCATAACGCCGTTGCCATAACTAATATCAATTCTTATTACGAAAATGCCAAAAATGATTGAAAAAAGAGACACAGGGCTTCAGGAAGTGCTATTTAGAATTCAGGTCCGCTCATTCAAATAGTTATACCCTGATATTCTAAAATCCACAATACGTCAGACGGTAGCGAACGTATTCAATGTAAGAGAATTTATACATATAATGTTTCATCTAAATCTAACTGACTTATATTTTAGCTAAATATTTCCACAATCAGAAAGATTGTGAATGAAGAGGATGACAAAGAATTTCCTTCTATTAGGAGACCCAAAAAAGTGGTGGCATTTGAGAATTTTATGTTTGAGTAAATTAATGCAAAAAGTTTACTAGAGGATTTTCGATGAATTTGTTTCTTATGACTATTAAAAAATCAAAAGAATTCATCGTAGAATAAGTTCCCGAAAATTGATTTTTCCATTTTTCATTTGAATTGTCCTATAAATGTCTATAAATGTCTTAAAGTACCAATAAATACCTAATTATTATTATATCAATGTATTAAGATGAACAGCCACAAATACGCGCCAGTTGTCCTGTTAATTGTTTATTCATGTGAAAATTTTTGTTCAAAGGAGAAGTTCATTTTGACTTGAAACTTCCCATAATTCCTTTCACTTATATTGATGCGACATGATTTATGTTGAAGAATTTAACATTCTTGTAATTTTCTGTTAATTCCTTCGGGAGGTACCCATTCCCAACCACTGCGTCATATGCATTTCATCTTTCATATTTTCAAACTTTAGCCAAAGAAGATAACGAACATTAAGTCCCCTCAAGCTAGTGCATATTATGATATTATACTGATCTCTTGTATTTTCCATGCAAATAACTGGATTTGGTATGCCTTCAATCAGTTTTTATAAACTTCAATTATATTCGTCACGTATTTTCCTAAGAGATTCGACATTCTGTAATAACAGAAACTTCTACGTAGAACGGGCAACATAAACCCAAAAATGTTTTGACAAGCTTCATCACCCCACATTTTCGTACTATAAAGAGTGAAATGTGTCAAATTTCCATGGCCAACCGAGTGCTAAAATAAAAGTGAATGGAGTAAACCTTACTTTAAGTCGAGTAGGTGAACATTGGTAACAAAATGGTCAATTTCCGATCTATGACCTATTTTGTTGGAACAGAAGTAATCGGGTGAAAATTAAAATTGCCGACAACGCCTTATCGACATCGATAAGTTGTCGATAGATCGTGATTAAGCTGTTAATTCATTGGATTTTTACGCAATCATAAGACTTGGACAAAAATGTTGTTGATAACAGTTGTATATATGTCATGTGATGAAGAAGGAATTGAAGAAATAATTATTTTCTATTATGGTCCTGAATTTCATCCATGAATTGATTTTGTCAATAAAATGTGGTAACTCTCATAAGTAAATATTTCAGGTTCATCGGAGCTGACTTTCAAATATCTGACTCTATACAATAAAGAGGGCCGATTGATGAAGAAAGAGGATCTTCAGAAGGACAGCGTGAACGTTTTGAAACCCATAACCGTGGTCATCAATGGTCTTAGCAGCACAGACAATGCTTGGGTGAACGCACTTATGGACGAATATCTTGAAAAACAGGTGCATAATGTTTTTCTCTTGGAACTTGAAGACCACGAGGAAGTTATGAAGAATGACACATTCATCTCCAATGAAATTACAGAATTTTTGAATGAGATATATAACAGAACTGGAGAGGAATATCTTCACTGGCATATAATCGGAATCACTAGTTCTGGATTTTATACGGCGATAGATGTTGGTCGAAAAATGTTTAGTAAGTGCACTCAATAGCTTGGGTTATATTTTTAATGTCTCGAATCTTCTACTCATAATCCAGGATTACTGCATGAATCGGGGAGAGAACAATTCCATAAAAAATCTGATTCTATCAATGTCGTCAATATTGAATTATTCAATTCTCGATTTTTTTTTTTCAATTTTGTGATGGGTGATAAAAAGTCACAAAATTGGTAGTTATTTCTGAGGTTCGGATTAGGCGATTTGAATGTTACTTGTAGTTATGTCATCTGAAGTTGCCGTTGTATTTTAGCGTTAGGTTAGGAGGGGTAGTGATATGACGTCATATCCTACGTCATTGGTATTTACCGCAAATATCCCACCTCGTGAACAGAGTTAAAGCGGTGACAAGGGACTGTTTAATTGTCACAATGTATTCGAACATTTGACATGCCTCAGTGAATATTTCAATCTTTCTCGTAACTTATGTAAATAATCATTTACATTTCTGAACTAGGTGGGACTTTAGAGTTAGGTACTAGTTTTCCGTTTATAATGTTTATATTTTAGTATTTTTATATTATAGTAGTATGTAACCATTGGACATATTCTCTTGTAAGGAGGAGTGGTTTTGGTACCAAGGCAACTGTTAGAAAAAGATCAACAATCTATCGTCTACTCATTAAATTTCGAACCAATATGCGGTTCTCCTTCAGGAGGATCCGACCAGATATTGTTTGTTGACAAGGGCAGCTATAAAAAGTCCTCCCACTCATAAAAATCTATTAATTATTCCGAACGATTATTGTCTTACTTTCTTCGGCAAATAACTATTTCACTATATTCTCTATACTATCAAATTCTATTGAAATTTAAATGAAACTGCTCACTCGTTTCATTTCATTTTATTCGCGTTTAATTGTCGAATGTATGACAGGCTTGAATGGAAAATAGACGTGATCGAAGAAAAATCGTATCTGTTTATTTATATTGTATTCAAAGTGCTATTCTGTATAGTTCTATCGCTGGTATACTTTGAAGAACGAACGAACTTATGGAATTCGGGGAATCTGGTGAGATATGAAGAATGAACCAGTGGAATTCAAGAAATGCTTTCTCGGAGGAACTGGATGAGCCGCCAATATACCATTCGTTCATCAAAGAATTTTGATCTCCGGCAGTGTATATAAGTCTGTTTTTCCAATTTCGACTCATCTCGATGAATGTTCTCTATAACAAGAATCAAGAATAAAAAGCCAATTACAGGGATCAACTAAAGCTTCTAACAATACTTTCAAATTGAATCTTTTGAGTTCATATGTCAGGGACGTGACACAAACAAAAGTAGTTCTTTATACTTGATTCTTATGTTATAGAAAACATTCATCGAGACTAGTCCAAATTAGAAAAACAGAAATATAAATTGTGAATAAGAAGCTAATTAAACAGAGATCAACTAATAGTTATTTGATAAAGTAGGTTTTTAATGAGAGCGATCAATGATTGAAATATTTGCATGAACGTTAATGTTCGAGATCATTAATCGCCCAATTAAAAAACGAGTTGATTAGAATTTTTTTTCGTCAACCTTTTTTCGAACTGAAATGATTAATTCTTGAAAAAAATTTTTTTTTTTTAACATCTTCACGAATTTGACATGTTATATAATACAATTTCTGTGATCACTTCGGAATACTATTGCTATTTATACTATTATATATCATATGCCATCTGTGTATCTTCTCCATTACTCTTTTTTTCGGTCTATATATACAGGTTTACATATATGTTGGGGCTATTTCGTGGTTTCCCCAATAGTATGTATTTGTTTACCTAGTCATTTATACCTAATAAAGATTGTGGGACAAATAGGCTTTTCTCCTCGTTCATGGTGAACCACTCACATTTATCAATCTCATATCTAAAAGGAAGTATATATAGTGCATTCATTAAATCAGTTTCTATTTCCACAGATAACTAAGATGTTTAAGAGATCCATAAATTCAGAAAATTTGACAGCCGTCAAATGCTCATCGCTGGACGATTTTGAAGCCAATAAATGTGCAAATAATAACAGAGTGTTGTTCGGAGACAACATGCCAAATAACGCTGATGGTATATATGTCTTGAAAAATGAGTGAAAGCAATCTAAAATAATTTTTATATTACATATATGCTAATACTAATATTTTCTTTGTATTGAATTTTTGTATCATAATCAAAAAATAAAATGAAACAAAAATCCAACCATATTTGCAGGAATATATTCGAAGAAAATTATTCAAATCACTGAAAATGAAACAGTTTCACCTCAAAAGCTGAAGAACATCATACAAATTATAAAAGAATATTCACACCATAAGCTTGATGGGGTCTTCAGTAAAGCACCGCTACCGCTCGGGTGCAAACACGTCCTCGACTGGTAAATGTTACTTACATCCCTTAAAGTATAAATAACTCTTTTCTTAGTACATAAATTAAAGTGGTGTAGATAGGAAACTCTCACAATATTTTGAAACATTGTTCACCGCGACTTCTGGTGGACTGGGGTGAAGCTTGAGTAGATTTGGTTTTGACAAAAAAGCTGTGTGTTGTCAAACAAAAAGAACGAGTACGATTTCTGTGTTTTCAGTCTATTCTCCATACATGCAGGAAATTCGAATTGTCCATGTGAACGCAAGAAAACTACTTGACAATTTATTCGTATCAAATAATATAAACACCAATGTACTGGTATTTAGTTCAGATGAAATATCAGTAGTTTAGTATTTTCATGATACGAATAAATTACCACAGTAATATTCTCTTATTCGCATACTTTTCAAAGTAAAAACCGATTAATGCAAAGGAAAAAATAAGGATAATATGGCTTCGTTTATTGTATTATTTTATTGATTGTATGGATCAACAAGTAATAAAATATAATTCATGAAGGTTTATTTTTTCGTTTATACCAGGAGTCCAGTCTTAAATTTGAACCATTTCAGTAGGTATATGATAGTAACTTCCACGTAGAATTACGCCTTCTCCAGCACGGGAATGAAATTTTTTTTAATCGGATATCCCGAAATATAGTTTGATATTTTCCTTTTCAACAGTGTACCTGCTAGTATGTGATACTGTTGTTCCTACCTTCAGACACCCTTTTGATATTTACTTGTTCCGATACCTATTGATCAACAGTTGAAAAATATTAAAATTTAGTCATTTCATAAGTGATCAGTGGTATGATCGTTCGTTACAACTTCAATATATCGAATGTTCCATTTGAAAATGCAATTCAATAGGTAAACATAAAACAGTTAACTAAAAATATTCTTCATTTCCTGAAGGGGATGAAAAAAACTTGACAAATATATAGGAATAATAACTCACTGCTTAAACTAGGACATATAAAATATTTTCAAACATTCGAATTCAAAAAGATTAATCTTCAAAATTTCAAATGACAGAACAAACTTCTTTCCTTGTCCTGTGAATGAAGTTGAAGGAGATCTACTTTTTCCAGCGTCATCTATTTACTGTATATTAATTTATTTATTTACCCAATCCAATCCGGTACCCAATCCAAAATACTCGATTCATATTTTTTTTTCTATCCTGTTGTAGAGTGTGAAGTATTGGACACTATAAAATCACTTAAGAGCAAAATGAGTAGTGGAGTTGATTCTATTTCTTCTCGTATCTTGAAGCTGATTAGTGTGGATATTGCTCCACATTTAGTCCATCTGATTAATCTTTCTATAAGCTGTGGCGTTTTCCCTCACCTCCTCAAAAGGGCTGTAGTCGTTCCCATTTACAAAAATAACTCTGCATATGATGTAGCAAACTACAGACCAATTTCCATCCTAAGTGTTTTTTCTAAGGTTTTTGAGCGAATTGTGTTCGATAGAATGATGAACTATTTGAACAAATATCATATACTTGATACCTCTCAGCATGGGTTTCGATCAGGTCGCTCAACTCAGTCAGCAGCACTTTACTTTGTTGAATTCGTGTATGAGTATCTCGATGATGGCCAGTTCGTCGCGGGGTTATTTTTTGACCTCTCGAGGGCATTCGACAGTCTTTCTTTTCAAGTTCTTCTTGACAAGTGCTACAATTTGGGTTTTAGAGGTGTGTTTCTTAACAAGAACTATCAAGTTATCTTAAGGGTCGAACAATGTCCGTCAAGGTGGCTGATTTCATTTCAACCGAACGAGAGTTGAACCTTGGAGTCCCACAAGGTTCCGTTCTGGGACCACTCCTTTTCCTACTATTCATTAATGACTTACCTGACTATCTGAGAAAGATGATGGCTAATTCATCTAATTTCTCAGTTCTACTTCCGCTAATCAAGTTCATCAGAATACTTTTGTTTCCTGACGATACCTCTATGTTGGTAACTGCTCGTACTTTTGATGACCTTCAGGAACTGTGTTGTAAGTTGGTGAAATGCTTGGTTGAGTGGTGTCGTTCAAATTCACTCATAATAAACATTGAGAAAACACAATGTGTTCATTTCACTCTGAGGGGTCGTGAGCGAGTTATAGTTATACGTCATATGGATGACATCATTTCGTCGCGCATCACTCAAAATTTCTTGGTATTTACATCGATTCCAATCTAAGATGGGTTGCACATGTCGATTCCATTTGTAAGAAACTAAATAGTTCTTACTATGCAATAAGCAGGGTCAAAAACTCACTTCCTATAAGCGCTATTGTCAACATATATTATAGTCTTGTTTGGAGCCACCTTTCCTATAATATTATGCTCTGGGGAAACTCCACTGATGTTGATAGGGTATTCTTAACTCAGAAAAGAATCTTGCGAATGATGTTCAATATCCATCCCAGAACCTCTTGTCGTCCGACATTTGTAGAGAGTGGGATTCTAACAGTGGCGTGTGTATACATCTTTAAGTGCCTGGTGTATTTTAAGGAGAATGAGAGGGACTTCATAAAACTTTCCAGCTTTCACAGCTATAGTACTAGAAATGGGGAACTATTCCACATTCCCAAACATAAAACAACTAGATTTGAATATTCACCAAAATATCAGTGTATCAAATTATTTAACCATTTACCAAAATGTGTTAAGTATCTCGAACTCAAGGAATTTAAAAAGAAGGTTAAGGCTAAACTGATTAAGGAATGTTTTTATAGTGTTGCTGATTATTATCGACAACCATTTGTATTTCAAGTCGAGTAATTTTTCTGTTTTCTTTTTGTTTTTTGACCTGTCCTATACATGTTTGTTTATATGTCTCAGAGGATCAATAAATATATGACTTTAGCCTTGCGGCTTTCACACTCCTCTCCAGAGGAAAATTCACTTATCCCAGATATCTCAGATATCAAAAGGATTAAGCTCTGTTGGAGCCCTTTCCAGGTTTTCGGGCTCGTGGTGGTGGTCGGGTTCGGGTCGCTCCTCGGCTCCCTGCTGTAGGTTAGATTCCTGCTCCACATGCACTTCCTGTCGGAGCAGACGGTGTTCCTCTGCATTCCCCATGTACTTGCGTACAGTTCTCGCCGTTCCGAGCAGTACCGCCTTCTGCATGACTTTATAAATATTTTCGTCCAACTGAAGTTTTCTCAAGTTCTCTAGTAGTTTCTTCGGTATCAGGCCTGTAGATGAAATGACAATGGGGATGGTCTTTATATCTTTCAGCTTCCACTGTCTTCTGGTTTGTTCCTCGAGATCTCTGTATTTTGAAATTTTTTCAGTGTGTCTATCTAGAAGATTGTTATTATTTGGGATTGCCACGTCGATGAATAGTGCTGTGTCCTCATCCTTATTGAGCAATATGATGTCTGGTCTATTGTGGGTTATTTTCCGGTCTGTGAGAACAGTGCGATCCCAGTAGAGCTTGTAATGTTCGTTTTCCAGCACAGCATCTGGATGCTAATTGTAATAAGGAACCCTTTTCGAAGTTAGAAGTTGGTGTTTTAGTGCCAATTCTTGGTGAAGAATCTTGGCAACAGCATCATGTCTATCTTGACCATTCTTATTATTGTATTCATTGCCTCACTGTTTGTGGCGTGATTCTTTCCATTATTATAATTACCATTCAGATTCTATATTGAAAAATTATCATCACAGTTTTACTGGGATGTCACGGTTCTCAGAGGCAAGAAAACAACACACAATGGACCTGATGTAATATTGAATGAAGATTAGTATAGAAAACCTACTGTTCATATACATCAAAAATATTTCGAAATTGATAAATCTCGAAAAACAAACCAGGAGATAATGGCCCTTTCTTTCTCAAGGTATTTTTCATTTCATTAAGATTTTGTTCTTTGTTAAAATTGATCCACATCGGTATGCCAAGCCAGGGAAAAATAGTCAAAAAAATAAGACTCCATTTGGAATGGGTGAGAAAAAGAGGGGATAATTCTGTGGAATGAGAATATGGTTTTTCGGAATTTCTTTTTATTTTAGTCATATAGAGTCATTCGGGGCAACTGTGCGCACTTTTGCCTTTCAAGCCATACCCTGTTTCAAATGTTGAAGTTAGAAAAATTAAAACTCATTCATAAGATAGAGAATATTCTAATCTATAGAAAAACATCAAAAAGCAAACAAACAAAACGTTTTCTTTCCGCAAAAATAAATTTAATGGTGAAAGTCGGAGTGCGTTCACATGCCCCGTATTGCGGGTAAGTGTGCGCTCCCTCACGGGGTAAGTGAACGCAGTGCTTAGTGAACCACACAATTAAAACAAATTACAAAATAATGTCATCAAAATGTTATAATATTAGATAAATTATGTTTATTGTCAATACAGAAGCGCCTTTTTACAAGCACTGCATTATTTTTCGTGTCACCATTCATGGTGAACACAACACTCGATACATTCCCCTGTTGGTGGCTCCTCATATTTCTCTGAACAAATAGGACAATATTGATCGAGTCTTAACCAAGAAAATCAACAATGTCAAAATTTATTCCTCACTGAACAAATGCCCATATAATGAATCTATGCGCACACTAAAGCTACATTCACAATCAATTCGCGGGCCGAAGTGCACTTCGGCACGGAAGCTTAGCAGATGGCGTTCTCCGTTACCATTCACAATGAAATTCACGACAAAATTTCTTGCAAGTTGCAAACTATCACTTCGGCAAGGAATTTCGTGCCGGCTATAGATGATGCTGATGCTTTGATCAGTTACATTTTTTATTCATTTGAGTATTTGGTTCCAAGATTATTGCGAATGATAAATTTCATGCCGAAGTGCACTTCGGCCCGGGAATTGATTGTGAATGCAGCTTTACCCGCGCACACTTTCCGCAGTGCGCCAAAATTTGAATTGACGTTCTTATAGAGTTGAGCAACTAAGAGAACCTAAAATTTCGTATTATATATTCAAATTAATATGCGCATAATCGAATAAAATATTGTTTAAAACTGTCGGACTCGGAACTTGGACCTGGCAGAATTTGCAGAGATGCTAAAAAGTAACAAGAAAACTAGTGAATTTGAATGATTGCTAATAAAAAGTTAACGAAACGTCGCACGGCGCACTTCTATGAAAAACTAATTTGCCGATTCTGCGCCTTCGCTTCACCCAAATGAACTTCTCTTTCATACATTGCATAGTCGAGATATACGTACTGCGCACTCTTACCGCTCAGTTACCCCGAATGACTCTACTAAGGTATTACAATTTAAGCATTTTTGAGTTTGATGGAACACCGTGAAATATATTGAAACAATTTTCGTCATTTGTAAGGCAACTTCGGAACTTGAAATTTTTCACATGGTAGATATGGTAAGATTGGAAATTATTGCGACATCTCGTTTTTGGCTCTTGGTGAATTGGACAATGTGCCTTGAAATCATATCTATCCTTATTCAGTATTAACAGCTCTCCTGTTGAGCTTAGGTGGGCAAGGAGATCCTTCTCGTGACGATGGATTTGAAGTTGGAGGACCCATATGCTTTCTTTCTATGGATACCTATATTGATTGTAAAAGCATGGCTGATTTCAATTCTGAATACCATCAGACGTTATGACCTCTAATAAGAGAAGTATGTGCTTTACTTCAATATCAAAGCGTCCATCATGTGTAGTATGAAAAAAAAAATCAGAAATGAAGTATTTCTCGGATCTTCCACTGACTCCAAATGGAATCGAACATTGAATGTGGTCTAGTCATTTTATAGTGTATACATTTGTAGAATTCTAATTATCTAGGTACATCATAATAAATGTCCTTACGACCTAAGAAACATTTATTCATTGAAATATTCATCACAACTTTCCGCTTATGTTATTACATATTTGGTCAAATAAACCTTCACAAAAACTGAAATAATCAATATATCATATTCTTTCTAAGCGAAACCAATAACAGTTCAGAAAGGAACTTATAATAGAAAGCTGTGTTTGAAATATCACCTTGAATTATGCTGACGCCATATGGCATCCTTGGGAAAAAAAGGGTTGAAAAATCCCTATTATCAGCTCATCAGCTGGCCTGATATCGAAGAAGCCACCATAAAATTTGAGGAAATGTCAATTGGACGAAAACATCTATAGAGTCATGCAGAAAACGCTACTGCTTAGGGACGGCGAGACCGAACAACCTGGAAAAAATCACTATCCACTCCAACGAGAATTGCGGGGTGATCCAACACACACCAAGGACCGACAAGGAAAAAGAACCCGATTAGCAGCCTGGACCAGGTTACCCCCGTAATAAGCCTGAAAGGGGTTCAACGTTTCTTAATTCTATCGATATCTGAGATGAGTAAGTTAATTCATGAATAAGTGACAAATTTCAGTGAAGCTATTACCTGAAACACATTAAACGTATACCTCGAGGAATCCAAGATTGTTACCGATATCAGAATAGGAATCTGAACAACTTTGCCGGCTACCTGATGATAAGGCTGGTTCATTTGAAATTATAGGTGATTTCAAGTGAAAGCAACTCCAACCTGAATCAAATCATCTTCTTTCTATCCAATTATTTTCACTCTGAAGGCCCAAACGACCCTACAAAACAACCCTCATCTCTAA
The DNA here is from genome assembly GCF_907165205.1 of Coccinella septempunctata. Lineage (NCBI taxonomy): Eukaryota > Metazoa > Arthropoda > Insecta > Coleoptera > Coccinellidae > Coccinella > Coccinella septempunctata. The sequence goes on from NC_058196.1 coordinate 11,527,598, forward strand.
CATCGCGAGGGATCTCTCAACAGAACCTCTCTACTCTCTACCACCCAACAACCCCCAAACGATCAACCGATACTCCCGAGATATCGAATTAATTCATCTAACACCGGGAGCAGGAAATGTACACAACTCTCCACTCCTATGTCGGTATATATTCAGTCGCGTAAATATCATAAGGGGATCGGCACACGGGAGAGGCAGAGCACGTTGAACCGAGTTTGCAAAGCTCGGATCGAACGTCTTTATGAGGCACTTACCTTTGATTTACACGTTTACGGTACCGGAATCGATTTCGGCGTATCGGAAGGTATGACGCGACATGGAGAGGTGAAACGACTCTGGATGCATCGGATGTTAGTTCAAAGAAGAAGCCCTGGATGGTGCTGGAATTGGATCTATTGTTGGCTTTGTTCCGTGTGAAATACAAAGAGACGAAGCCCGAATACAGAGATCAGAATTGTAATTAGCTCGAAGTGCATTACTCGACTATATTCCTAATAGATTGGCTTGAATTATATCTGAAGTGGAAAATTGGTAAATAGGTATCGTGGAGCGTACAGATCAGGATTTCGTTCAGAACAGTTTTCATTAATATAAGTTTCCTGTAGACAATGACCAGAACCAGCTTTATCCTTGAATGAGTATTCAGTGTATTTGCGCTATGAAATTTGAAAGATTTATTCTGTGGTTGAATGTAGTGCTTAGATTCTTATGTGTCATTAATGTCATTCAGGTGTTTAAATATTGTCACAATGCGATTATAATATGGGAGTACTCTGTAAGAGCAACCTTTCCGTTTTTCAATTGACTTATTCTTTACTGCTGTCGATCAATCTATCTCCATCTCTGAAGAGCTTTGAAAAATTTTGAAGTTCATCTTGATATTCTAGGGAGTCACCGCTTGAGTTTTAACTAAAACCTGTTTACCTACCTACCTTTGCTATGTTACATTGGTTCAGTATTGAAATATTATAGTCCTAATACCCTTCATCCATTCGACTTCCATCGCAGAGTTTCGAAAAGCGGAAATAAAATAGTGGTCAGGACAAAATAGTCCTTTTACCCTTCTTTTCGGAGATTTATGGTAGGGTTACGTTCAAAAAGCAACCTCTCGTTCATAATTCCTCGGTTCCGGACAACGACGAAGACGTTTCCTTATGCTTCCAACCAGTTCCGTATTGAGACGTTTCCTTTGAGTAAGATGTAGAGGGCCAATTTTTCTTTATTGTGTTTCATGGACGTGGAGGATAAATACTGCTATTCTTAAACCGCAGGTCAACAAGGTAAAATATCATGAGGATGATGTTTTTTGGCGAGAATAGTGAATAAGTTTCGTCTTCTATTAGAGGCTATATATGATAGTTGCTAGCGTGAATACATGGAAAGGAGATACGAATTACCAACAACTTCAAACTTTTCGGTAGCTATTTGTGCAAGATGTTCACCAGAGAAAATACCCCTATTTCGTGAAAGAAACTTACGGAGTCTTTTGTTAATCAATAATAGAATATGAAAACTGATTTGCTCACAGGGTGTTATCTCAAGAGTACCTTATCTCGAATTGGAATTCGACACTTCAGAATATAGATTATATTATATAGTAAATGAACGCCGATAATTAAGTCAACAAATGTTACGATCTAAATCGAACTAACAAACTACCATCGCTCACAGTATTACCAGAAATTTTATTTCGTCGACAAAGAGTTGATGCTGACCATGGTTTCGGTCTTATTTGACCTCGTCAGAGCAACAAATCTCCTTCGTCAACGAAACCAGAATGAATTTCCGGCTCCTTTTATTCCGTGTCAGTAGCAAATATGATGTACTAACAAAGGAAATTATTATTTAAATATCCAGGAAATTAAATCAATTATTTTCATCCTTAATTTTCAAAGTGAACTGAATGGAATTATAAAAGGAAATTGAGGATGAAAATAAGTGTTTGAATTTCCTGGATATTCAAATAAAAAGAATATAAGGAAACCTTGAATTCGACATATAGGTACAGAAAGCCCACTTTCTCTGATATACTAATTCATATCAGTAGCTGTCACCCGTTTAAGATCAAGATGTCAGCATTTCATACCCTAGTGCATAGATGTCAGCAACCAATTCTAAAAAAGAAGTACGAACCTTGAAATGATCAGCCAAAAACAATGGCTATACATAATCCTGATATAATAGATAAACTTATATTCAAAAAACAACAGAATAAATTGTTAACTTCCATCTTTCCACCTCAGATCAATGATCAAAAGAAGTTTGTTTACATCAATTATATTCCATCTGTCAGTGATGAACTTTGTACAAGAATGTTTCCTAGCGGTAAAGACCGGCGGCACAGGGGGCACGTGCCTCCCCCCCCAAGACCAAAAATTCTTTCCTCGCCTGCACTGTTTTCACTTTATCTTGAGAACAGAAGAAGCCTGAAGATGTTCGTGCATTACCATAAAAAAGTATTTTTTCAGATAAGAATAGAAAATTTCAGGTTGGTGGGAGATGGGAATAGGGGGGGTGTTGTGCCACCCCCAAAATCGAATCCTGGATCCACCCCTGGATGAATGTCCTGCATTTTATATCGGTCAGACTGGTCGATCTCTTGGAATTAGAATTGAAGAACATAAAAGATCGATTCTTCAAAATGAATCAACAACTGGCTTCTCCAGTCACTGAATTAGTTCAAACCATTTTATAGATTTTAACAAAACAAAAATTTTACACAAAGGTTAGAAGGGTAAACGCTTAGACCTTCCAGAAATTTTGGAAATATCGTCAGCCCAAAAAGAAAATCTTCCAATTCATCACTAGTATTCGTGTCCTCACTTCTCGAAATATTAACAAACAGCTAGTGGCTAAGAGGACTGGGGAAATAAAATCCTTTATGTTCGAATGCATCATAAACACTATATTTATGAATTCGTTTAGTGTCCATAATTGACTACTTTATTGGACACCACTTTATTGGACTCCACTTTATTGGACACAACTGTCACTATCATTCTGTCAAATAAATATACTAGATGCAAACAACACTTTATTCAAGAAAGAAGAATTAAACTTCGACCTAAAAACAAAATTATGAATTACTATTCAAAGCATTAGTGTGGTAGTGGACATTGAAAACACATTTATTGTTATTATAAAAATGCATGCCTGAGGAAGTCAAGCTCGAAGTGGAAGCACAGTTTCCGATCTGCAATACTCTTGATGCAACTTCTTCCTGGCCCAATATTCGGGTAGCAACACTTATTTTAGTACTTTCCGATTCATCTCTGTAGTCCATAGCGAAGAACTTTTGTGAGCCTTCAGTTCACTATTGAAGTAAGCCAGAATACTATCTTCTGTCGATTTTACAATTTTCTTCGTTTTACACCACTGGTTATAAGCCGCATACATATTTTCATAAGCACTTTTAGATTTAGTGGGTAAGAGAGATTCTTTGGCGCTTCGGCTACATTCTCTATGCTTTCTTCTCCAGCACTATCTATTTTTTGCATTATTATGACGTTTGTCACAAAATTTAGGAAGTAAACAACTGTGTTTACTGAGGTTGCTAAGGTCGCTGGTTACTAAGGTAAGAAAATCAAAAGCACACTTAATGTTTTTCAGTAATAAGCCATTTCAGAAAATAAAATTTCTGCATTGCAGTTGAACATAAAGCTTTGCATGCAACTCGTACATAATTAGGCTTTATGCACTTGCCCAAGTTATTGGCCTCGCTCGCTTTGCTCGCTCTGCCATAAACTTTTGGACTCGTCCATAAAGACCTAATTTATGTACTTGTTACTTAAATAGCTATTATGAGATGCCGACGTTTCGACCTTTATTTCTGGTCTTCATCAAGGCTATTCATATGGAGTATGAATCATTAAATGAAATTATTAAAGAATCCCTCATTAGAGCTCTTCACCTAGTAAAAATGAAAGAAATGTTTTTACTAGGTGAAGAGCTCTAATGAGGGATTCTTTAATAATTTTATTTAATGACTAATGCCCACATTAACATTTCAAAACTTGACGACATGGTTTCATGTATGTTTCTGAAGAATATAAGGGGTACTCCATATGAATAGCCTTGATATAAAGACCAGAAATAAAGGTCGAAACGTCGGCATCTCATGAAGGATTTTATTTCCCCAGTCCTCTTAGCCACTAGCTATTAATGAAAATCTTCCAATAGTTAACGAACAATTAGATTTCCGCCTGCCACCTGTTTTAACTTCTGTCACTTGACAATGTACTTATTGTCCCACCTTATGTATTCTACTCAGTTTTGATGATGGGATGAAACCCGAAACATGCATGTCAACCAAATATTAATTCATATTCGTGAAACTAGTCAAGTGTTTACTTTCCTTTTTCATTTCAGTATAGAAATAATGTTTCACCAAGTGATAAGCGAGGAATAAACTTCGAAAATATGATGTATAAATACAGTGACTCTATCAAACACAGTGGCGACAATTGGCAATTTAGCAAGAATATGGCGGCTTAGAAGCACAGATTTCAATGCTATGATCTCTAATTCGGAATGCGGATTGGCTCACGTCACGTCACGTGACCAAATCCGCCATATTCTTGCTAAAACGATGAAAAACGAGATCACAATTGTCGCCACTGTCTCGTTAGAGTCACTTTAGTATAAATACATCGAAGTGACATCTGACAGAGAAACGGGAACCAACCTAATTCAATTTATCAACTCTCAGAGAGAAGATAGCAGTATGCCATATGCTTAAATTCCATATTCCAGATATCGAATATTACGATAATTGAGCAAGAAAAAAAGTGCGTAAAGGTTTGGATCATAGCAGTAACCGATCTGCCTCAGACATGGTAATAGTAAATGGATCACGCCTTCAGAGTAATGCAGGAGAATAATAAACAAATTAATTCAGAGGCATAACATCCGCAGATAATTGAATCAACCAAAAATACTTCAAAATATCAAAAAATACCATGGTTACGGTTACTATGAGGCGCCGTTTGGGCCAAAAGTATTTCAGCGAATAATTTATTTTTTTTAAGTCCAAATATACATATATAGTATCAAATATCAACGCAATTGACAAATATATTAACTAGAATAATTTATATATGTATTTCAAGACATACTTTTGACCCAAACGGAGCCGGCGTGAAATCTAAATATTTCATAATTTGAACTATTGCATGACGCCGAGAGATGGCGCAGCCGATGCGACTTTCAGGAAAATAGATCATTTGGCAACCCTGTCAGACGAAGTCAGTAGTGAGGTAAGTGGCTTATAGATAGCACTAGCAGCGGTACTGTTATCGTTACGCAGATAGCTAATAGCTCTTCTACAAAAATTAACAGTTGGGTGCACCCCCAAACGGTGATACGGGCACTATTCAAAATGCCGAAAGCATAGCTTACTAGAAACAGAAGATTTCCTTTTTAGTAGGCTATTTTGGAATTTTGAAAGGAGTCCTACTTTTCATTTCAATTTACTTAAAGTCAACTATACTTTCTATAGCTAAATACGAAACAAAGTCAAAGTTAATATATTTTTGATATGCAGTATCATATGCAACAATAGAAGCTTAGTTTTCAAATTGTGAAGACGTTCGCGCGTGAATTCTAGACGCGGTGTTTATTTCGCTCCCTCTTAAAGCAACAAGTTGTCTCTGTTCGTGAGTTTTTTTTGAGCGATTTCCAGGATCATTTTAAGATAATAAAAGTTTTAATGTCCAATATTGTATCAATCGATGGTTTTTTCAGAGAAGTCATTGATTGCTATCAGTATTCGTCAAATCTCGCATCTAGGAAGGGGAGAAATAAATGTATTGAATTTGCAGTACGAAAAAATCGATGATTATTGTCTAATTTTCAATATTTTTATCTGTGCAGCTACAGATAATGAAAGAATATTTTGATAATGAAAGATATTTTAATCTCTATTTATTAGGAATTATGGAATATTTACCAACTCATAGAATCGAAATTAGATCACTCTGATCTCAATTCATACAAGGCGAAAATTTTGATCATGATATTGTTCGACATTATTTACTGAGCTGAAATCGAGGCTAAAATATTCTTGAAGACTAAGCACTTTCAGTTATACAGGGAATGAAAGTAAATTTGTCTAAAAAAATTTTTTTTTAGTTTTTTTTTTCCTGATATGATTTGATCACAAATATATTGGAAATCCAATATTCTATCATATCAGAAACGAAAAAATAGAAAAAAATATTTTTTTTGAAAAATTTATTTTCATTTCCTGTATAACTGAAAGTGCTCACGCTTCAAGAATATTTAAGCTCAGTAGATAATGTCGAACAATGTCATAATCCTAATTTTCAGATTTCGAATAGGTTCAGTTCCACTGAAACGTCTAATAGGCCCTGTATCTATGTCCTATGCAAAAAATTCTTCTTTGGGTATGAGCTACTCGTAAAAATCAAGATGAAATATCCAAAACAGAAGGTACATTAGACAAAAATATATGCAATTAATTAACAAAAAGATTTGGAAGATTTTCCGGTACCATTGCAAAATATTTTTTTGTTTTAGTTGCTTTTATCAGTAGTGTGAGAGACTTGTTGAAAGCGTTGATCAGTGATGTTGAAGACTTCTTGACAGCTTATTCAAACAATAAATAATTAATTATTCTTAATTCTTTAGACAATTTTGAACCCACAAGAATAACAACATAATATTTACTTCCAAGAAAAGGCAAAACATTTGTATAATTTTCACATGATGTGATGAAATACCCCAATACCCAGCTTTCTGTACTTTATTTACAGATATCAATTAGAAATTCTCATTTTCAGTATTGTTCAATACATAAATATAATGTACATAATGTATATAATGTCATTCATGAATGATTTTTCAAACGTATAAGAGCATGGTGGTCATATTTTGAGTGACGTATGATGAAAAAATCATAGTTTTCCTTGTCCAGGGAGAAAAGTGTTTCTATATACACATATCGTCAAAAGTCTTGGCCCCCCCTATCAACTCTCAACTTGTTGAATGTAACATGACAATTTTTTGTGTGTCGAGTCTTCAATATCTTATCACTTAAATGAAATTAATAAACCAGCAAAAACTGTTTCTTGTTCGGGAGAATACAGGTGTATTCGAAGTTAATCAGTTTTCAACGACTAACGTGAGTTGTAATATTAAGAATATTCTGTGGAAAATGCCGGGACATCCAATTTCTCAGTTTGACCGGGCAAGAATAGTAGCCCTACATCAAGAAAATTTGTCATACCACCAGATTGCGCAACGTTTGAATATTCCACAGACCGGAGACCGATACCTGGTCGATCCAGAGTAACATCTGCAAGGGAAGACCATTATATCGCAAATTTTACTCGAAGGAATCGAACGGTATCTGTAACAGCCCTTCGAAGTCATTTTTTGAGGACCCATGGACGGGTAGTCTCAACCCAGTACCATAAGAAGACGGTTGCATTCCTCAAATTTAAGAGCAAGAAGACCTTCAAGAGTACCTCGGCTATCACCTGGATATAGAGCTAGCCGTCGACAATGGGCAGAGCACCACCAGAACTGGCTTTTACCACAACAGCGCAACGTAGTATTTTCGGACGAGTCACGAATCGGTCTACAAAGTGATAGTCGACTCAATTTCGCCCGGGTAGTTGTGCCCTTTCAAGGCGGATCGTTAATGTACTGAGGAGGTATAATGTTCGGTCGACGTACCCCTCTTATTTTCGTTGAACGAACAATGACTGGTGCCATTTACGCAGAAAAAATCATCGAAACAATCATTGTTCCTCTGCGCAACGAATTTGGGGATAATTTCATTTTTTAGGATGATAACGCCCCACCACACCGCACACGAAGGGTTCAAAACATTCTTCAAGAGAACAATATCCAGAGAATGAACTGGCCAGCAAACTCACCGGACATAAGTCCAATTGAGCACGTATGGGATTACTTAGGGAGAGCAATATCCAATCGCCAAAATCCGCACCTTCAACTTTTCAGGAATTGAGTTTAG